>NC_053170.1:35428135-35746468 GCF_016835505.1 Polypterus senegalus | reverse complement strand
ATCAATATCAACATCTGCTAGTCAACTCTCCAAACACATTTTTAGAGGTAAACTACAGTTACAGTAGGTATGTCATTTAGCTATTTAATATACATACTGTTTTAATCAATTGACTACTTCTGAATATATCTGCTGACACCATTTATCTGATGCAAGTCTGAAAACTGATAAAAACAGGAGAAAGTAAGGAAAAGGGTTAGCAGTTGTCATTCATGCAAAGCATACCAATTTCTCTCACTGGGTCTCATGGGTCTTGTAGGACTTAATAAGCTGCCTCAACAGTGGAGAAATGTCTCACCATGCAAAAAATGTATTTCTCTCCTGAGACATACTATAACTTTATCCAACTTAATAAAAAGATAAGTGTCTGTGTGTATTTGTCCATTTGCTTTGTCTCTGTCATTCCAAAAGACAGTGCATCACAAACATTTTTAGTAATAAAATGCATTGCATTGTCATTCCAACAGATCACACATCACAAGCATTAACACTGCTCTTATGATTCCCATAGCAAAAAGAAATATAATAGAGACGTATGCACTGCATGGTGCACTGCAAACATGAACTCTGCAGTCTACATTGATTACTTAGATTTCAACTCATCTTAGACAGGTAGCACAAATAGTATATACCTGTATATATTTAATTTGTTCTTCTTTCATGCAAGTACTTCCTTGACATCTTGTAAAAACTTTGAGCTACATTGTTTGCATGAAAAAGTGCTACAGAAATAAATGTTGCTACTGTTGTATTGACTAAACAAAAAAGTGAAAATTTATTGCTATGGTTATTAAAAACCTATTTTGTTGTTGTTATTGTAATAAAAGAAGCAATAGATACATAAACTAGGCTATATAATATACAACATGATATTAACAGTGTTTTGTGTGTGTGTGTATATATATATATATATATACACACACACACATTAGTTTTATATAGTGCTCTTCTTGACAGCTTGCACCTTCCTTCAGTTCAATCTCTTTCAAATCCATAATTTTAATTAGCCACTTTGAACCATAAAGCCTCTAATTTCTCCATCTACTCTGCTTAAAATTACTTTTTTCATGTCTATTCTATATGCCTCTGTAAACTCATAAGCTTCTCTCCTCTTTTCAGCCTCTCTATTCGCTCTACTTTACAAATAAACAAAAAAATTTTAAAAAAAGTTAAGAATAAAATGCTTTTAGTTCTTCTCATTTCACCCCCTCCCTCAGCTAACCACATCATGTAACACTGATGTTTTATTGATGATTCAATCCCAAGCCTTCATTTTATTATTGCTGCCACTTCACTACTGTTCATTTATCTCCCTGCCAGTGCAATACGACAATCCGCTAAAAGGACAGTCCAAGTGCTATTACTGCTGTTATACTGTACATTGACCTATAACATTTGGTTTTTAAAAACATTTCACAATAGCCTTGTAAGCAGGATGCATTATTTTGATATGAAATTATCATATTGCTACAGCAATGTGTTTTTTTCTGGAATTCTTATCTCTAGCACAACACAACTGATTTTGCAGCACTTCTGTAGCATGAAAACAGTTATAATGGCTTACACATGTAGCCTACAGCACTCCATGATCAGTGGTCCAGGTAAATTGACAGGGAATTTAGGTTACCTCCTAAACCCAAGCAGAAGACATCAGTGTTCTTATATGTTCTTCTACATTGTGCCATCTTCAAGTGGTTAAATAACAAGTAAAGTCCTTCTGTACAGGAAGGGGTGAAAGCTGTTTGAAACATATTAGTACTATCATTTAATCTTGAGAAAACTATAGCTTGGGGTAGAAATGGAAGTGCCATTGTAAAAGGAAAAAACATTACCATGACTTTAATAAACAAAGTTGAGTAAAAATTGTATTAAAAACTGAATCACTGTAAGTGATTTAATCAAAGGTTTATTTTCATTTATTCAGACTTAAGACTTTTTTATTTTTTTAAATGATTGCTTTGTTGCAATGCATGCTTAAGCCCCACTGCCCGATTTCCAGCTCATTGCAGTTGTTCTGATAAGTGTACCCATCCATCCTTTTTCTGCTCAACTAAAGATTTAAATAAAACTAAAAGCACATATTTGCATTGGGGGAGGAAACCTGAAACCCCAGAATAAATTCAGATAACACGGAACATTGAAACACCATGCTGACTATACCAGAGACAGAAAACACTTGAATGTCTGCATATATCAGAGGAGGAATTAAATAAATATTCTATAAGTTCATTCCAATTACTCCTGGAAAGACTTTCTTTCAGCCCATGTTTTGTCCTGCTAAAATCAGAAGGCAACTTGCTCACTTTCTTGTGACATAAAAAGCTAGAAGTTCTGTTGTATTACGCACACTCAACTATTACTAAAAAGGGGCAATATTAGCAATACTACTTTTGAAACTGTCATAGCCGATCAAATGTAGGTTAAAAAGAAAATGATTCTGACACATTAATTGTAGACACCTCAGATTAGATTCTGAAGAAATTATTTTCATTTAAATTTACTAATATTCTACTGCAGTTATTTAGACTTTCAACCCTGTATCAAATTTAATATGCTGCTATTTTTGTAGTGCTTTTCTTGTATACAAAACAAGAAATTTAATGAAGCACAGTAAGCCCAAAAACTATTTTTTAATGTAAAAGAGCTGTGTAATATTTAACTTAATAAAATCAACATGAACAAAGTTATGACAAATGCCTACACATGGATGTACTGCAATTTGTGTTAGGATTACTCAGAGACTATTTTTTAAATCAAACACACCTACCAGTTATACAGACTGGATTATTTTACAAATTTATAATAAGTACCATCAAAGCAAATGATATGTCATGATCTACGATATTGCAAAGTATAAAATAAAAAAAAAAGAATACCTGCGGAAATCTATTCCATGTGTTTGCTTTTGCATACATCCTATTAAAATTGTTCTTATAAGGCTCCTGAAGGATAATGGAATTTCACCACATGATCATTATTGAGCACTGGGTGGCCTTCAAGGAGTTTCAAATATCCCAACTTTCTTTTTGGAAACCGTCAACTCATACACATTATGCAGCACTTACAGGTCTTCCAGGCATTATTGGCTGCAAAAACTTACCAAGTCTAAGGGAAGGACTATGTATTTCATATGTTCACCAAAATAACTCATTTGCCCACATATTTCTTGACAACAAAAACCTAGTGAAATGCCAGTGTTTCTATAGTGGATTATTGAGAGGTTGTTCTACAAATCTTTAAAACTTTAGCGACAACTGCACCAAAGGTAAATAAGCACACACATATTTTCAGCTTAAGGCAGTTAGTTTTGGCAACGTAATCTGTTTGCAATATAAACCTTATCGGTACTTGTGATATCTGAAACCTGCCTCAACAATACTTGGACAAAGAGCGGGAATCTCATATCCAGGTCTTCAATTATGTTTTTTGTAAATGAAAAAGCCAAGGAAGTTGCTGTAAGCATTAAGGTAGCGTAACATGAAAAACTCCAAGTTGTAGGATATAGGAATATGCAGAACAGGCAGCAGTAGCTCTACTTCATGAGCAAAAATAACAAAACTGCAAAAATGAAACTTTGAAAACATTAGACCTCAAAAATCTACAATTAAAAGCAAGATATTTAAAACTTTCTTCCAACGGTTGGCTCATTGGATTATTAGTTTATAATTAAATAAATAATTTCTGAAGGGGAATGATGAAAGGGGTTGTTCCAACCTCCAGTCTTTGAAAAAACACAGAGAATAACTAAGAGTATTATCTTAGGATATGAGGGTGAGCTAGTGCCCAGTAGCAAATGGACCATATTATTTCTATGTTAAATAAGAGTTAATATCAGTAAAAAATGGGCAGATGCTTTTCCACATTAGATTTAGTTACTGATTTTGTCTCAAGAACAGACAAAAACAATAACCCTCAAAAATATTTATGTCTAAAAACTTGAAAAATTGTTTAAAAAAAAAAAAAAAAAAAACAATGTATGTGTTACTGTATATCCTCTTATTACAAAAGACTGCTTAAATGACAAAATGTTAAAAGTGGGACACAGTGGGAACCTACTGTGAAATCAGACAGTAAGCAGTTATCGGAATAAGGACAATTCGTGAACTAAAATTACTTCCACTTCTGTGGCAGCAAGGAATGAATGCTTCTGTAGTACTACAAGCCAGTAAAAGGAAAAGTAAAGTAACGTGCCAAAATATCTACTATTGGATCTAGGTGACTTCTAGGTTCAGAATTTATTTAAATTTTTAGACATGTGATTTTGTTAAACACAAATAGGTCAAGTAATTTCACAAAGTTTACCCAGCAACTCTGAAGCAGAGATTGAATCGGAATCCTTGCAGTTTGAGATCTAACTTTTTAAACCGCTTTGCCAAATTGCCTTCCATTAAAGTGAAATTGAAGAGATGTCAATATTTGATTCCTAAACTCAAGAATGCATTGTTTAAAATTATAGGGTTTTGAAAACAGAGAACAGCCTGAGAGGAAATAATCATATTATGAAACCTATTTAACCAGAGGTGAACTGCATTGATGTTACCACTTTGGCCTATATTTCACTGTTTCAAGGAATGGATTAGGTCATTGTAAAGTGAAAGTAAGCACCGTGAGATGTTGATTTAGGACAGCACTTCCAACCATGGACAAAGTGGGACATGATTAAACCTTAGATTATTGTTTCTAGACAACCAAGTATTATTTAAAAGTCCAGTTCACACTGTAAAATGTTTAAACAAAACACTTTGGGATATAACGTCATAGATCCTACCTACCATATGCATTTAGATACTACATATATTTTAATATAAAAACGTATGTATTGCATTAAATTTGTTACCTCAATTTTGTCAAGTAATGCTCAAGTGGAAACAAAACAGAATGTTTTCTTGGGAAGCCATCGTAAATTCACTTTATTCTCCACCTTTAGCTACATATACTGTTACCTGTAGTAGTAAGGCATTCTTTTAGTTGAACCGCCAAACTCATCCCTAGACCTTGTCTCCATATCTAAAAAGAATAAGTATTACTAAGACCGAACAGAAACCATGGGCAAGAAAATGTTGTTAAACTGATAAACACTGCATTCAAAGAATCAAAAAGGCAAATACATACTGATAAAAAAAAAACTGGAGGACAGCAGTGCCTTGATCAATTATTTGCTTTTACTTTTAAGTTTTATGCAATACTGCATCCTGTTCACAGTGAATGATTTGTAACCAACATTTAAAATTATATAAATGGGACTGTTAAAAAAACATTATATTTGATACTTGTTTTATGTATTTATTAAAGATAGTAAAGGAATAACTTGCGTAAAAAAGTAATTGACCTTATGATCTTGAAAACATTATCTTCTGTAGCAATAACTGCAACATGATACTTCCTGTAGTTATTGATCATTCTCTCACAGCACTGTAGAAAAATTTTATGCAACTCCTATTTACAGGACTGCTTCAATTCGGTAAGATATGCGAGTCTGTGAGCATGAAATGTTTTGTTTCATGTTCTGCCACAACATGAAAAGAATTAAAGTCTAGATTCTGACTCCATTAAGATGTTGATTTCTTGAATCATTCTAAAACTAACTTGCTTGCCTATTTTGAACTTTGTTGCATGATCCAGCAGCACTTCAGCTTCAGGTTAAAAACAAAAGGCCTAAAAGTCTTCTTGTAGAAAACCATTACCACATAATAGCAATACCACCATTGCGCTTCTCCAAACAGCATGTACATAGTTTTTCTCCAGACATAACAGAGATCATCCCCACCAAAGTTAGACTTCTACCTCAGGAGCATTTCCATAAAAAAGAAGTGAGCACTTAGGTCTAACTACTAAGGAGTGCTTTTTGTCTTGCTATTTAATCAAGGATTTCTCAGTTCCCTTCTGATGACTGAATTCTGAAAATTAGTTTTAGCAGAGGTTTAGCAGAGATGACATGTACACCCAGAACCCTAAATATATGTCTAGGGTGTTTATGCAATGGACATTTCTCAGAATGCTGACTCCTGCCCAGAACCTTCTCCATTTTGATAATATGACTTGAACTATAGTTCAGCTGAATATCCAAGCCTTACAAAATGTTTTGCAACAATTAGAAAACTAATTGAAATTTCAGAGAATTCCAGAAAAATAGTGAAATACTTATTAAACAAAGCAATTTTAAGTCAAATGTGAATGTTAACCAAATTTTTCAAATAGTGGACCATAATTACTTATTTAAGTGGTACGAGTTAACCAGTGGGCAATAATTTTCAAAATAAAAGGTTAAATTCCATTAAAGCGAATACCGAAGTAATGAAATTGTTCGAATAACGAATACTTTTGTGGGCTCAGACAAACGTTCATTAAACATCATGTTAAATGAATCTCATTTTAACGAAATGTACATCTCAGTATAAAGAACTTTTTTTTTAACCAAAAATGACTAGTGAAGATAATAATGCGATGAAAAAAATATTTAATGCCACTCCTACACTTTCCACACCGAATCCCGGGAAATCTGGAACAAGAAAGAGAAACACAGTCTTTTGTGAAATTTCTGGTCTCGGGCAGGTTCAGCGAGTGTGTAGGCATGACATCATACACACAGCCGAATTCTGAGTTAGTACTCTACCAAGCATCTGTGTGGGTAGTTGTGTCATGTGCAGATACTATACTGTTTGAGTTTCATAGCACTTCTCAAAGTTTTCTTTGAGGTGAAAAAAGTGAGAAATGGCATCAGTTTACACTGGAAAAAAAAATTCACAATCCTGGAAAAAAGTTAATTTCGGAATGAAGATAAATGACGTGGCAAAAGCATTTTGGAATAGTTACATCTAACATCTCATTTTTAAATAAAACATTTTTTGCAGTTTAAGTGCTTTTTATATGCAGGTATTGCAAAGCTTGGGTCACAGAGTTGCACAAGAGACAGGAAGATGAGTCCAGGTTTTCAAGGAAAATACATGTACTTTACTGTATAGAGAAGGCAGCCTCAAGACTTAATTCAGAATAGGAGCAGGGGCAAGGGCAATCATCCTGCTTAGCTCCCATGTTTAGATTTGAAGAACACCAACAGCTTGGAATCATCGCTGTGGCAGACACAGTCTGGAGAAGACAGATCAGGAGAGTGTGAGGAAGAGCAGATGAAAGCCCAGTGTTAAATGTTAAAAATTGTGCCACAAGCATGGTACACAGTAACCATGATCCTGCAGAGGACAACCAAATGTTTTACCTTGGTATATGAGATTTCCATTATAACAGAATATTTTCATGGTACCGTGAGTTTCGTTATAATGGGATTCCACCTGTGTATATACACACACACACACACACACACACACACATATATATATATATATATACTAGCAAAATACCCGCGCTTCGCAGCGGTGAAGTACTGCATTCAAATTTTTATTAAGAAGAAAATTAAACCTTTTTAAACTGTGGGACAATATGCCAATAATTACTTGTTAAGGATCTCTTTGTATACCATGTTGTCAGTTCGGCCCTCCGGTTGTAACATGACCAAGCTGTGCGCTGAGCTTACTCTTGAGCATGTAACTTACAGTTGGCCATGTGAACAGTAATTTTATCTCAAATCTCACAGCTTGGATTGCTGCTGTCATAATTGGTTTGAGTTTCATGGTTTGTTTCAATTACGACAGTATTTGCAGGATTTGTTGTGTTGAAGTGACATTTGGCATCTGTCAAGCGTTGTAAGCACACAATCGGTTTCATCGATAAAATCACATCCAGCTTTTGAGAGTTTAAACATTCATAAACATCAAAGTGTTCACTACTGAAATCGTCACCTGTGAATCTAAGATGTTTAAGAGGCATTGGCGGTTGTCGAAAGGTGTAAAATATTTGGCCATTTCGGTACACTTGAAAGCGACAACCGAACAATTCAGCGGCAGCCATCAACTCACATGCAGAACCATAGGTGAAGGGCTTAAGCATTTCACTCTTCTAGTGCTCCTGTGTAGTATAATTATCTCCTGTACCGTCATCAGTCCACACCTTGAACCTGTCCCAGTCATTCAATACATAAGACAGAATGTTCCTTCGGATATCAAGAGTGAGCCTGATATGGCCGTGCAATATGTAACAAAGAGAATGGAAAAGGTAGGTGGTATCTCCGGGCATGGAAACCACTCGGTAAGTGACAGTTCTTTGATCGATAGAATTTCTTGAAGAAGGGCCCATAAGTAACAAAGACTGTTGAAAAGTTCAATATGGTGGCTGACAGTGGCGTCATACCACCGAA
Source organism: Polypterus senegalus (assembly GCF_016835505.1). Classification (NCBI taxonomy): domain Eukaryota; kingdom Metazoa; phylum Chordata; class Cladistia; order Polypteriformes; family Polypteridae; genus Polypterus; species Polypterus senegalus. Next base: position 35,738,220 of record NC_053170.1, on the reverse strand, counting down.
ATAAGCACGTACATTGGTTTCGGTTAGCTAAGGGAAGCCACCTACCAAATTTCGTGAAGATGGGGTCAGCCTTCTACCTACACGGGAAGTTTGAAAATTGGTGACGTTGGAAAATTCAATATGGCGGCCGACAATGGCGTGTACATCGGTTTTGGTTAGCGCAGGGAAGCCGCCTACCAAATTTCGTGAAGATGGGGCCATAAATAAGAAAGTTCAACATGGCGGACGTTGTCGACCGTTATGTGTAGAATTTCGAAATGAAACCTGCTTAACTTTTGTAAGTAAGCTGTAAGGAGTGAGCCTGCCAAATTTCAGCCTTCTACCTACACGGGCAGTTGGAGAATTAGTGACGTTTGGAAAATTCAATATGGCGGCCGACAATAGCATCATACCACCGAAATAAGTATGCATACATCGGTTTTGGCTAGAGCCGGGAAGCCACCTACCAAATTTCGTGAAGATGGGGTCAGCCTTCTACCTACACGGGAAGTTTGAAAATTGGTGACGTTGGAAAATTCAATATGGCGGCCGACAATGGCGTGTACATCGGTTTTGGTTAGCGCAGGGAAGCCACCTACCAAATTTCGTGAAGATGGGGCCATAAATAAGAAAGTTCAACATGGCGGACGTTGTCGACCGTTATGTGTAGAATTTCGAAATGAAACCTGCTTAACTTTTGTAAGTAAGCTGTAAGGAGTGAGCCTGCCAAATTTCAGCCTTCTACCTACACGGGAACTTGGAGAATTAGTGATAAGGGAGTCAGTCAGTGAGGGCTTTGCCTTTTATTAGTATATATATATATATATATATATACACACACACACACACATATATACAAACACACACTAACACTAGCTGTGTAAGCCCGGCTCCTAGAAACTGGAACTGGAAATGGATTCTGGCACTTTAATCAATCAATCGCACTAGTTGTGCATTACCAGCTAAGTAAGGTTCTCTTTCCTCGGCGGTTTCGTTTTGCCAATGTGCTCCCCTCGCTCGTGTATTAGCAGCTAAGTGAGTTTCGCTTTTCTCAGCAGTTTGGAGACAAAGTCGATTTCTTTGAGCTTCATGCTGTAGCCTCGTACTTCCAGGCCAGACAGACAGACACACTTCCACTTTATCCTGTCTGGAGATGACCATCCATGGGATATGAACACGCTCGTATATTTTCAGTTTATACTACGGCATACTCAACTAGTGTTGTATAATATTCAAATGACACTGTAAAACCTTTTATTTTTTACATGCTCTTAGAACAGATTTTTATAAACATTCTGATTTCCCCTGCTTTACAAGTTTCCAATGTTCTAGAAAGTTGATTCTGTTCATCTGGACATAGTTTTTTTTCCGACACATTTCATCACTCATCCAAATGACTTCCTCAGTCTCAGCTGACTGCAGGCTTCTCCAACCTTATAAACAGTACCTTGGCCTAATGACTGAACTAGCACCATTGACTAACAATGGGCCGTTTAGATTGTGAAATTACCGTCAGCAATGGCGGACATTTGAAAGTTAATGTGTACTATAAACCAACACATACGGATCAGTATTTTAAGGTTTGACTCTCACCATCTGTGAGAGCACAAAATAGATGTCAACAGGACACTACAACACAGACACAGCGGTCTGGGAAACAGAAGAACATTATATCAAAAAGGCCCTGAGTAAATGTGGTAATCCAGGAGAGAGGAAGGACAACCTCTGCCTAAGCGAAAACCTTTGGTGATCCCTTGTGTATCAGGAGTATCGGAACAGGTGAGACGCATTTTTTCAAAACATCAGGGGCCTCGTGTATATACGGTGCGTACACACAGAAATGTAGCATAAGAATGTTTCCACATTCAAATTGCGATGTATAAAACTTAAACTTGGCGTAAAGCCACACACATTTCCACGGTACCTCATACCCTGTTGTACGCAAGTTCTCTGCTCAGTTGTGCAGACTGGCGGCACCCAGTGTCAAAGCAGTGCTACTGTTCCTGTGTGGTTATCCTTTCTTTTCCCAATGCGGCTTTATAAATACACTGAAATTAACCGCATATTGTTTATTAGTTTAATGTCTCCGATTGTAATTAACCAGTAACAATATAATGGTCCACGGAATGCTCAAACTATTGCAAATACCATAGCTGCGTTAGCGTTTTACTCTCACTGCACCTTATTTTATTTTTTTCAGCTGCTGCCGTTAGGAGCAGATCATGGTTTTCCATATTACTCTCACTGCACCACTCGGAGCAGCTGATCGGAAAGAGAATTAGCAGTATACAGCATCAAGCACATGCTGCCTCAGCCATGCTTCCTATTTGAACTTTTTCTCACAAAGGTCAAATGCTTCAAACCTTTCCTGTACGGACCTCGCAGTTCAGAAAGAGTTTCATCCGAACAGCTCTAAACGCGCTCAATCAAGTGCTCCTTGTAGAACTATCTGTACTTATAAGTAGAATGACCTCACTGTAAGCTTGCACTACAGTTATAATATTGCACAACCTGAGCCACTTCATAAAGTGCGTATTTACATATGACGACGATATCATATATAAGATGAAATGCAGCAAAATATGTTTACTATATTATACAGATAAAACTTTAACATCATTTAAATAATCTATATTGTTGATAATTAAAGGACATGGTGTTGCTACGCTAGCAAGGATCTGGCGCTCCACTCACGATTGTTCCTGCCTTGCACTGTATGCTGCACTGGGACTGGCGTGAAGGACAGAATAATTAAACATGTACTATGAAGATATTTCAATGTTCCTTAAAAGTTTTGAAGAATCGGCATTATAAGCTTACAGATGGCTTAACGTCTATTACAGAGCTGATTGTGTGGCGATCGGTTACTTGGAGAAAGAAAAGGAAGGACAGGAATTGGAGGTTAGTACGTTTGAAAGAAACAGTGGCGGGGCGCTACGCCAATATTTATTGAGTATAAAACAGAAAGAGAAAATAACAACACAGCTAAAAACGCAGCAGCAAATTTTGACAAAAGTTAAATGCTTGTGTCATGAGCACGAGGCGGCTATGCAGTGTACGTAATGGACGTGGCCATCCGCCGTGCATAACATACCATATTGACATTGGCGGGTGAAGGGGCCACTGATTCTTTCTCTGCCCAGGGCCGCCATGAGCCTAGAGCCACCCCTGAGTACTGCTGCAATAAATTATTTCATTGAAGGCCACGCACAATCACTGCGGCACCGTGTTCCCATGTTTAATAACGTGCTCTAACTCCCATCATCATCAAAATATCATGTATACATCTCAGTATTTTAGTTATTCAGAGAGCTGTAATATCATGAATGTAATGGATTCTGTGTCCTGTCGGAGAAAGAGACAGCCGCTTTAAGAAGCACGTAGTGATTCACACACAGAGCACACAGAAGATCACATACAAAACAAAGTATTTAACGTGCTACTTTACTTACGATCTGATTTTAAAAACTAGTTAAACGATTTTAAGACGAAGTTTATGATGTTCTACTTTAATGACAAAATAAAAATGATTAAAGTGGAAAATTCGAGACTTAAGTTGACATTTCGTGCTATTTCCCCACTGTGTGCCTTTTTTTTTCCTCTGTGCCCTAATAAGCTTTCATATGAACCTCAGATAGTGGGCTACGACTCACCTTTTCACGGCGACTTTGATATCTGACAACGTCTTTTTTATTTCAGGCACCGTGCAACTTTGTGAACTTGAGCTTTCGAGTTTCTCCGACATACTATGTCACTCGATCAGCTTCCTTCTGATGTTTATACTACTGTTTAAACCAACAAATAGTAAGTTTTTCCTTCCGTCCACTTAGTATTCGCTGAAATTCTTCCATTTTCCCCTCTTGCTTTTCCCATTGTCTTTTCACAGAACGCTGAGCTTAAGGGCTATTTATATTGATTTGCATATTCAAAGAGGCGTAATTCTGGGAGGAGTTGGAGCGGGACAGCAGGCACATGCACAGGCATTACTTTTCACGCTGACCAGGATTTATGCAGTGGAAGAACACGGAAGATGGCGAACGCACAGATTCCTGCATCTGGATTTTTCTGTGCGTAAGCACATTTCGGCTTTTGTGTTACAGTACGATCATGTTATAGTGCGAATTCTACGCACGCTGTTATGCATGAGGTCCCAGGTCTCAATGGCTATCAAACTCCAAAACAAGATACAGCAAAAAATTGGTTCACCCCAAGGATCGGATGCCCCGGCACAGACAGAGTAATATAGTTTACACAGTTAAGTGCCAAGAGGATTGCCGTGAATCATATATCGGGGAAACCAAACAACCACTGGCGAAGTGGATGGCACAACACAGAAGAGCTACGTCGTCAGGCCAGGGCTCTGCAGTCTATTTACATCTACAAGACAGTGGTCACTCTTTCAGTGACCTGGACAGGGAGGAACGCTGGTTTGAGCGAGGAGTCTAAGAGGCCATTTACGTGAAAAAGGAACAAGCATTTCTGAACCGAGGAGGGGGCCTAAGGGTACATCTTTCACCATCTTACAATGCGGTGATTGCAGCCATTCCCCAACACTCTGTGAATGGTACTCATGGCCATTGATCAATGGACAATTTGCATATCATTGATCACACGGCCCATTGTTGGTCAGTGGTGCTAGTTCAGTCATTAGAGCAAGGTACTGTTTATAAGGTTGGAGAAACCTGCAGTCAATTGAAACTGAGGAAGTCACTTGGATGAGTGATGAAACGTATCGGAAAAAAGTATGCCCAGATGAACAGAATCAACTTTCTAGAATTTCCTTACCTGGATTATTGAGCATGCATCGACACAAGTTTCCAATGTGTTTTACACTCCTAAAGAAATAGTGTATTACAAGAAAAGAAACCTTTATAAATTCATAACAGAAGTAAAAGATCAAAACAAAGATTACTTATTTAGACTTTGATCCTACCATGCTTCATAGCATAATGGGCAACAAGCATTCTCCAACATTTATGGTCTTTTGGTAAAGGTCTCGGCTTCGTCCCAACTGATCTTCAGCAATCAGCAACTTCAACTCCTGTACCATCATTCTTTTCCAAGTGTTCCGCGGGCATCCTTTTGGTCATTTGGCATTGGGCGGTAACAGCATCATTGCTGTCTTTGGGATCCAATGGTTCTCCATTCAAAGGACATGGCCGGCCAGTTGGAGTCTTCTGCAGTCAACGGCGATATGGAGTTTGCATAAGCCCCATCTTCACATAACCTCTTGGTTAGTGATGTGATTGTGGTATCGAATTTTGAGAATTTGCTATAGGTGCTTCTGCTGGAAGACATCAGGCTTCTTGTTGATTCCTGCTGATGCCTTCCAAGTTTCACTAGCATAGATGTCTGACTTACTGTCACGGATCTTGAGGCCGATTTTAGCGGCTTCTTGGACGAAGTTGGTCACCTATTCCTGCACTTTCATCTCATCTTCTTCAACCAAGGCGAGGTCATTAGAAAAGTCTGGGTTGCTGATGCGATCTTGATCAGTCCTGTGGATACCGGCTCCAATGCGCGCCTTGTTACGTGACACAGTCCTGAACAACATGGAAAAAAAGAGTGGGAACAGGATGCAGCGTTGTCTGACCCCCCTGTTGTGATCACAAAGAAGTCTGTGTGGCCATTTTTACTTTTGAAGCAGCAGCTCAATCTCCGATACAGATCTTTGAAGGTGGTAATGAAGGATGCTGGTACCCCATAGGAACTCAGGATCTGCCAGAGGGATTCTTGATTGATGCTGTCAAAGGGTTTTTTGAAATCGAAAAAATTGATGGCTAATGACTTTCAGAACTCAACACACTGTTCGATAATGTTTCAGATGGTGAAGATTTGTTCACTGCTTGACTATGGCACCTCTGCGCCAGTCTTCCAAGACTGCTGCGGTTCACCAGTACTTTTTGAGTAGTGTTGCAAGTTTTTTTTGCCATGGCCTGACTGCTTTGTTATCCTTGAAGCTTCTGACCACCATGTTAACTTCCTCAAAGGTAATCACTCTATGTTCACTTGTAGCTCCTTTTGGGCCTCATCCATGTCAAAGTTGTAGGTAGAGGCCGGGTTTAGTCAGTTTAGGGTTTCTTGGAAGTGCTCAATCCTCCTATCATTTAGCTCTTCTTTAGAAGTCAGAAGCTTCCCACTTTTACCTTTGATCAGAACACTGGAATTACTTTTTTTCCGTCAGCTTATTGATGATGTGGTAAAGGGTTTTGGTGTCATTCCAGTCAGCCACCACTTGCTGTTCACTTCCCTTTTGTTCCAGCCATTCCTCCTTATCTTTCTGACAGCTCTTCTTCACAAGTCAATCCAGCTTTACGTATTTTCGGTTTCCTTCTTCTTGGGTGTTCATGTTTGTAACTAGATCATGTTTCATCTTCGTCGATCAGTTTCCATGTATGATCTTGGATTCACTTCTCCTTCTGCCATTAACTGCATCTTCCGATATTATCTTGGGCACACTCTATGATGGTATCTTTGAATTTAGTCCCGTGGTCCTTGACATCTATCATCTCTATAAGGAGGAGGCTGAAGCAGTTGCACAGTACCAGTGCAAAGGCATCTGTGGTGGCAGGGTCTTTGAGGTTTTCCGCTGCAAATTATCGCTTTGGTGTGGGCCGACTTTGGTTTTGAAGTTTAAGTTTAATCTTCATCCTGACTAGATAGTGGTCCAAGCCAAAGTCTGCATTCCTGAACTTCCTTGCATCATGGAAGGATGACGTCCATTTCTGTCTGATGAAGGTTTGCCCATCTGGTGACCACCAAGTAATCTTGTGGATCCGTTGCCGTTGGAAGTATGCATTACCAACACATATCCCATTGTGTTTGCAGAAGGATACCAGCCATTCACCACTGTCGCCGAGGTGTTCAGACTGGCGCATGTGAACTCTGATCACACTTTCAAATCCATGCTGATCGCCTCCCAATTGGGCACAGAAGTCTCCAATTAAGATCTTCAGATTGTGGTTTGCAATGTCAACAAAGACTACTTCTTACTTTCTTGCAAACTAGAGATTATAAGTAAGAGGTAGAGCAAGACTAAACTAAGGCAACATGATATGCATTTTGAACATTATCCAATAAAATCAAACACAAAAACAAAAGTAAAACTATAAGTCTAATAACATATTCTAGTAAATCCTTGCCTACTTTGTCAAAATTTAAAAAACAAGATGTAAGATGTTAATGCTGGGTTTACCTTCCATGCAAACTGGATAAAGCACAGCAGCTGAAGCAGCTGGATACCTGCATCAGCCATAAAGACCTGCAGCACAATTCCAGTATAGAAAGACTTGAGTAAAGCTGGCCTTGTATTTTTCATTCACTAGATACATCACTCTCACTAAAATGACTTCAACAATATACAGTATTACAGGTTAACAAATTAATAAATTAAAGCCTAAAAAGTTCTGATAAACAGTCAGCTTTCTTAATTTCCCTTTAAAGTACAGAGGTGTCAAAAATGATCATCTTAGGCCATCACAGTTGCATAATTAAGAAAGGGAATTTCAGAGCAACTCAAGTCTGGTATTTTTTTCATTTTGCTGTCAAAAAGTCAGAATATGAACATGCAAAAACTGCTTTTAAGAAATATGTTTTGACAAATTCACAACATAACCCCATTTGACTACTAGGTAATCTTAAACGATGCACTGAACTGCCTCTTCAAAAGAACAGCAATTATACTTGTAGTTATTATAATGCAACATATAACAATACATGACTTTTGTTTTAGTAAGACAAAGAAAAAAAAAGCATAAAGGAAATTTGATTAGTAAGATAAACAGTTTTTAAATATTCATGTAGATTAAGAAAACCACTAAATCAAGCCAATTATAAATTTGTAAATGAACAATTATGTTAAATGCATGTTTTGACTTGAGAAAGCCTTCCTTCAGAAAAAGACACTTTTTCTTCTCATTTTGTATTTTCTGATAGTACAAAAATTAATCTGTGAAGATCTAGCATTAAGAAGTCATCCACTGATAATATGAATAATTTGTAGGTGTGAAATTAGTACATTTAGCCTGTTTTACCAAAGTAGTGTTTCTGGTCACCCATCCACTTGACAAAAGCTTTTCACTGAATGTAATGGGCAATTCTGGGAATAATACTCTTACAAGTGCTTCATGTATGTACTTGCTACTACATTTGAGAAAATGCAAATGGTAAAATTAAGCTCTCGAGACAGTGTGCTCTCTCAAACAGCCAAGAAAACTGCAACGGCTGATTTTCCCGCCAGACATTTGAAGTTTAAATGTCAAAATCAGGTATATTTACATTGCAAAAAAGAAAAAAAAATGGGGTGGGGGCAGGTTGGGATAAAAACAGCAAGATTAACATTAGGTTTCAGATTATGGAGGTCACTATCTCAAGCACAGAAATCACACAAAGACTCCATACATAGGACAGACACCTTAGAAAAACGGGTGGGTGTGCACAACCTTGTCTGCACACAATGCAACGCTGTAGTTTCTAATATTCTGAGAAACATGCCAACTATTTTTCTAACAATATTGATATCTGCTTTTGAATAGAAAAATGAAATATATATATATATATATATATATATATATATATATATATATATATATATATACACACACAAACAGTGAGAGAGAGAGTTTGAGTTTTAAATATACCATTTTTAATAATCAATATTACAAAAAAAAATCAAAACATTGGAAAAAACAAATCCTTGCATAAACCATTATCGTGTACTATGCCATAGTTTCACAACAGGAACAAAATCCTTATTAACAATTTTACAAAGTACACTGCCTTACAACATTGTTATGTAAAGTTTTGCAAATTGTGGGTCATCTTATAAAACTTACAATCTAAAAAAAGTCTCAGTTTTAATTTAAAAAAAAAAACTCCACTGAGTCAGACTCTCCATCTTTCTTAATCTTTTCTTTCCCATTACTATAAATGGCACGCTTAGACTGACCCAATAAAAAAATTTTGCTAACCTACTAACATTCGTTTTTTGCTCTTGAGTTAGCAACTCCACTAAACTACACATCCAAAATATTAGAAATACAACCAAGCACAGATTAAAAAAAAGGGGGTCTAACCCTAAACAATTGACCAGTGAAAAACAGTCTGTCTTTGTTGGCAGAATTTAAATCTAGTTAACCTACATAAGAACCAAACTCAGCAGGAGCAGGTGCAGGGCAAAGTATCACCAGGAAAGGCTGGGGCAGCTGTGCACGCCCTTGTTCATCCTTATCATGCTAGTACATGCAAATATGAAATGGGACATACTGTATACCAAAACAATTCTTGACAGCATTTGGATTCAGTATATAGAGAATGTCTACTTGGACCAATTGGCCTCCTCAGCCATAATTTGTTCTGTGCTTAGTTTCATATCAAGGACACTTTAGCTCACATGAGAACCTTATGAGACAGCCACAAGAAAGAAAATTTTAAATAAATGTCTTAATTATTGGCATCAAAGCACACAGAAACCAAATAAATGTCTTCATATTAAAACATTTGCAAGCCAAAACTAGCTGACCTGATTATAATATTTAAGGCAGCAAGAGTGTTGAAATTATTCATTATTTAAAAAAAAAAAACACACACACACAAACACAACACTTCACACAAAGTATACACTTATTGAAACTCACGCCATTATAACATCTGCTCAAGCTACATCATAACCAGTCAATATCACAGACGTTATTTCATTTACTTTATTTTCTGTACAGACAGGAAAGAGTGAGGTTTTACCAGTCTGTTAAAGCACTACACCCACTAACCAAGTTTTTAAAATTTGAAATGCATACATTATACATACGGTCTTCTGATAACTGAGGCTTTAACTTTTGGTTCTGATTTTTTCTTTTTTACTTTATGTCAGTGAAGCAAATCTTAACCAGTCTTGATTATGCATATATGCTAAGAATATAAGGGGTGATATTTGATAAATGGATTGATTTCCCTCACTAACAAGCAAATACAAAAATAAAAATAAAGCATTATTTAAAAAATTATTTTAATATAAGCAAACACTACAACTACAGAAGCATTTAATGGGTTAATTAAACTAGTTCTAAGCAAAAAGCATTGTCTTGGATTTTAAAGTTAACGTATTCATTATATTTACAAATTGTGATGACATTCCCACCCAAATGCTTATCCCTGGGTTCTAAGAGGTATGTGTTACATACCCTGGGCATAAGACAAGCATTGGCCCTGGTCATCGCAGGTCAAACTTACTTACACACACACACACACAGCAAAACCATCAGGGCCATATGGACAATTTGGACAACGTTTGCATTTGCACATATGTAATTGTTACTGTAATATAAAAACACTGACTTAATTTACTTCGCACACACAACTTACAGTCACTTGTGCTAACCCTCCCGTCTATTTGGGTGTCGAAGGAAAATAAGAGCGTAGCAGTTAAACCCACGTCGGCACAAGGAGAACCTGAAGACTGAACACAGTCAAGTGAAACAAATACATATCGTTAGTGTTGTTAGCATGGGACAAGGCTTTCTGACGTCACAGTCCCTTTACCTGATAAATTCTCTCCGCATTTACTAAAATTGGGCAGTAGGATCGGAACGGGGAGGACGGCAGAATTACCCAGGCTATCTACCTAGGCGTTCGCTAACCTCTAAGAATGTTTATGGCTGTCTCCGATTTCACGTAATGCAGAAATTGCTCTCACCTCAGTTTCCATATGAATCAGCTCCATTTTGGGCCAAGGGTCTGCAAGCTGGGCAAGCGGCATTCTGAAGTAGGGTGAGTGTTGTGAAAATGAAACAAAATTGTTATTTTTAGACGTAAGATTCGGATTCAGGCGTTCGCCCTACAGACACTGCACTTAAACCGGAGGGAGGGAGCGATGAACTGCTAGCCTCGGCGGCGACCTCCTCAAAGGTGATTTTCTTAGGGTCCGACAAGCTGTTTTGGAAATCCTTAGCGGTGACGTCAGCGTCTCTTCCAGACGTTCGATCAAGTGGCCACCAAAAAGGACGGAGAAATAAGGCAAGAAGTAGCGGCGCACCTGAGGAGGTTGGGGGGAGGGCTCTCCGGGTGTGAACAAGGCGCCTTCCAGGGGTTGCAAGTGTGCGAAGCAAGTCGCGAGGTGACAAGCACGGACACCGCCAACTCTGTGCCCGAACGAACGCGGCTTCTCCCCTAAGTACACAGCCGCGCTTGACTGCAGCTGCACGGTTTGGCGCGCACGTCCTGCGGATTCTCAAGCTTCCTGGAAGTGGCGCACAATGCTGCCAGGTCCGGGGATCCTCGGCTTGCTGCGAGTCCTGTAACCCAAGCACTCCGGTGCAAGGCTCCGCGAGCTGGCAGCCCTCCCTCTAGCGTTTCCTCCTCCTTCTTCTCCGCCTCCTCCTCCTACCAGGGTCGGTGTCGTCTCGTGCGCCCTCATGAGGAGCAAGCGCAGCTAGACGCCAGTGACATTTGGCTTCAGAGCGCACGGTCTCTTGTTGCCTTATTTTAATTCTTGCGCGTCATTTTTCTTTATCAAAAACGGAATCACAGTTATTGCCGTCGGCGAAGACCGTGTAATTAAGATAAGCTTGAATGATCGTGTAGTAAGTGAAGTATAAGCTGAAGGGTGGTCTTTTTAAAACCGCGGGCTTATTACGATTTAAATAGGATTTTCTTTATCGAATAGGATCGCTTTATTGTACTATCTTGGTCCATAATGTTAATGTAACAGCAGTTCAATGTCGATGTAGGCGTGCATGTTTCACTCGCTATCGTATCGATAAATGTGATTCAGCTCCGAAATCTAAGATGCCCGTTTTTCGGCTCAATGGATCGGCTGAGAATCGTCAGTGCCTTAGGTACGAATCCCGATCTGCCCAGTTTAAATATATTAGTGCATGTTGATTTTGTTTACTTAATAATAAAAAATAAACGCCTTATTAAAATGACGGCCGAGTAAGTTCTTCTCGTATTTCAGATTCCAAGAGATTTATCGACGTGGCTTAGACTGCATCCTCTAGTGCAATGTAAAATAAAGTCAGTGGGATTAGTAGATATGCATATGGGAAGGAAGGAAAAACTGAGTAAAGCCAGACACAGGAAAATGTGCAATACAGTATTCTCAAAATAATGATGCATGTCTCATTCCAGCCTAAGCAGGTAGAGCAGCCCGAGTTTGCAGATGTTGCTTTTCAGTTTAGTTTGTGGCACTAGGGATGCAAACCGAGATGTTAATGGAGCTTTAGCTGCTTCACTGGGCTGCATAATATGTGTGAAAGTGAGAGGTAAGCTGGTTGAAGAAAGTGGTCCTTGATAGTAGACATCTCGGCACTAAATACTTTAGTTAGGAATCAACAGCCTAAAATAAATAAGTCCCTGCAGTGACTGACTTTCACTATATACATTTTTAATGGTGTATGGAGAAAAATGGAAAACAGTAGCTCCTTTTCTGAGAGCTTTGAAAGCCATCACCATAACAACCAACAATGCATTGAAAAAGTAGGAACCTCAGGGGAATTGCACTTGTATTGTCAGTGTCAATATATGCACATCCATTAAAAATCCAACATCTACTTCAAACGATATATAGGGGCACACTTGCATAAATAATTTTTCAGTTATGAACTGCTTCAAAATCATCCACTCTGTTGTACTTTTAAGCCCTTTAACAGAGCAATACAATTTAATTAATGCAAATGGCAGAGTTACATTTAACGTTTTTTAAGTGTTTATACCAGTATTTAGTGATTCAATTTCTGCATGAGAAACAGAATATACCATATACCTTTTAGGACTGATCTAATTTTATCTGAAGATGTAATTGTATAACATCATTCTCAAACCTGCTTAATCCAGTTCAGGGCTGCAGCTGTGTATTTGTGAAAGCTAGGCTTAATTTTTATTTCCTATGCAACAGTTTACATAATACCGCATTTAAGAAAGATCTGTAGCAAAGAAAAAACACTAAGCAGTGTCCTGTTTCTCAAGAATTGCAGACTGTGATTTAAGGAGGGTCAGTTTTAGTTTTTAATTGTTGGATTGGAGTATAAATAATTGTATGCAAAAAGAATTTGCCACCATCTGTTTAGAATATTTTTATATAGCTTAGAACTTGCCACATTTTTTTGAAGAAAGCAATTTAAATAAAATCTAGTAACAGGTTTGTTTCTGTTACACCTTTATAAACAGGCTCTCTGTCTTCTTTAGTGGCGAGTTCACTTCTGTGTGCTGCTTCACCTTGTATAGTGTCTTTCAAACATCACTGCTTGGTTTGCATCTGCTCAATGTTTATGTGCTTCTCCAGGTTGCCAAGAGGGCTCCCTATTGCTCTTTTATGCTGACACCCACCTCTACTGGAAATTCTCTCCAGGTTGTGCAGCAGCCATAGGTAAGTTTACTGTCTGCCTCTGTGACATCCGTATTTGAAGGAATACAAGTGTCAGTCAGTTAAGGCTAATAAGGCAGAACTGATTCTCGAGGGACTTGAAGCACAACTAAACTCGGCTAGTTTTCACTAAATATTGTATATGTGTTCACCCTGTGATGTACTGGTGCCCTGTCCAGGGATTGTTCCTGCTGTGTGCCATATGCTTGCTGGGATAGGCTCCAGTTTCCCCACAACCCCCTGCAACCCTGCTCAAGATAAAGCAAATCAATTAATCATACTCTATTGAATCCTTTTAATATTGTAAGTAAAAAACCTTTTAATTACTTGAGTCGGTAGCAGGGGAGACACCAAATGGACCTAATCCAGGTTTTCAAAACTCTCAAAGGCATTGATGAAGTAGATCTAGCTGAATTCATTCATCTTTAGGGTGAATCACATACTCAAGGACACCAGTGGAATTTATGGGGAAATGTATTTAGGATGGAAGAAATTTTGATAAATATCTGGATGAGATATTGAGGCATCTCTGCTATTCGCTAAAGAAACAAGCTAGAATGGACTACTCTAATTTGTCTTATTTCTTATGTTTTCTTTGATTTATACATCCTTGCTGCAGACAAGATATTACTCTAGCCTTTGTTAGCATTGTCACAACTTTTTATTATCTCTCTTCTGATTTGCTATAATTCTCTGTTCAAGAGTCTTCCTTTCTGATACGCTATAAGTTAAAAATGTGGATTTCAATTGAATTTCATCATTTTAACAAACCTTTTGCCTCTGTGGATTCAACAGCACTGGCATTGTGAGACAGAGATGTAAAATCATCTGTAAACCTTCTGTTTTTCAAAGCTGTTAATGTCACCACACTAGTAGAGATGTTTAAGCTCTTTAACCCATACTCACCTCTGGAAGAACCAATATCATCAGATTTGGGTTTTACCCCAGTTCCAAAGTTTTGCAGCAAAACTCTTGATGAAATTTAATTTAGTTTTATAGTCACTGCACTCTGTTTGCAAAGTTCTATCAGCTGCAACTTTTATATCTTCAGTAAAGACCCAAAAAGCATTTTATAATGTTTACTTGTGCTGCATTCATTCCTACAGTGTAATATCATATGTTCCGTTCCCAAGATCATGTTCTTTTCAAGATCCTCCTATCTATCAATGCAATTGTTATTTTAATCAGTTATGCTTATTACTTTTAACAAGACCCATTATTTTTTCAGGTTGATACCGTATAGTATATTGTAATCTTATTTGCTCTTCCTGGTGTTGACTGATACGTTTAATCTTATTCATTTCTTTTTTATGTAGATATTTATCTTTATTTTTCCCTGTATAGTCTACTCAATTTGTAATACAGAGATCAAAATTACAAGATGGAAGTTGTAGCACAGCATGTATTGCTATAAATAGGAATTAAATCATTAATCTTGTACTCCGCACTCCTTTATATGCAATGCAGTATCCAATTTCAAAGTTCTTTCAGAGCGACAGACTTATGCAGTGCAATGATTCCACCCGAGACTGATTTTTTTTTTTTTCTCTGCTTCTTTGCTTATGTCAATCAAAATATCTTCTAGAACCCCATTAAGAGGTTGTTCTGCTGAACAGAACATGTTATTCCTGAGTGTATTTCTTTCTCCCCCTTGTTGTATGCAGCCTCCTTTCCTGGACATTAAAGCAGTGCCTTTCATTCTGCCTGCTGTGATGTCTCTGCATGTTGTCTACGCCATATACTGGCTACATGCTAATGGTGCCAAACTGACTGCAGCACGTGAAAGTTGCTCCCTAAATGATATTGGTGTTGGGATGAATTGTGATCTATTCTATACCGCCTCTAAGTGTTCAGCTCAAAATACCTGCAGTGTGAACATCAGAATGTACAGAATTACTGCCATAATAGAGTCTTTGAAGCACTACACATGTCAGAAAGCATGATATCACTAACAGATAACATCATATCCTTTCTGTCTGAATCAAAGAATGCCATTGCTTAAAAGGGTGGTTGCCACAATGTATTCAGGAATCTTGGGGTTGCTTATTTTATACCGTTAATTTCTTAATGAGAGGTCATCTCCTGTCATTGAACTTCATATTTAATTTGATGCCTATTTTCTCTTAGTAACCAACAAAGCCAGAAGTAGCACATCATATGTGTTTTGCTGATGAATAATTACATTTCTTTCAAAATGATGTTCTTGAGAATATGAGTTTGCCCTAAAAATGAATACTGTACTCTTTCAATATTTTAAAATTCAGTCATGTTCCAACCCAGTTAGTTCTGAACAGGTTGTGGAGGGGTGCTGGAGCCTATCTCAGCTAGCACAAGTCAGAAACAAACCCTAGACGGGGCTCCAGTTCATCACAGGGCAAACACACATCCCAACCACACACTAGGGCCAATTTAGTATCGACAGTCCACCTAATCTGCATGTCTTTGGGAGGATACCCACACAGGCACAGAGAGAACATGCAAAGTCCATGCTGGGAGAACCCAGGACACAAACCCAGGTCACCTTACTGTGAGGCAGCAGCGCTACTGCTGTGCCATCCAGTATTTTAAAAGTTTTAAAATATTTGAATACTTTTGCAAAGTGATGTACCTTACAGCAGATCATAAAATTAAGTGCAATATAGTACACGTGTTTGATTTTAAAAAGATTTACAAATAAAACTTAAAAGGCCTACATACAGTATATTAAAATATAAATATACATTTTATTTGTTTAATATAAAAGAATAAAAGTACAAAGTAGGATTTAAGAGCTGGGAAGAGTCCCACTAAATAAACAAGAAATTGTATTATATTCAAAGTTTAATTGAGAATAAAAACACCCACCCATCCATCATTAAGTTAATCCAGTTAAGGGTCATGAGAGACAGAACTTACCAGAACAACGATGGAAGCAGAAACCACTCCTGGATGGGAGGCTAGACACTGACCTGTACATGCTGTACCCCCATGTTCACTCTCAGAGGACCAAATTAGTGGTGCCAATAAACCTGCATGTCTTGGAGACCTGATAGGAAAACTGGAGAACCCATCTAAAACCTCACACAAATGTGGGCCAAGCATTGTAAACTGCATATGGTGTAGGGTACAGGATTCCAGCTCTAGGATTCAGTCTCCTGGGGCTATGAGGCAGAAGTCACTATCAATTACTTGAGATGTTTTTCCAGGTACCATTTTTGCCCAGTGGGTAAAGAACCAAAGTTTAAATCACAAGATTCCCCATTCAGGTTTCATTAATGGCAATCTGTGACTCCAAGTAAGCCACGTAACCTCCAATTATTAAAATGTGAATGTAAACAGATTTAGTAATGGGTCTGTGTTTCTAAATTGCCTTGGCATAGCACTCGCTATACACAACTGTTTTGTTCCTGGCCATCTTCTGCATGGAGTTTGCATGTTCTTTTTGTGTTTCTGCTTCTTTATGGTTTCTTAACAAATTACACGTTGTTCGGCTACTTGGTAGCTTGGTTTGATGTCAGTATACCCAGTGAGGTAATGATGTTGCATTCTGCTTTGCTTCCTGCTTTGCACCTGTTACGTCCATGATAAACTCTTTGTATTATAAAGATAATGATAAGGAAACATAAGGAGTTTTGGAGTCCCAGCAGGGAAAACTCAAGTGAATCACAAAATTGTTATTAAGTGAGATCTAAAGAAATATACTGCTCTTTTGGAGGTCAACCCTAAAACGCTGCAACAGTCAGAAGGCAATGTTTTGCCAGGCAGGTCTTCTCTTATGGAGGCTTGGGCAGAGAAGGTGAAATTAGGGAGGAGCAGAAGTGGTGTCACACATCTCTGGGCCAGACATCCTCTCTCCTGGGAGGGGGAAGAAAAGGAACAGTTATACATGGTGTAACCCTCACTATAGTCAACCTAACGCACAGTTCAATCTGTTGCTGTAGGACACTCACAAAGTCTACATGAGTGGCAGAATTCACAGACTGATGGATGGATGGAAACAATGTTTCATTATGCAAAAAAAAAAAATATATAAAACTCCTACAATTTTCATGACTCGTACTTTTACTCATGCACTTTACTGCATTATTCAGATTATGCATCACTGTCGGTAATCCTAAAATTATTGATGGTGGTAATTTCTTTTTGAAGCCAATAATATGTCTGTAATGTTTTATTTTCGTCAGCTTTGATGAGCACAACGGTAAGTTCCAGGCCCAAATAATGGAGGATTGCTTGTGTATGATTATGACCCATGCTGTATGAAAGACAAATAATCAACGTCAAAATTATTTTTAAAAATCGTCCCTCTAAAATCATTTTCTTCTATGAAATATTTTCTCTGTATGTCATTAATAAAATAGTGAAGTAAATTATATTACTGTTAAAATTTGCATCATTAGCATGTTGACCTACTCATAAAAATTCCTCTCTCTGTATTTCTTCTGAAGTTATTCTCCAACAATAAACACTTGCAAACTTAATTAGCACTCGGCTTTATAGTGACTAATATAAAATACTAAGTAATGCTTGGCACGACGAGTAATGCTTCAATATATTCATTACCTGCTTTTAATTTTTTTTTTACTATAAAATTTGCATAATAACTTCCTTTTGTCTTGTTTATGTTCATTGATATTTTGCTGCTTGTGTTGTTAATAAATCGGTTAATTTACTTCCCTTTGCTAATTCATTTTTAAAATATTGTATTACTTTTGACTGATAAAATTTAGTCATGTGAATATAGCAAAGAAAAAAAATCCCCTTATGAGAAGCAAATAATTTATTCATATTTGTTTAAACATGTGAGCTGCTTATTTATCTGTTTAAATTATTCTTAAACTAACTTACAGTTTTAAAGATTAAGAGACCCTCTCATCACAAATTAATGATAAGGAGTAGGGGATCATTTATGTTCCACTTTAAACTATTTATTGAAATGCTCCCATAATAATGAAATGTATTCTTTCAGATCAGAATTAATTTCTGTTTGAAAAGTCTTTACTTTTTGAGGTTAGTCAATTTTTGAACGATACTTCAATAAACATTATAAAATTCTCCATTACACTCACTTTGTTCATGTGTATGGGGAGCTGCTGTAGTGCTAGTAGTGGGTAAATGTCATGAGCCACAGCCCTTGATAGGGCATTGCTTAATTACGGGACACAATTACTTTGACTTGGCAAACTCACAGTGACATGTCATGCAGTCACAATACCAGTGTATAAGTGCAAGTCAGTCTAACGCAGGTTTTTAGATCATGGGGTGGATCAGACTTCTGTGCTGCTTATCACAAATTAAACATTTAGACTTTACACAGAGATCACCCTAACCAAGAATACACCAAGTAGCGCACAACTGTCATTTTAAGGTGGTGGAGTGAGAGTGGAGGAGCTGAAACCGGCAGTACATAAGATAAGAATCAGACTTGAGAAGACATCTTCATTAAGGAATGTGGTGTCAGCACAAACTTCGAAAACAGAGAGTTTATTCTTTTTTAACTTAACTAAGTTGTGCGTTATTCATATGCCAGTTGGCAAAAGTATGCATATGTTTCTTCTTTCTTTGAAACAGACCCATCTTCTCCATATCATACATTCATTTGTTTTCTAAACCACTCTTTCTTGGTCAAGGTTAAAGGCGCCAGTGTCTTTTTAAGTAGCAAGAGGCACAAGGCAGGAAGTGGTGTAATTTGGACTAATGATGAAACCAAGCAACATATGTAAAGGGAGAGCATGCATGCAAAATTAATACAGAAAGTGCCCGGGCTCTTTGAGGAATTCAGGTTATTCAATGTCATTGTGCCCATGTATACTCTCTACTGTTATTAACAAGTTCACACAGAATAGTGAAAAAAGGCGTTATCACTCTTAAAGGCCTATAGACCAGGTCAGGACCCTTATCAGCCTGCCTAAGGATAAATTTAACCTCGGGAATCCAGACTGGAAACTCCACAAGCAGGCTTTGGCCTGCACAGGCCTAAAATGAGGAGCTGTCTTTAAAAGTTTGAACACATGTTAAATGTTTCAGGAAATATCAGAGTCAGAGAAGGAAACTATCAAACCCCTGGCTAGAGAGACAAGTCACATACAGAATGTTTAAAAAGGAAGAATCTGGACCCCCTGGAAGTTGAGTGTCATTATGAACAATGCTGCACATCCATTCTGTGACGTGCTAACACTGAGGACTTTCATCCAATGAATTATTCAGCAAAAGTGCATAAAGAAACACTACTGGGGGTCCTTTATACCAACAACAGTACACCTGCATAACACCTCACTGGAGTGGGACAGCTAAGTCAGAACTTTTCTTTCTTTTTAATTTGCTTTCTTTATACTCATTCTGGTGTGTGTTCAGACCAAGTGTGTGTGTGTATGTTTGTTTACCTGTTTGTGTATTTATTTAAAGAGCTTCTGTAAAATCCAGATTTGCCCCTGGGGACAAATAAAGCTCAATGAACCACTTAAGGACCTTCTATACCCACCTGAAATATAAAGGATGAAAATGGTGCTTCAGCAGTGATGTCAGGCGTCTTGGGGTTTCACCCACAAACAACCCACAGAATGAAAGCAAAAGAATTAACATAATAATTAAATATGAAATAATTACTAAACAACAAAATATAAAAAATCATCAATTTACCTAAATGAACAAAGAGAAAACCCCAAACTTAGTCAACAACATAAAAAGGCAAATAGTAATTGAAAAACAAAAGCTACAACCTACAGTGGGATGCAAAAGTTTGGGCAACCTTGTTAATAGTCATTATTTTCCTGTATAAATCGTTGGTTGTTACGATAAAAAATGTCAGTTAAATATATCATATAGGAGACACACACAGTGATATTTGAGAAGTGAAATGAAGTTTATTGGATTTACAGAAAGTGTGCAATAATTGTTCAAACAACATCAGGCAGGTGCATAAATTTGGGCACCACAAAAAAGAAATGAAATCAATATTTAGTAGATCCACCTTTTGCAGAAATTACAGCCTCTAAATGCTTCCTGTAGGTTCCAATGAGAGTCTGGATTGTGGTTGAAGGTATTTTGGACCATTCCTCTTTACAAAACATCTCTAGTTCATTCAGGTTTGATGGCTTCCGAGCATGGACAGCTCTCTTTAACTCACACCACAGATTTTCAATTATATTCAGGTCTTGGGACTGAGATGGCCATTCCAGAACGTTGTACTTGTTCCTCTGCATGAATGCCTTAGTGGATTTTGAGCAGTGTTTTGGGTCGTTGTCTTGTTGAAAGATCCAGCCCGGCACAGCTTCAGCTTTGTCACTAATTCCTGGACATTGGTCTCCAGAATCTGCTGATACTGAGTGGAATCCATGCGTCCCTCAACTTTGACAAGATTCCCAGTCCCTGCACTGGCCACACAGCCCCACAGCATGATGGAACCACCACCATATTTTACTGTAGGTAGCAGGTGTTTTTCTTGGAATGCTGTGTTCTTTTTCCTCCATGCATAACGCCCCTTGTTATGCCCAAATAACTCAATTTTAGTTTCATCAGTCCACAGCACCTTATTCCAAAATGAAGCTGGCTTGTCCAAATGTGCTTGAGCATACCTCAAGCGGCTCTGTTTGTGCTGTGGGCGGAGAAAAGGCTTCCTCTGCATCACTCTCGCATACAGCATCTCCTTGTGTAAAGTGCGCCGAATGGTTGAACGATGCACAGTGACTCCATCTGCTGCAAGATGATGTTGTAGGTCTTTGGTGCTGGTCTGTGGGTTGACTCTGACTGTTCTCACCATTCGTCACTTCTGTCTATCCAAAATCTTTCTTGGTCTGCCACTTCGAGCCTTAACTTGAACTGAGCCTGTGGTCTTCCATTTCCTCAATATGTTCCTAACTGTGGAAACGGACAACTTAATTCTCTGGGACAGCTTCCTGTATCCTTCCCCTAAACCATGATGGTGAACAATCTTTGTCTTCAGGTCATTTGAGAGTTGTTTTGTGACTCCCATGTTGCTACTCTTCAGAGAAAATTAGAGGAGGAGGGAAACTTACAATTGACCCCCTTAAATACTCTTTCTCATTATAGAATTCACCTGTGTATGTAGGTCAGGGGTCACTGAGCTTACCAAGCCAATTTGAGTTCCAATAATTAGTTCTAAAAGTTTTGAAATCAATAAAATGACAACGGTGTCCAAATTTATGCACCTGCCTGATTTTGTTTGAACAATTATTGCACACTTTCTGTAAATCCAATAAACTTCATTTCACTTCTCCAATATCACTGTGTGTGTCTCCTATATGATATATTTAACTGACATTTTTTATCGTAACAACCAACGATTTATACAGGAAAATAATGACTATTAACAAGGTTGCCCAAACTTTTGCATCCCACTGTATATGTGTGGAAAATGCATGTCAAAAAAACAGAAATAAGCCTTGGTCAGAACTGAAAATCAAGCTGATATTCTGACAGTATCAGAAGCACTAATCAAAATCAAAAGCTAGGCACGAGAGCAAAAATGCATTAACTGGTGTGTTAATAGCAAAAGATCTTTTAGAAAGTTATGAAGGACTTTTATTCTTTAACTGTAAAACTGGATAACTCCGCTCAACCTTTGTAGCATTGGTCCTCTGACTTCAGAAGCATCAGACACCCTGAGGGAATGGACAATGCAAGAGGTCCACAAATGGCCGCACCCAATTGAAAACAAAGATGCCATTGTAGCAAAACTTTTAAAAAAAAAAACTATAATGGCTAAAAGAACGAATGGTGAAATTGAGTTCCTTGGGTCAAAAAACTCCAATGCTGATGTATAGATTAAGTATATTCATTGTGAAACAAGACATGAGAGGGAGATCGTAAAGGGCTGGAGTCCTTTAAGGCATCCTGTTCAATTAGAGTGCATTCAAAGGTTAAAAAGAAAAGCAAAGTTCAACAGAAAATATTGGGTGTCTGTTGCCTATTTACCGGCTGTGCCCGGTCTCTTCATAAACTTCTTGAATGCAGATTCACTCCTGGCATTGTCGTTCCTTTAACAGCTCCTGGGTAGGAAGAGGCAGGACCATCACTGTTGGGTGAAATCCTGAAGCAACATCTGAAGTCATCTCAGGACTCATCCTCCAGTCTGTGGATGAAAAAGAAGAAGGCATTAGTGTCCTCAAGCCCTTATGCACTTGGGGTGGTGCCATGTAGATCCTCCCTGTGCATATACAGGTGATAACATGCAGGAATCCACACAAAAAATAATACAACCAACTAATCATAACACAACTTTGTCTAAACCATAACAGCTGCTGATTCCTAACCTTTCATTAAATTGCTGTGGAGATAATTCAACCACTTTTGCTACCACACAGATAGATAATCATAAGCAAGATCCACATATGCTGTTGCAAAATACAGTCTATACATTACTTAAATATATTAAAACATACATTTTCAAAAGGTTGGACAGGTAGCTTTTATAGTGTGAATGTCACTGTCTATAAAACCTTCATTTTCAACTTTTGAACCCAGTGCAGATGTTGGAGTGTGGCCATTCACTCCAGGCTATTGCTATTTAAGGCATACAGGAATGTGTCTGCCCACTGCTGCCGAACCTTGACCTCAAGTTCTTCTGCCAGTGTGCACATTTGTGTTTACAAGCAGTGCATGTCCAGAAACTTAGAACATCTTACTTTAAACAAGTTCCTCAAATAAGTGCATCCTGGGTAAAAAGAATTTTAGATAGAGTATATTTTCAGAAGTAAATAAAATAATACAAACATTTTCCTCCTAATGATGACTTTTTCTGTTTACTTACTCTCAACATAAGTAGTCCCTGTCTCTCCAGTATTATGAAAAGTTTAACTGAACATTTAACACATTTGTCTACTCTAGATCCAGCTTTATTTATAATGGCAAGTAGAAGTAATTTGTACAAATGAGGGCTGATTGTTGAATTCTCCACTCCTCATCAGTGCCAAGTATATATATTCACATTACATGCTTGTAGCTCGCAGTGTCTTGTGCTCACCACAGCAGGTCCGGGCAAAGCTCAGATATGCATGGAATTTCTGAGATAGAGCCGAGTCTTAAAGTGGAAGGCTTTAAAACCTAATCGGGCTCATGTTGTTCAGAAACTCATCTGGGTAACTTCATTTCATTCGAGATGAAATGCCTGTCTCTGCATTTTTCTGTAAAATCTATTGTGTGTATATGCCTCAGGGAAAAAACTGCAAAGAAATTAAAGGATTTGTGTTTTATCAGCACAGTCATAACCAAGTTATTTTCCATTATGAATTTTTTTTTAAATAATACTTTAAATGTGTCTTATATTTTTAAAAGGGGTATACTCTTCTCAAATCAAAAATAATGCCAAAGGCAAGAAATATAAATTTGTAATAAAAAATAGATTATGAAAGTTCAGATATTCAGTTAGTGCAAGGACATTTCTAGCTGTCTTTTTTGTATTGACAAAAATATTATTTTTTTTTAAATTGGAATTAAAACAATAAGATCTGTAAAAAGTATAGTCATGTCATATTCAGTCTTTAGTTGCATATGGTATTATTAAATGCTACATTCATCTACATTATGACCACACCTATTGTAAAATGTGATTTTTAAATAATGCTTGATCGGCTGACTGCTCTGCAGTAACCCTGAATTGGATTAGGTGGGTTACCGAATACTTATATTCATCACCGATGGGGTACTGAGAGCCTGTCGCAGCAGAATGGGGTTTATCCTAATGTCCACTGAGTTAACAGGACAATGTGCGTTATCAGGCTGACAATCTATCTCCCTTTGTACCTGAGGGAGTTAACCAGATTCCCAAGGAAAGGATTAGGCTTTTATGTTCCCACAATGTTCCCATCCTTCAGGCAATGTGAAGAACCGGTTAAGAAGGTTAATAAAATTGTAGGTGACATCATAAATATAACAGAATGAAAATCAAGCAGCTTTATGCTTATATGATACATTGTTGAAAATTAGAACATTCTGTACATTTTTTTCAAAATGCTACAAGAAAGATTCTGCTGCATCCCTTGACGTTTGAGCAAAGAAGGTGTCTTGGAAACCTGGTGAAGTTTTCAACATCCTTAAAAGCACGGACAGAGTAAGTCCATTTTTTTTTTATTTAGAAAGAAGGGTGAAAAACCTAAGGACATGGGAAAGTGAATTGTCTTAAATATAAAAATCTTGAAATGCTTCTTTGCATACAAAGCGTTGAATTTTGTTCAGCCACCAGATATATCCTTGTAGTATGATCCCCAACTTTGCTAAGTATCAAGTCTTGGCGACCTCAATCCTAAAGATGTATTGGACACAGAAGCAAGTCTGGAAGCTCCTCACTGCTTGGAGAGTGCATCTCCTCAACCTCCTGTACTGCAATGAAGAAATGTGTTGTGGAGAAAACACGATAATGTGCACAATGGAGCACTTTAGTCATAGGTTTATGGGGTTATTATTGTAGTGTGTCTTTGTATAGATAATATGCAGAATATGTACTTTGTCATGCTTATGTGAATAAGGGACATAAGCAGACTTGATTTGTCTTCTATGCGACCGATTACAGGCGCCATGCAGGTCAATACAGAAGTGCCAACAAGGCTTTATGGAACAGTATTCCATGTTTTCCAACCAAAAGAAACCTTTAAATCCTCCAAAAAAAAAAAACTCTTTTTAATGAGTTTTGTAATTTGCAATTACAAAGAGGCCTGTAATATTAATTTTAGTGTCAGTTTTGTAAAACTGAATGCAAATCGAAAATTACTTGTGTTGCTTGTCACTAGTGGTAATAGCAAAGGTATCAAAATATAAAACATAATGATTTCATTGTTGGCTGAGCTTCTTAATGCTACTTTTGGCATACAGGATCAAATATGCTTTGCAACTCAAGTAGATTTATATTACAGAAATTTCAAACAAAATCACTGTCAGTTTCATATTTTCCATTTAGCCAGTCACTACAGCAACACAAATTTCAGAAAGCACATTTCATGTCATGCTGTAGAGCTTACCTTCCTTTTACAAATTGTTCAAGGCTCTTCACATTGATCCATGGTTTAAAATTGTAAACTACATTTTAGAAATTAATTAAACCATCAGAAATATATTGTGTACTACAAATATATAAAACATGAAAGAACCTTCGCATACAAAGACTGTCCAGCAGACAAGCATATTCACCCTCAGGCTGGGCAAAATAACAACCCATGGATAAGACTATCTACATAAAGGTCCTGTACTTGCGGGGGAAAAAAGCCACAAACCGCAGTTGAGAATGAAACATACTGTCACTCGCACGAGCATCGGGAGTGTCTCATGGGTACTGGTCAAGGGAAACATGGCAGGGTGATTAAGGATGTAATACAGCCACTAATCATGCTGTCATTCCCCTGTTTAGAATGGAAAAGAAGCCACAAGAAGACTCCTGACATCACTTCCATCCAAGTCTTCTAAGCCCCACCCCTTCATGTCCAGAAGGAACTTAAGTGGAAGTAGGCATTCATTTTGGAACCAGCATCTAGGAAAGATGGGGCTCAGAATTATCACTGCTATTGCTTTTCATGCTTATTTCAACCAGGACATTACATGGGAATTCCTTCAGGACACTAAAATCTTCATCTTTCTGCTTTGATTATTTTAACAATACATAGCCAACACATCGCAGGAACATGCTGGTGGACACTAAAAATTTAGGGAACATCCAGCTCTTAGAAAGAAATAGATAGATAGATATCACTTCATTTGTCCAGGAGAGGAATATGTTTTTCTATAAAAGCTTGATGTCTAAATAAATAATAATTGATGTCATAATAAATATTATGATAAACCACAAACACCCTTTCAAATACATACCAAAAAACCTAAAAAAAGACAAATTCTTACTTGACTCTCACAGTCCTAGGGAGGTTGTTGTTATAGAGGAGCTCCATCAGTGTTGGCATTTCTTGACACACTTCTGCTGAGTGATTTGTCATCTGAAGTTCTTCAGTGTTGGTGAGTCAGAGAGAGGATGTGCAGCATTGTTCATAATGGCACTCCATTTTGTTTTAACTCTCTCCTTTGCTACGACCTCCAGAGTGTGTCCTATAACTGAGCCTGCCCTTTCAATTAACTTGTTGATTCAGTGGGCCTCCCTTAGACATGATGTTATTGGCCCATCACACCACAGTATAGGAAATCCCACTGGCCATCACAGAGTTGTAGAAGATGCAAAGGATGTCACTACTAACACTAAAGGAAAGCAGTCTCCTTAGTGGGAAAAAAAGAGTCTTTATTCTTATAGACCAGACTAGCCTGCCACTGAAGTGGAAACCCCCCCCCTGAGTACCTGTAGCTTTATCAGAATTATACTGTACACACTATATAAAACTGGGACCACATGGACACCTTCAGGACTGCTTTGTACATTTAATAACACACTGGTGATTTTATTACAGATCAAACTCAACATATATACATCATTGCAATCGTAATACAAAACAAACGTTATATAATAATCACAAATACTAAAAGATAAAATACACTGTTGATTGCTCATATTAAAATAACTAAAATGAGCCATATACAAAGTGCCTTATATTCTTGGCTTCAGATGACTACATTTTCTTCTAATAAAACCTGACTGTATGTTTCAATTTCATTTTCACCTCCCACCACTTTTGCACAATTGCTTCATGTCCTGCTATTTTTGCAAGGAAAACAGTATTTAAATCTTGCTATCTGATTATCAGCTATACAATTATTATATTCCAACATATTTTTTTCATTTTTCTCACATATATATTAACAAGTCGCAAACTGCAATGTGTTGTGCTATCATAATATAACTGTGCCAGTATGCTGCACAGTCTGGAACTTCAAATTTATCTGGAAGTTATTTTATTTAATAATTACAGTATATCTCTTCTTAAGTGTGCATATGGATGTAATCTTCACCATCTGCAGATTTTCAGGACAGACTGTTTACTACTGCATGCTGTATTTTAATTACAATTCTAAAACTTGCATTCTAGGGTAAAGTTCAGAGCAGTCAATATTAAGGAAATCTCTGTTTTCTAGGCTTGTTCTACATTCGTGTGTGTGCAATGTCAGCACTCGAGTGTGGAAAAAGTGAAAACACAGAGAAGGGTAAGAGTGTGATGGCATCGCTCACACTTTATCCCTTTAAAATGGAAGAGAAATCCCCAGATGACCTCTGGAGTCACTTCCACTACATTGCATTGAGCTCTGTCCCTTCAGGTCACCCCGGTATTTAAGCCATCGTCCACCCGCCAGCTTCGGACTAGGATGGACAGCCTTTCTCCACACAGCCATTAGCCATTCTTTTGTTTGCACACGTTTCATGCTTTCCTTTTTATTCTCAAGACATTCTTATTAAATGGGACCCCAACCTTCCCATGAGAGCATCCTGTGATCGACTGATTATCAGTCCAGGCATGTTTAATGCTGCAAGTCCAGTGTTAGAGGGACAGACTCCAGCTCCCCAGGATCATGAACAGGATAATGAATGGAAAAAAAATGCAGCGCAGCAACTTTAGGACCTGGGGAGCAAGATGGTGTGGCAGGCACTGGCATCAAACTAGGAGTCTACAAACCCTTCAGGTTCCCCTTATATGGCCACAAAAGGTCTCCTCTCATTCGTCTTCTTTCCTAAAATGATAACAAAATGTGCAGGAAATGGTTTGAAGGAGACATGCAGATCTTGAAAAGAACCTCAAGAGGCATTTGGCCGCCCTTGTATGCCTTCCATCCATTATTGATTGAACATGCTTAACCTGATTATAGGAAAAACAATTAAGGACATTAAGAGAGCACTGCATCGCATTAAAAACATTTTGGTTATAAAATGGTCCTTTAATACCTTAACAAGTAGGCCATACATGTGATCCACATCTTCAGAAATAGCAGCAGGTGCATAAGAAAACAAGTTGCTTAGCGTATGTATTGCGCCATGCTGTTCTGTTAGTTCAGCAGTCTAGTTGGGGTGCATTTTACAACTGCAAACAGTACAAAAAGAGGGAACAATAAAGGTGATTTACTGTGTACACTTATGATGTAAAACAAAGAGTTTCTTTGGTTGCTTTCCATTCTTCTGGTCAGAAGAAATCTTCATCGATGCAGTTTCACAAAGTTTGTGACAATAAAACTTTTACAGTAACTTTGAAAAACATACTATGACCTTACACAATAAATTTGCATTCCTTCAAAGGCCACAAGAAACATTTTCAAAAGAGTACTGAGCAGCTTACTGCTCTTTTATTAAGATAACCAGCACATGGTGTTGTTATCTACTCTCTATATATAATGTCCTAAGCCTAAAAGTGCAATGATTTTATGTGACATTTTTATCTGGATTATTTTAAAACCTACATATATATGTTTGGTATCATTCTTTTCTGAATTTATCAAACTTTAATGTGATTTTGTTAGATTTTCATATTCTTATTCCATTTTTAAATTATAAACTAAAATATCAAGAAAGTCGTGGTTTTTATTTTTGATCGAGTAAACTTTCTTTCACAGGAACAAACTATTAAAAAACAATTATTAGTATTTAGGTGATTTAGTTAGCTGAAGGTTGAGGCGCTGAAGGCACCAGGGGGGCTTGCCCTGCTAGTTAAAATGTGAGCCCAGAAAAAGAGCATTGGCTTCAACGTACAGTCTGATTTGGTGAACTGTGACCGCAGGCTAATAGAACTTGAGTCTGCATGTAATGCTGCCATTTTAGCGATCAATTAGTTCACTCTAAATAATCATTAATTCATATTTGCTTACATTTATATAATGCTTTTCTAACCTACCCAGAGTGCTTTACGTAAACACTTCAAGCACCACCAATGTGTAGCATCCACCTGCGACGTCAGTACGATCAGCACACATCAGCTATTAGGAGGTGAAGGGGTGAGAGAGGTAGCTAGCCATTTACATATAGGGGATGCTTAGGGGGTCACTTTTGGACACATAGAGCAAGGACTTCAGCTTTATGTCTCATCCAAAAGACGATGCCAATGTTTAAAGCACAGTATGCCCATCACTGCACTGGGGCATTGGGGTCTACACACAGACTACAGGGTAAGCGCCCTCCGATGACTTCACTAATACCTCTTCCAGCAGCAAACCAAGCTTTCCTTAGATCAGGGGTACTCAATCACAGTCCTGGAGGTCCAAAGGGCTGCAGGTTTTCACTTTGACCAGTTTCTTAATTAGAACCCCTTTTTTTAATTATAAAGCAATGTATTTTGGGGATTTAGTTTTAGTGAACTTGCTTTTTACAATTCAGGACCCTTACTGTACGTGCCTATTTTAGTTGTAAACTGCTGCATTAAGATTTTTAATTGTTGCCTGTTTTCTTAACTAACCCTCTATTAACAATGGGGTAAAAATGACAGAGGAACCACCAGCTCTCCAGCTAATGTGCTTCCATTTAAACCTGTGTACATGCATCACGGATTATCTGTGTCCATCCAATGTTTAGAAATAATTGACAGAGAAGGGAAGGACCACAAAACATGAATAAAGTTCTCATCAAACATCCATCCATCCATTATCCAACCCGCTATATCCTAACTACAGGGTCACGGGGGCTCTGCTGGAGCCAATCCCAGCCAACACAGGGCACAAGGCAGAAAACAAACCCCAGGCAAGGCGTGCACACAGATACACACACCAAGCACACACTAGGGACAATTTAGAATCGCCAATGCACCTAACATGCATGTCTTTGGACTGTGGGAGGAAACTGGAGCACCCAGAGGAAACCCATACAGACACAGGGAGAACATGCAAACTCCATGCAGGGAGGACCCAGGAAGTGAACCTGGGTCTCCTAACTGTGAGGCAGCACCGCTACCCACTGCGCCACCATGCCGGCCCTTATCAAACAAAACATATAAAATGTTTGAAAGAATGAAAGCACTAGCAAGTGATACAATTAAATAGTGTCGTTATCTGTTAGGCCTGTGTGGCGTCTAATTGAAAAACTGGTTGGAATGAAATCCTGCAGCTACTACAAACCTCCAGGGCTGTAATTTAGTACCCCGCTCTAGATGGTCTCCCAGCCAAGTATTGGCCAGGCTCAAATATACTTAGCTTCAGGTGGATTACCTGTTTGACAGTGTCAGTTGGGCAAAGATGTTCTCATCAACATGGTGCAGGAACACAAACCTGGAAAAGTGAAATACTGGCTCCCCAGAATTACATCTGACTGCAGCCACAGAGTATCCCAGCAATACTACAGGTAGGCACAAGCAGGAATCATCCCTGAGCATGGCACCAGTCCAACGCCAGTTACATCTGCATGGACTAACTGAGAGTTTCTGTTAGATGTGGAGGGAATACTGGAGCACCCAGAGAAAAAGCCGCTGAAACGCTGGGAGCTCATACAGTACAGGCCTCATTAATTAGACAGCCAATATGACTGTGCTCATCTTCACAGAAGATTACAAGCTTATGGGATTCACTTAGAACAGCCCCAACTCTAATCCCTCTTCTTTAGTTTAGTTTTAAACATGCATCCTCCAACTCACTTAATACAATTCAAGGCACTGAGACATTTCTCTATATGATTTCTTTTTTATTAAAACATGTTACATATGCAATTTGCAATATCCAAGATATGAACACAATTATGTGAATTTCCCCTTGGGATTAATAAAGTATATATCTATCTATCTATCAATTCTAAACAGTGTACAAATATACAAAGACTATAAAAATATACAGTAGACCTATACGTGTAACAATCCTAGAAGTGCAAGGAAGGAAGTTTCACTTTTCAACCGACTGCAGAACTGGCTGGTGTGCCTGGTGCGGTTAAGCAGCATTAGGGATTGTCAATAAAGTTGTAATCTTGTGTAAATATGCACACTGCTCAGTAAGACGCATAATTAGCAAGTAACCTTTGCTTTTCCTGATCGGCACCATCAAAGCCATTGTTGTTTACTTTTGTTACATGTGTAGGCGTAGGTGTGGGAGTGAGAGGTGGAGGGGCACTGAATTCCATGCGTCAGTCAGTGCAACAGCGCTGTGAAAGCTCCATCATCAATTGCAGACATGAACCAACCCTCATATTAAACCATCCCTTCCATCTATCTGTTTCCTGAACGCATTGATTTTTTAAATCGCTTCAGTCGAATTCAGCGTTGCTGGGAACCAAAGTTTATCTGGGACATGCTGGGGTCGACCCTGGGCGGGGCACTACACCAACCTACACCGCCACGCCCACACATATTAGCCTTATTTGCATACCCAGATCAACCTAACACGTTTTTAGTAAATGTCGGTGCATACAAAGATAACGTGAAATTTTAATTAATACTAATTTAATCAAGAAATACACGTAACATTTAGTGTCAAGAAGAAGGGCATGAGAAGCGCTGAAGTGCCAGACTCGATACTTGCTGTGGAAATAAACGGGTCATCAGCACAGGGGGGAAAAACCTCAAATGCGACCGTAGGGCTGCCAAAGTCCTCATTTTCCCGGACATGTCCTCATTTTTAATGCGCCATGGACTGCCCGGGAGGAATTTATAAATTTTTGAATATGTCCGGAATTTTGACTACTAAAATTTTAAAAACTCCATATTCTTATCATTGGTAAAAATTGAAAGCCGTAAACCAATCAGCATTTGCGGAAGTAGTGCCCAAACTTTTTTCCCAGAATCTTTACTTCTATTCCGGTTGTAAACAACGCATATATTGATGAGAATAGTCAATGTCCGTCCACCTTGGCTTTTTCACGTCATCTTTTAAATTTAGCTTTATCTTCTTGACGAGTAGACAGTTCATTATAAATGTTGTTCTTTCCCTTAATTATTTGTAGTTCTAATTCATCGTAACTAAGTAAATTTATTCAAAATCGAAGTTACAATTTCACGTTTTCTATGCGAGATCTTATTTTCGATTCTTCTGTCAGCTGCTTGGTTAAACAAGAACTTTCATAAATCCAGGTACAGTCCGTCGTATTTAAGTGCGACTAAGTACTGCTTTGTAATATGTTCATGGAAAATATTGTTATTACCTACCACCTGTTGTTCCAAAATTGTAAATGAACGAGTCAAAAATTACAGTTTCAGTTCATTTAAAAAATCACACATTTGTTCTGTCATATAAATAAAATTTATTTTTAGGTGTCAGTTGACCAAGTAACAAGTCACTTCTTCAAGCAATTAAATAATTTTATAATTCTTTCATTTACATAAATTAAGGAATACCCATTATGCTGAAAAGAAAGTACACAAGTTCACAGACTACTTGAATAACAAATATCCTTGTTTTATCAGATTATATCAGATTTACTGAGAAAAATAGCTTCAGTGGAAAAATATAAAATAATGTAGATAAATGCAAATAAACTAAATCGAAAAGAGTAAATTTATTTTTATTTTACTAGAAGTGAATTTACCATGTGTATCATTTTTTACGGGTTTATGACAGTTAAGCTTTCCAAATAAGTCTGTTAATTTAAGAGGCTTGACATATTCAAAATATTTGGGCGTCAGGGAGCAATCATGAGAGACGAAACATCTCCTACAGACAACTTGGCTGCATATATGAACTATAGAAAATGTGGGAGGCTCTTTTGATATTAATGACCATCTACTTCGGGTTACCCATGTTGTGACGTCATCATAGCGTACCGTTTTCAAGTTCTCCCATTTAATGGGCGTGGTTTTATGCTAATTTAAAGCCGGGAGTTTCATTCATTGGCTCGCTTGGGTAACCATGAACGTGTCAGTGAATTCAATACGTTAACCGCAATTAATAGCCTTTTATGCCAAGTCAATTATTTGTAATTACTTGTAAAGCGAGTAATATAGGCTTCTTTTCGTAAAAACAAGATTTTGAAAACAGTTTAGTTAAAATTGAAATAAATATGTGCTTTGGAAACCTAAAAACACAGATTTTAGTAATTTTTTTCGAAATTAAATAGTAAGTTTAATAACGAATAATTAAAGGTACTGCAAAATATGCCATTAATTAATTACTTGTGTAGATGTTTCAATGTGTAAATTTAATTCTACTGATCCAATCCTTAGGGCTACAGTGGAAGCTAATTTTCAGTTGTTCTGGAGCTTTGAATGATCTGATACTTTAGCCGTAAAACATTTTTACTGTCCTTTTGATTTGATTTCAGTCATTGCTTGAAGTTAGTTGAAGTAGCGTTCTCCCAAATGTGCAAACACTGTCAAACACCAGGTGGCGCTAAGCCGCAGTGAAGGTAGCTAAAAAGTTTAACTAACAAAACGAAGTTGCTTCATTTGCTTTGTTAAATGATCATTACGATGAATTTTCAAAAATTTTAAAGACATTCATATGAAGTTGCAATATCTGTACTGTATATAAGAAGAAGCGTTTTCAATTTGTACTGTCCTTGTTGGTAACGGAGAATTACTAGGAAAATCGGGACTTCTGCCGTCTGCGGCGCCTATAAAAGGTGTTTCAGATTTTACTCTTTTAAAACATTGAATTACAGTGGATTTAACTTGGCGTTTTGACACTGGTCAACAGAAAAAAAAAAAAGTTTAATGAAAAAGTATAAAAATAGATCTCTGCAAAGTGATTTAAATTAAGCACAATTTAGGATGCTGGAGAAGTAGCTGGGAGAAAACCAACAGAGACCTGGGGAGAAGAGGCAAACACAAACATTGACCAGGTCAGGATTTCAACCCGAGCAGTGCTGACCTCTACAGAACCACACAATTTGTTATGATGATCTCCTAAGGAAATGTGAAATATTTAGTGCACCCCAGCAGTATTAGTCATATAAACTGGTGTACATGTCTCGTGCAGTATGTGTTTTGGTTTCTTTTTTCATTCAAAAGATCGCTTTTTGCCTCTGGAAATAAAAGCAGTTATGATTGACAATCATTATTGTTTACAATAACACTTCCAATGCTTTACAAAAGCACAAATATGTAACTGAAAATGTATTTGACCTTGTATGAAATCTGAATTGTAAACAAGGTTGAAGCTAAGCTTCTCTTTCAAAAGAGGAAGTTAAAATCTGCACATTGCTGAGAATTGCTGTACAGCATTTAATTTCTCAATACAAGGTTTGAAAAAATAAAAATAAATGTTTTAAAACTAAGTTCATAGAAACCAACAAAACATCAGAGAATGTGTGGGCAGATTTTAAGTAAATGTTGTGATACTTAGTACTTGTAGACACTGAGTATCTGAACGAACTTGTGAGCGCTGTGCATCCTAAAAAAGGAAGGTGTAAAAAATGAAGTGCGCTCATAAATACTGAGCACATGGATTTATAACCTGGTCATTTTCACTCTGATTTATAACCTGGTCATTTTCACTCTGATTTATAACCTGGTCATTTTCACTCTGATTTATAACCTGGTCATTTTCACTCTGATGTACATTGCTTCCTGCTGTCACAGTGAAGGTAGTGTAGTGCTCAATGAAAATATCTAACCCTTTACTAAATCTAAAACACATAAACAGCTACTGAGAAAACTCCATCGGCAATATCAAGTAAACTCACATTTCGGTATAATTTCAACACTCAGCCATTCATCCATCTATGAGTAATCTCTCCCCTCTTGTCTAGCACAGGGTTGCAGGAAGCCAAAATGATTACATTTTAAGAACATTATTTTAAGTGGTGCTCATTTAATGTAATAAAATTAATTTATTAAAAATAAAAAATATTTATGTGCATTCAATGCACCCACAGTTGATTTTGAGACACGGTGAATTTTCACTGACTTTGAATCAGTCAGTTTTTATCGCATAGTATCAGACTGAAAACTGAATTCATGATCTAACAAATTATACATCACAATATTATGATATATAGGTAGATAGTTATGTAAGGCACTATATAATAGATAGATACATAGATAGGTATGAAAGGCACTATATAATAGATAGATAGATATGAAAGGCACTATAATAATAATAATTCATTACATTTATATAGCACTTTTCTCAGTACTCAAAGCGCTATCCACACAGGGAAGAACCGGGAAGCGAACTCACATATAATAGATAGATAATATGAAAGGCACTATATATTAAATAGATAGATAGGTATTAAAGGCACTATATTATAGATAGATAAATAGATAGAAGTGAAAGGCACTATATGACAGATAAATAGATATGAAATGCACTATATAATAGATAGATATGAAAGGCACTGTATAATAAATAGATACATAGGTATGAAAGGCACTATATAATAGATAGATAGGTGGGCAGCACGGTGCCGTAATAATAGCGCTGCTGTCTTACAGTAAGGAGACTCTGTGTGGAGTTTGCATGTTCTCCCCATGCCCTGTGTAGCCCCCAAACACACACACACAGTCCAAGGACATGTAGGTTAGATTGGTGTTGTTAAATTGGCCCCTGGTGGTGTATTCATTTTGTGTTGGACTGATGCCCAGTTCAGGGATTGCTCCTATCCTTGCTGGGATTGGGTCCAGCTTAACTGTGACCTTGTCCTAGATAAGTGGGTTTAACAAATGGATGGATGTATTGAGTGACCTTACTAATAATGCTGATGTTTAAAAGTAGCAGTTAGAGAGTTTTTTAGATTCTCTTTACAAATAGTTGATACATGAAGACAATGCCAGAGGAGTACTGGGAACACAGTGGATGTGAAACTTGGTCTCCTTGTTAGGAGGCAGCAGCTCTACTGCACTGCTGTGCCATCCCATTCAGTATTTTTCACTCGGCACTGAATAACTGTGAAGGAGTGTAAATATCTTGACAACTTGGAAGCTTGGAAGGCCACAGAGGGCTGCTTTTTGCAGAAAGCTTTCCTCAGATGAGCTATGATGAACTTTAACCGAACTCTAGACTCTTATTTTTTTTACCTACGAATCTGGAATTTTCCTCACAGATGTTTCATACAGAGAAACATGGCAAGAATTTGTTTCACAATTTAGTTCACTATCCTATGTGTTTTGTCTAAGTTTATCCATGTGCAATAATACGATTTTGTGCTGAGGTGTCACCCGCTGCATTTAGGTCCCAATCCAGGTGGTCCGTTGTGTGGTGGCTGTACCAATGTGCTATCAGCTCCTGCTCCCAACCCTCAGTGTATAACTCACATTACAGACTTAGATTAGAGTGGCCAGTCAGTTTATGAATCGAAACTCAGGTAAATCACATCCAAAGAACTGAACTCAGCGCAGGCAAACAGCCCTGATGTGATGAGGTGCTCACACATTTTTTTAAGGTCAAAGCCTCTGAGAAAATCCATTCGTCATCAGAGTAATTGGTCAATTATCTGTATGTAACATCATGGGGTCCAGAACCTCATGTGGTGCTTTTGATGAAGGATGGACCACCTGAGGGAGAGAGAGAGAGGAGACCATCCACCTGGATGTTGAAGATGCCATCCACACATCAGCTTGACTTCTGAGTCAAAGACGATTCACCTGAAAGAGAAACCTTCTCCCTTTTTCTTCTCCAGACATTAAGTTTCCTTTGGTGCTGCTCTTCGTTTTTCATATTCTAACAGAAAGTATTGTTTAAGCTTTTTGTTTTTGAAACAATTGTGTATTTTATTTAGGGCACTATATCCAGAGACTGCTATCCATTTATACTGTATATTCTATTATTCATTTCCTTTACATTTTCTATCATTGTTCTTCTATTTTAATAAATCTGTCTTTGCTTTTAAATGCCTGTACTGTGTCTGCTCATCTTGCTTGACTGAATTAATAAGATAAATACAGGGGACCTTGTGAGGACAAACAGAGGCTTCTTTCCAACAGGGAGGGACATCTGCAAAAGTGAGCAGTATGTCAGGGAGTGGCTCACTATTGGTAAGTGACAATAGCCAAGGTGTATTGTGGAGGTCTTGGGCACATGCAGAGACCTCCTGTAGGTGTGTCATGTTTAGGAGGCTCAAACCAAGACTAGTGAGTCCTTGTACAGATTACTGAGGAGTGACAGGGTGCTCAGCATCTCCGATGAGCGGTGTGTCAGTGAGCAGAGGCCATGGGTCTGTGTATCTCTATGTACTGATGAGTAAGAATGCATGTTAAGGCCGCAGCTACACAGATTTCAGGTGGAGAACAACCATAAAAATAGAATGTGTGAAAAATGACACTTGAAAATGGAACACAACTCTATTCAAGTGTAAAATTAGTGTTTTTCTTACATAAAAACTAAAACAAAAATAGAATAAGATTTGGTGTCCTTCAGAGGTTCTCATCAATGGGTGTTGTTTATTGTTAGGCTATAACTGTTGTTCTTAGTCAACACTTGCTTGATTTATGATCAACATATGTAATTATAACAATGTGTGAGTACAAGCGTGTGCGTGTGAGGTAAGGTGGGATGGGGCATTTGATCATTAAGACCCTTGATCTTGGTCTTCTTGCCTAAGAATCAGAATGTTTTGTTATTTTCTTTGTTACATTTCTGGAAACAATCCGATTTTTAATAATGTTCTTTTTTGTTGTTCCCATGCCACCATATTGTTGTGACTCAGGCACCTCCATTATGTTACAATGATCTTACTCTCCACTGCTGGTGACCTAATTCCTCAACATGCGTGATGTGACGTCACTCCCACAAAGTCTAATAAGTGGGTGACGCACTGCAGGATTGTGGATTCAAGACTGTGGATATTGTTTTATTTAATGTATAGTACAGAACTTCCCAACATTAGACTTAGAAAAAGAGCGTTAACTTTGACTTTTAGTTTATATTTTGGTTAAGACGCTTAGTTTCTTTTTGACTTCCCAGCTTTGACTGTTGTTTTTTTCTGCAGTTCACGTTCATCTTCTCATTTTTTAATGTATTTCTACCCTTGTTGCCCGTCAAGTTTCATCTTCCTGACTGTGCAACAATTTCTTCTTTCTTTTACTTGCTGTTGTTTTTTTTTTGTTATTTCAGTATTTATTTTAATGTTATTTTGGTAACATCACCAAGTGACTTTTTTGTGTTTAATTTCTTTGTGCTGGTAGCATGTTGTTTGTAGATATGCCACCCATTTCTAGTTGCTAGGGTTTGGCACATTAGAAAGTTATTACATTAGATGGCAGTGTGCATTTCAAAGCTGTCTAAACTTTGAATCTTCATCTTCTTCTTCTTCTTCTTTTTCCTTAGCTGGCATCTGGCCGAGTTTGGCTTCGAAGCCAGTACACTGCTGTAGGTGCCATTGGTAGGTGGACTTCTCATATCACTTTCTTCCAGAAAGGGTGGTCTTATGCTATTTGTTTTGCATCTGCTAGGCAGAGTCTGTGGTTGTGTAAGTCGTCTTGTATTTGTTTGGCCCAGTTTTTCTGTGGTGATGATTTTTGTATCTTCCATTTCCTCCAAAGTAGACTGTGGGAAGTGTTCATCCATTCTGCAAATAATCTAAATATATCAACTAGTTTAGACTGTGATACAATTATTGGTTTCAGTCCTCTGTTTGACTTTGAGTATTTGGTTCCATTTTATTTTGCTGATTGTTTTAACATCATTCAGGTTAATGGCAGTGGCATCACTATGGGGTGTAGACTGCATTGGCTGACACTCAAATAGCTGTCTATAAAATGTATATGCAGTGTTTGGGGCTGAGAGGGATTACACCCACTCAGTCAAATACCCCTAACCCCATTAATAGTGGGAATTATCATGCTGTGTTAAACAGCCTGGTGTCCACGTGCTGTCTTGCTTAAAGTAAGATCTACTCTCTGTTAAGGAGCTTCAAACCACCCAGGTTCCTGTGGGAGTCTTAATCCAGCCTTGTTTACCACAGTGGGTGACACCAATCCTAGCGATGTCATTGGTTTTAGAACTTTGCATGACTAACACAGTGGAAAGCACGTCATTCCTTGGTCCATTTTCTTCTATTTAGAAGTACAGTCTTTACAGACTTGCTGTCACCATTTTGGTGATAACATTTTTCTACTTTGCCCCAGAGGATACAGCAATTGGCTTCAGCACTTGGGGGCATTTGACCTTTATTCTATAACAGTGTATTGAGACAGACTGTGCTGCACATTCTGGTGTTCCATTTCAGTACGTTTTATTCACATTTCTGTCTGTATTTTTTTTTTACCTTTATTAAATTATTCAGCTACACTTGACTTAATGATATTTGATGAGTTTAGTGTCTTGATGAATATAAATCTGACTGTACTCTCTTCTACTTCTATATACCTATTAGCTACTGACCACATCTCTTCATCCTCCAGCTGTAATTAGAATGAATCCGTTCCTAAATCATGTTACAAATGTCCCTTACTCTCGGCTGAGTTCTCACAAGAGGTTTTGGCCTAAAAGAAGGCTCAAAAGTGCTGAAGATTAGAACTTTGGTCAGCATTCAACGACATGACTATTCCAGTATGCTTTTAAATTTCATAATATTCTCAGTGAGTCACTCCTCCACTTGAAAGGTGAATTTTGGGACATAGAGAAACTGACATTATTCTCTAGTGCAGGGGTGGCGAACTCCAGGCCTTGAGTGCCGCAGTGGCTGCAGGTTTTCATTCTTACCATCTTCTTAATTAATGACCAGGTTTTGCTGCTGATTACGTCTTTTAATTACCTTGACTCAGACCCCATAGTTGTCTCTTTTTCCTTAATTAGCAGCCAGACAATAATGAGACACAAAACAAGCCACCACATGACCTGCTCCCCTGTGCCCATTACACAATATCTAAAATTAAAGAGAGGTCTTGGTAAGGCTGATCTCTCAGGTCACCAAAACATTATGACAGTGCTCTTAGAAAGAACAGAAAAACAACAGTTTTCAAAATGTGTGCTGTGGCAGAATGAGAGCAGCAACAAGCCATGGAATTAAATAACGGATTTAATTAACAGCAAAAATTGGCTTCTCATTAGGAAAGTGATTGGAGTGAAATTGGTTGGAGTTTGAAGCCCCAGATTAGCTGGTCATCTGTTTGCTCGTTTCATATCTCATTTCTGCTTGGCTGTCATTTAATGAAGAAAGGAATCAATTCAGAGGACTGAACTCTTCTAACAGGGCTATTAAAGTGATGGGGGAAAAATTTAATTAGTAGTCAAAACTGGTCACTGATTAGGAAAAGGGTTAGAGTGAAAACCAGTAGCCAATGCGGCCCTCCACGCCTGGAGTTTGCTACCCCTGCTCTAGTGGATCAAGCATTTCTTGTTTAATAACAAAAGATTTTTTGCTGGGTCCTTCTAATTAAAATTTCACTGTTCTTTCTTATTTGACTTGTTTTGCAAACTTGTTTTTACATTTTCTCCATTTTTGTAGTTTTATCAATCACTTTCTCTGAATTGCATTTTTCTAAGTTGTGTCATCTATTGCAGTGTTTGTCAGCCTTTTTCCAGTGTGCCTTCGTGACCCACCTAGCTTTTTGGTGAATCAAGTGGGATCATCAGACTGTTCAAGGCTGATCGTCAGAGGAGCGTCCCACTTCATGACCCACCATCATTATGAACAATAGCAACCCATGACCCACCAGCAGCAGCTCAACACAGTGGGTGAGAAACACTGCTCTGTTGAACACGCCAAATTGTTCTGCACAACGTGTTCACTGCCTTTGGCAATATGGCAGTGTGCAATCACTTATGTCTGAACTTCGCACAAATGCCACCAATTCTTCAAGTGCAAATTAGATGCTGTGCAGATGTTTCTCGGTAGGCCCTGGAAGGCTTCTGAGGGTAGAAGGTAAAATTACTGCAGCAAAACACATGGAGTTCCTGGAGGAGAACTTCATACAGTCTGCAGCCTTGAAAGATTTGTTTTCCAGCAAGACAACAGTCCCAAGCATCAAGCAAAGTTACATGTGAATGGCTTCAAAACAATAATGTGAAAGTCCTGAAGTGGGCAAGTCAGAGTCCAGATCTCCATCCAATTGAGAATTTGTGGCTGGACTTGATAAAGACCATTCACTCACAATCCCCATCAGAGCTTTAGTAGTTTAGTAATGAAGAAGGGAAATAAATGGCAGTGTTCAGATGTGCAAAGCTGAATGAGAGAAACCTGTACACCCAGACTGAAGGCTGTCATGACTGCCAAAGGTGTATTTACTTAATACTGACTTGAACGGGGGTGAATACTCATTTTATCAATTATTTTGTGTTTTATATTTGTAATTTAAGTTAGATCACTTTAAAGAGATCTATTTTCATTAAAAAGTCTCTTTCTGATCAACGTAAAACAATGAGGATCATATGAGCCGCATCACCCTTGGAGAAACGCGCCACATAGCCATAATGCCATAATTGCCGTTCCCTCACAATGCAGGTAATGTGCCTCATTCAGGACTCCATGAGCAACCGCTCATTCGACACAAAGTCAAACCAACGGTACCCAAGGATTTTCCGGAGAGACACAGTACCAAAGGAGTCCAGTCTTCGTCTCAGGTCACTGGATAGCATCCATGTCTCGCAACCATACAGTATATGTATGTAGTAGTAAAATACATTGCACTTTTGTCATTCTAACAGATGGTACATCGCAAATATTTATAGTTTGAAAATACATTACTACAAATGTTTGGGGTGTGCCATCTGTTGGAATACCAGATAGATTCCAAATATAACTGTTATATGCCATATGGTATGGAAAGCATAAAAGCTGTGTTAATATTTGCAATGTACCATCTGTTGGAATGACAAATGCAATGCATTTTATTACTGAAATGTATAAGGTGTGCCATCTATTGGAATGACAGAGATATAGCAACTGGATAGACATACAAATACACAGACACTTGTATTTTTTATTAAGGTGGCTAGATGTAGTTTGATATTATTATGTACTGCAATAATTATTATTAATTCCCAACTAAATTTTACTACAAGTTTTGGGCTTTTGAAGAGGGAGGTTGTTTTGCTACATGTTGCTCTACTCTAGCCGTTCAGCTTTGATGATTTTTGAATAATAATCCACTTTCAATTGAATGTGAGTACACACAGTTTTATTTTCCACCAGGACCAATCTGGGACATTGTGCAGTCATAGCAGCCCCTCTGTCCTGAAGTCTTCTGTATTCAGTGAGCATTGTATTTTTGCTGATGTTACCTGTAAGGTTTACAGGTTTGAGAAATCCCAGCCAGAAGAGCAAGTCTCCAGCTATTTGTATTCATCTATCTATTCCCAACTGACTTTCATGAATATGTTACAACATTTCTTTTCTCATTTTTAAAGAACGATTCCACCTCCATAATAAAGAATTCTACTCCTATTCTAAAACTTTTCTCTGAAATTCCAATAGTTCTGTAACTCGCTGCAAACTAATTTCTTCTGCATGGCCATCTGTTCTTCACAGTTTTCTGGAAATGTATCCTTCTTTCATCAATGATTGTCTCTTACTGAAGTACTCTTAGTAGTTCCTTTGAAACAGGTAGATTTGATATTAATAAGTGTGTTTTGGTGCTTTTTCTTGTTTCTGCATCTGCTGCTTGCTTTACATTTCCAGGTTTGTATTTTGTTGTACTTCAAGATGGTATTTATAAGTAGAATAAAAGCAATGGATTAAAGCTGCTTCTGTTTTTTATGACTTCCATTGGTTTGTGGTCGGATTTAACTTCCACATCATTTCTAAAAATACAAATGGAAGCTGAACACCATTGATTGCCTCTCTTTCTGCATTTGTGTATGTTGATATCAGCTTACGCTCACAGTTTAGCAGTACCTTTTCTTGGAGTAAGGCAATATCCATATACTTTCTGAAGCTTCTACATCAAAATACCAGAGCAAACCTGCTGTTAGCTTGGGCAGTGATTGAGTAAGTTTATTTACTCCATTCAGTTATTCATTTTATAACCTGCTTAAGCAGTCCAGGGCTGTGAAGAGCAGATACCTCTTCTGATAGCA
Organism: Polypterus senegalus; assembly: GCF_016835505.1. Taxonomy (NCBI): domain Eukaryota; kingdom Metazoa; phylum Chordata; class Cladistia; order Polypteriformes; family Polypteridae; genus Polypterus; species Polypterus senegalus. The sequence goes on along the minus strand of NC_053170.1, from coordinate 35,695,172 downwards.
CTAAACACAAATAGGGCACCCATCCTGGATATGGTGCTAGTCCATTGTAGTCCATTGCACTAAAACACTCATGCCCACATTCATACTCACTTACTGTATATGGGGTTAGGTCAGAGCACCATATTAATTTAACATCCTTATAACATTGAGGACTGGGTATTTTGGTCATCGTAATTTTGATTCGATTAATGCTGGTTTATGTTGGAAATAATATGCCTTAAGTATAATACAAATTCAAATTCTTTACCCCTCAAGCATACAGTGCTCTCCCAATGCATCACATCATTATTAGGAGCAGGCGCCCGCTCTGCCCCAGCCCCTCCCTTACGTTTACTGTAGTTGTGGGTGGCCTGCCAATCGCCCCGCCCATCACCTGCTGCTCACCCAATCCCATCTATCTGTGTCTGTTGCTATGCAACCCCTCAGATGTGACATGATGGAAAGGAGCCCTTGAATGATGGGGCTGCTCAAACACTGCATTGGTTTATTTGTGTGACATTTAACATTTAGAACTCTGGATTTCTAGTGCTGCTTTTCGCTGGATTTTGAATTTTCTCTGGCATGACAGTCCTAGTTTTGTTCTACAGTTAGCGAGCCTGTCATTGTTTTTGGATTCCCTTTGTATCTTTGCTCCTTTTGGATTTGTTACTGAATATCTCTGCCTGTTTTTGACAATCTTTAATGAAGTGTTCTACATTTCTCAGAATCTTGGATAAATTTTTCAATATTTTATACAAAATCTCTGGTGCTAAGTTTAAACCAAAAGGCAGTTGCAGGAATCAAAATGCCCAAATATTGTAGTAGTAGTAGTAGAAGGAATATTGTCATGAATACAGTGAAATTTTTACTTGCACATCTCATCAACATGTAACGTCCAGGTGCCATGATAAAGATGAATGTATTAAAATTTGACGCCTCATTTTCAGTTTTAAATCAGCTCACCTGATGTACAAGTCACTCCTGTTTCTATGATGCCATTACTTGAAATTGTGCAGGAATGGCCTGGCCTCCCACCCAGGGTTGGTTACCATGTTGCACAGAGTGCTTCTGGGATGTGCAACAGCCCACCTTAGCTCTAAGTGTATGTTGTCAAGCACTGAGAGAATAGCTTTTTTTCTAGTAAAGTAGTCCATCTTAATTAACCAATTCAGTCCTTGCAGGGTAACAGTGACTGCAAGAATTCATTATAACAGCCTCTTTCTGAAAGCCTAATGTCTGCTTGTGCAGGATAGCTTGCTTTTCCTTTTAATGTTTCTGAAATCACTTTATGAATTTAAAATTAACCAGAGCTAACCCAGGTCTCCTTACTGTGAGGCAGGAGCACTACCTCTGCTCCACCCCTCATGTGGGTATATTTACCATTTAGTGTGACCTTTATAATTTTAATATTAATCAGTTTTTAAACCAAATGTACCAAACAGATTTGGGTATTAGTGACAATGAATTTGCAGCTTTTATCACGATTAATAACACAAGCCATGTTACTTTCATGAAACTGAACTGATACCCCCATCAAACTACTTATTGTTTGCAGAGTGATGGGGCCAGTTCTGGCAGCATCAGGCCACAAACAGCATTCTGCCCTGGATGAAGCACCAGTCTACCACAAGCCGACTTACACACAAACTCCCATTTCCCATAAAGCCAATTTAAAATCAGTAGTTAACATGTCACACACACATCTTTGAGTATATGAGAGGAAATCAGAACAAAATCTCCTCAGACAGTGGCAGACAGAATTTCCACACAGATGTGGGATTTGAGCCTAGGTTCCTTTTTCAAAATGGTTTAAACAATAAGACAGATGTATCAATCACACAGAATACAGATCTGTTTTGATTACAATTCTGGCCATCTAAATGTCTTAGTAAAAAGAAGAAACCCTGATCTCAGTCTGAATACTAAATCTGAATTCAAAACTGGAAAAGAGAAAGTGTAACTGAGTTTGATAAGACTCACTATCATCCATCCATCCATCCATCCATCCATTATCCAACCCGTTATATCCTAAATACAGGGTCATGGGGATCTGCTGGAGCCAATCCCAGCCAACACAGGGCGCAAGGTAGGAAACAAACCCCGGGCAGGGCGCCAGCCCACCACAGGACTCACTATCAGCATCTATTTATCTCAGAGTCTGACTGTAATAACAACCTGCACCCATGACAGGCTTCTTCATACTGAAGTCATTACCAAGGATCTACATATGTGATATCCTCCTCAAAGGTTGGCTGATAATCTTCTTCTGTTGCAGCCAAGTTTAGGTTATGAGGATTTAAACATACCCTTAATCTCTCCTTAGGTTTATTTGCCAAAATGACTGTAGGATTGACCCCATTTTCTCAAATCACAGTAGGATTGACCCCTTTTACTAATTGCTTAATTCTTTTAAATGCATGTATACTCATTTCTTTCTGTCTAGCTCTGTTTTCAGACTTACTCTGAACAGGGTAGGTAGACGTCTCATGTAATGTCACAGTTCACAAAAATGGTGTCACCTCTGTGTACCTCTAAAGCCTCTGTCTATGTGCAGTTTACTTTACATGTGTTTAAGTAGTTTTCTCCTACATTGTAAATGTGTAATTTACATGGATTAGTGACTATAAATTGACCCAATCTGGTGCCATCTAAGCTTTGTGTCCACCTTGAATCATTTAATGCTGGGATACCCAAATCTGTCTTGGATTAATGAATGGAGGCATGAGTTTATATAAGTACGGGGTCCTCTCCTCTGCCCTCTATACACCTCTTAACTAAGTCCTATCATCATGTCCCATGGCTTCTCTTATCAGAGTAATGCCAATGATATACAGCTGTACCTGTCAGCCCCTCATGGTATCAGCTAGAATCTCGGCATGTATTACTGATGCTGTAACCTGGATGAAGGAACACCACCACCATCTCAATCTGGCAAAGAGGGACCTTGCTGTTATCTAATCTACTCAGCACATCATTTCTGTTTAGCTCAACTCATTATCATTAAAACAAGCCTATTCACCACCTTGGTGAACAATTACCATCTGTCCTTCACTGACCATGTTGTAAGTGTCTCTTGGTCTTGCAGATTCACTCTATACAACATCTGCAAAATCAGAAGGTACCTGATGAAGTATGCAACACAGCTTCTGGTCTAGGCTTTGGTCATGTCATGGTCTGGACCACTACAACTCTCTGGTGGCAGGAGTACCAGCATGTGTCACCAGGCCACTGCAGATGATTCAAAATCCAGCAGCATGTCTGGTGTTCAAACAACTGAGGTGGATACGTGTCATTCCTCTTTTTTGTCCATTATTTTGGCTCCCTATAGCAACACATATTAAGTTCAAATCCTTGATGCTTGTCTATGGAGAAGTTGAAGGGTGAGCACCTATATATATATATATATATATATATATATATATATATATATATATATATATATATATATATATATATATATATATATATATATATTATATATATATATATTTATATATATATATACTGTATGGAGACACTTGTGAGGTCTTATGCTCCTTCTCAGCCACCCAGGTGGCATTAAATCACAATCCAGACTCTTTTTGTGTGTAGCTCCTAGGTGGTGGAATGAGCTGCCCACCTAAATTTGAAATTCCAACTCCCTTGATGTGTTAGATAGATAGATAGATAGATAGATAGATAGATAGATAGATAGATAGATAGATACTTTATTAATCCCAAGGGGAAATTCACATAATCCAGCAGCAGTATACTGATACAAAAAAACAAAATTAAATTAAAGAGTAATAAAAATGCATGTAAAAGCAGACAATAACTTTGAGTAATGTTAGCGTTTACTCCCCCGGGTGGAATTGAAGAGTCGCATAGTGTGGGGGCTGAACGATCTCCTCAGTCTTTCAGTGGAGCAAGACAGTGACAAAAGTCTGTCGCTGAAGCTGCTCCTCTGCCTGGAGATGACTCTGTTCAGTGGATGCAGTGGATTCTTCATGATTGACAGGAGTTTGCTTAGTGCCCGTCGCTCTGCCACAGTTGTTAAACTGTCCAACTTTACTCCTACAATAGAGCCTTCCTTCTTAACAAGTTTGTCCAGGCGTGAGACGTCCTTCTTCTTTATGCTGCCTCCCCAGCACACCACCGCGTAGAAGAGGGCACTCACCACAACCGTCTGGTAGAACATCTGCACCATCTTACTGCAGATGTTGAAGGACGCCAACCTTCTAAGAAAGTATAGTCGGCTCTGACCTTTCTTACACAGAGCATCAGTATTGGCAGTCCAGTCCAATTTGTCATCCAGCTATTTATAGGTCTGTACCCTCGGCACACAGTCTCCTCTGATGATCACAGGGTCCATGAGGGGCCTACTCCTCCTAAAATCCAACACCAGTTCCTTGGTCTTGCTGGTGTTCAGGTGTAAGTGATTTAAGAAGTGTCTAAAGATTCTCTTTAGTTTGTAACTTAGGAAGTGTAAATCACTTGCAGTTTGTTTTAAACTCTTCACTTGGAATGATACATTTTTTCACCTTGTCTTGTAAGACTTGTTTCCTAACAGTCCTACAGATTGATAGTTACTCGATTATGTTGATAAGTCATGTTGGATAAAAGCTAAGCAAATAAAATTAAACCTTTTTGCTTTTTGCTAATTTCATTATAATACACTTTCTTTTTGGATGTTACTTTTATCTCACATATCCATTTCCCAGGTATTTCATTTGCCTTATAATTTGATAATCTGATATTGGTGTTTTTGAGCACATAATTTGCTCCATGCATCTGTCTGAACACCAGTGTCCATTTTAAAGTAGCAAAATTACTTCCAACTTTCACATCAATTTTCCACTCTCCTTGGCTTGTCTGTGCTTGTACTACTCCAAACAAACAGGCTGTTGTTACCATTTAGTACATGCATTTTCATTGTCGGTATGTAGTTTTGCAAAGTACATTTGTTTAAAGTTTAACACAACTATTTCATGCATGTTTTGTCCCATATCTTTAGCAAATGCATTTGCTTACTTTTTCCTTTTTCTTATTTTGTGATTACTGCTCAGGTCGTACCTACATGTCTGTTCATGTTTAACTACATTCACACGCTTGCTCTTAAGGAGGGAGGCCTGTGCATTCCAATCCTTCTTCTCCTCCTCCTGTCTTTGTTGAATGTGTGCCTTGCTAGTTTCCCATGGAATGCATAGCTCTGTTTTTTAAGAGTAATGTCCACGTCCCTGAAAGTGCTTCTTCTATCCAATGAAGTCTCACAAGATTTCTTGTTCCAATTAAGTGAGTCTTAGACCTCTTATTTTCCATTACTTAAACAATAAGTGAGAAGTCAAGCAAAATGACATCTTATATTGGCTAACTAAAAATATTACAATATGCAGGTTTTTCAGGCAACTCAGGCCCCTTCTTCAGGCAGGATGTAATGGTGTAGTGGTGATTACATCTTGCCTGAAGAGAGGGCCCGAGTTGCCTCAAAAGCTTACATATTGTAATCTTTTTAGTTAGCCATTAAATGGTGTCATTTAGCTTGACTTCACACTACGTTCATAATGGCTAACATGGTACAACACCCTAGTATTAGAGAATAAGTTTATTATTGACCCTTTTAAACACAATGGCTTTGTATCCTTTGAGTGCTTCGTTCTCAACACCAGAGAGAACTGCGCTGACTTGTTTGAATGGCAATGCCTGTGAGATGCAACTAGAAACACTGCAAATTTTTTTCCCATATTTCCTACATTTTATGGTATTGTAAATCAAGACTCAATCCCTTCCATCCTAACAGATTGTTAATTTCTTAAATTAAAATGGTTACTTTCTGACACCATGTTTTTTTAACAAGCTACTTGTGTCAGGTTATGTCATGTTTACCATGTGGTTAACCATCTGCTTACTTGATTCTCATTGCAATACACGCTTAATTTGTCAGGACACTGCTGGGACTGTGCCTGGGACCTATGGAAAAATAAGATGAATGAATATATAATTCACATAAAATGAATCTCTCTCAGCAGTACCTACCCTCAATTTCTCAGCTTTGAAACAAAAAAGAGACAAAATTCTTAGTACTGAAGTAGAAAAGAAGAGTTTGCATCATATGTCAAGAAAGATGGATCCTTGGTTTACTGCTCTGACGTAAGTGGCCTTGCGCAGAAACTTGGCAGAGACAACAATGCAGAAGAATGAAGGCTATTTATGGACACGTAAAAATGGCCTAAAAAGAACACTTATTCATAACAGTAATAAATACACATCAATACCTGTTGCTCATTCTGGGCATTTGGAGCAAAACATATGAGAAATCTGAATATCTTCTCAAGAAAATTAACAACAATTAGCACTGTTGGTTCATATCTGAATGTTCTTGGTCAGCAGTCAGGGCATACAAAACCCCTGGGTAGTATGAAAGCAGAGCCAAGAATTGACATTGGGTTTCAGAAGGAAGGCCAACTAAAAAAAAGCTACAGCATGTTGCCAAAAACATCATCAGACGCAACTTGGTGGATCCTGAAAAAGTGCTGCTACCACTTCATATTCTTTGCTTAACTTGGTTTAATGAAGCAGTTTGTTAAAGAAGTATCAAAAAATGGAGCCCGTTTTATATATTTGTGCTGAAAGTTTCCAGGTTTGTTTGAGGCTAAATTAAAATAGGGCATTTTTGGTGGTCCTGTTACTAGCAAACTAATTTTTGATGCAGATTTTAATGGTGCAATAAATTACCTGAAACAAGAGGCTTGGGTATCATTCAAAGAAGTAATTTCTTAGGTAACAACAAAACTTTAAATTATAAATAAAAGCTAATACAATTATTAGTGAAGTGTAAGGAAATAAGTTGCAAAGTTCACTTTTTGGGATCATATTTGCAATTTTTCCTTGAAAATCTTTGGCGCGTTAATTGAAGAGCAGGATGAAAGATTCCATTAGGATGTCAAGGACATGGAAAGAAGGTACCAGGGATATTGGGATGTCAGTATAATGGCGGACTACTGCTGGATGATTCACAGGGACGCGCCAGAAAAAAGTGTAGGAATGACGGGCCACCAAACAAGGTTTGGATCAAAAAAAATTAAGAAGTGACAAAAACTGGAGGTGTATGTAAGTCAATCAATATGCATTGTCATTATCGGTACATATATGTTAAAAATTATTTTCGTGTTAAATTGAATTAGGACAAAATTATATACATAAATAAATTGTGTAATCTGTTACATTTTTGTAAAATTTGTTCTTAAATGTGACGTGATGGAAACATTCCAGTTATATTTTTTTATTGTGTTCATGAATGAAAGTAAAAATAACTCTCCACAATGAAAACAGTTTAATTTTGCAGAGCTGTGATAAGTTCCCTTGTCTTTGTACTTATTACTCACCACATTTTAGCTATACAGTATAAGCAACTCCCTTTTCCAGCGCTTCTGTGCTCTGGCTAAGAGCAATGACAACTCCTCCAGGACGCCTAAATCAAATCTCAAAGGGCTTCGTTTCTAGTTGTAGGCCCTGCCATTGTGTAATTATATGTAATATCTTTTTTTACGATTTGTGTGCGGCTTTTCATGTATATGTGTTCCACCTCAATGGTCACCTATTCGTGCATTTATCATGTCCGTTGTGTATGTTTGAATGTAGGATGTGTAAGCCAGTTAAAGGAGATCCCGAGCGAGCAGTGCGACTCGGCGTGGGCGTGGCCATGTCGATCAGTCCACATGATCATTCACCGAAGGGCGGGATTTTGCACCACACCTGAAGGTAGGCGTTTCTCAAGTTTTTACCGTCTTGAGACGGCGCTGGCAAGCACAGAAAATCTGGGGGGGTGGGAAAGTGAAAAACGGGGAGGGGGGGATTTCGGTTTTAAGAACGGCACTCCAAGACCTGTCTTCAATGGAGCCTGTTTCATCCTGGAGCCCCGAAAAGGTGACGGAGTGGCTAAGAGGTAACCGTAATATGTTCTCTTCTCGTGTCTTTTTTTATAAAGTATCCTGCAAATGAAGACGTGGTGTGAAACCAAGTAAACAGACCCGGAGCTGATTGGAATGAGGAAGTTCATTGTGCCAGCACTGCCTAAGCGAACACATTTGGCTTCTCCGTAGCGGTAGAGGGGTACCACCACTTGTCGTCGTTTAAACATAAATGAAGGGCAAGCGTCCTTTGATTTGAGCCTTCACTTCTTTAGACGACCTCTTGAAGGATGGTGGCGTTTGCGATCTCGACGCTGCGCTACAGTGACCCCAAGCCCCCCACTGTACGCACCTGTCCTCTGCACAGCCCTTCATTATTTTCTAGTGTCACATATGGCGACGGCTTGTGTAAATATGATCTGTCATGTCAACAGGGGAAACGGTCAGTTAATGAAACCACAGTTAGTGTTGAAAACACAGTTTCGCTTCCCACTTTCGGGGACCGTTCTTCAGAGATTCCGATTGTGGGAAGGAGATCAGTGAATTCGTAGCTGCGATGATGACGATATACCATCGGTTAGTGGATGTCTTTAACCGATTTATATCAGCAATTTGAACGTATACGTTGCGTTTCACCATAAACATTATAAGCATGTTATTAGAACTGTAAAGAAACTACACCCTTGCTTTACAGTTCAAAACGAAACAAATAATAAATGTTAGATTTACTGTTCAGTAACTGTTAAAGTACTGGGCGGTGAGTATGAGTGGATACATCGCACATTTTATTGGATCACATCAAGACTGTGAATGTCTTGCCTGGAATATAGGACCTTCACTTTTTGTATTGTTGTTGAACTATTGAAGCCGGGGTGTTGAATTCCGCAGGAAGGGAAGTTACAGAAGGTCCACCAAGGATAGTACAGAGAGGCGTTGAAGAAGTAAAAATTCGGATCTAGATGGGCTTCAGATGTAAAGTATGATTCATAAACTTGCGCGCCTCGGCGGTTAATTCAGAATGTGGGGCGTGCTTATTAACTACAGCGTTGTGGACATCACTAAAAGGCAAAGGGACCCAGCAGAAATCAACCCTGAACATGCCAGCTTGTCCCATGCAAGAACCATGTTCATGTGCTCACATTATCTCAAAATTGGTCAGTTTAGGTGTGCCAGTCAACCTAACAAGCACCTTTTTTTGACAGTGTGAGGGAAAGCATTTTTGGGGGGATTCCACATAACTACAGGGAATACAAACAATCTCCACATAAGGGACCATGTATTTAATGCAAGTCATTAACCCCAAATGTGACTATTGATAAGTCTAAATATCTGAATTAAAGTAAAGTCTATATAGCCTAAATTAATGTATCATTATAAAGTAAATATTTCAATTAACTGTAAAACACGTTTTTAACATTAGGGGTCATCTTAATTTTTGTGCAATGAACATCATAGTAATGTAAAAGGATATTTGAATATTCAGTATATCATCAGTGTTGCTGCCATTTATTTATTAGACCTACCAGTTGGAAGTTAAAATGGCTTGTTAGTGCAATTTAGACAAAGTATTAACTGTTGTACCCTTCTGTATTTCCAAACATTAATTGTTTACTAATTACTAAAAATATCATAAAATTGGTTCTTGATTTCTTAATCTATCCTTAAATTGCACATTTCTATGCAGAATGCTACAAATCACTTCCCTTATTGTCAAATTTGTGGAGGATACAAACTAAATTGTAATTGATAATAATGACCAAATAAGTAATAATAAGACCAAAAATGGATATGATTATAGATTTATAGTGTCATTGTTGTCACGTGCACTGTACAGTATATGTAGTTTTTATATAATTTACAGAGCTTGATTACTTTGAATTGGTTTAAACAGGATTTTTACACATGCCTTTAATTTCTAGTACTATAATCTTCTTCCTAACTAGTACCACGTACTGTCTTGTTGGTCATAATAACATCAGGAGATGTACCAAGACCTTGCTTTCTTTTATCAAGAAAAATCAATGGGCGTCAAGGTTTTAAAAAGTATCTGCATGATAATGCAATTAGGCGAGGGTTTCATTCCATTGCTTAAGTACTGTTTTTGTCTTTGACTTGTTGTGCCATCAAGGACATTGTAAACCCAGTTGTTCAAATAATTAGAAGCATTGAGTGTATCTGTAACTCAGAAAATCATTTACATTTCAGTGAGCAGTATTTTTAAAAGTGTTATGTACAAGATGTCTGGTTAACAAAATAATTAGATCATTTGGGAGACTGGCCTTGAGTGAAAACCAGAAAACCCTGCAGAACATGCATTTAAGGACCTTCTCAAATTGTTTGAATATTGCTGCGGGCTGATTTGGAGCCAGAGATGCCCAAAATTCCAGGTGTTAATTGTGGTCTTTTCCTGAGAAAATTGGAGGCTTTCCTAGTGCTGCATTTTTTAGTCACAGTTAAAAGCTAAATGTTTGTTACTTGTATTCTAGTTATATATTTTTATTAACCTGAAAACTGAATTATGTTTTTGTTGGCATCAGTGTCTTACACATGAAATTATGTTTTGTGTCCTTATGAGCACTTAATAAACACATTTTTCTTTATCAGGTGCTTTCAACCAAGAAAGCTTACAAAAAAACTAGAATGTGTCTTTGTGTTTAGAAGACAATGTGAAATTAGCAGGCAATAGCAGATGCAACAATAAACACAGTACCACGGACTTGGTGTTTTAGCCTTTTCCCAATGTTTGATCGGTTAGGCTCCACCTCCCAACAGTCCTGCTCTACATAAGTGGGTGTGGAAGATGGTTTGAGGTATAATTGTATTCAAATTATGGGTAGGATGGTGTGCAGTATATACAGTACAGTAGTTCTGCTGTCTGTGTCATTTCCGTATTCTCCACATTTCCTCCAGGTACTCTTGTTTCCCAAAGAGAGGTTCATTGCTGATTTTTGAATTGGCCCTTTGTAAGATGAAATACACATGAATGGACACTGTGATAAACTAAGACTCTGTCTAGAGTAGGCTCTTGCCTTGTGCCTGAATCTCCAGCCCCCCCATAACTTTGAACTAGATTAGGTGGGTTTGAGGGATTTGTGTTCTGTTTCAGCTAATATTCTAATTAGATTAATTCTGGCACCCTAGTCATGCCCTGTCTCTAACCGGCCAATTATCTCTCACCAATTCACCACCTAATAGCTAATGTGTGGTGAGCGTATTGGCGCAAAATGGCTGCCATTGTATCATCTAGATGGATGCTGCACATTAGTGGTGGTTGAAGTGGCTCACCACTCGCTAACAAAATTACTTTAACTAGTGAGAAAAGTGCTATATAAATGTGAAGTTTATTTTTATTATTGTAACTATAAAGCTGTAGTGTTCATCCAGAGTTTTTAGCCAGCAATGAGAAATGTCAAGTAAAACATTCACATAAATAAATTTAAATAAGATTCTGTTTCCTGGGTGGTCTTTTTTTTTGTTTAATTTTGACTTTCAATTTAGTTCATATCCCTCACATACAAGAAATGTTGACGTGCTCATGCACTTGCTCTCATTACAGATCAGGACAAGGCAAAAACATGCTGCCCACTTTAGACACCTTTTACAATAATATTTCAGACTAGGCTGTCACACAGATTTTTTTCCAGCAGTGTTACTGCCTCAAGTGGAGGAGTTTAAATTCCTCTTGAGTCTTGTTCACAAGTGAGGGGAAAGGGACGGTGAGATTAACATACAGATTGGGATGACAAGCGCAGTTATGCAGTTCCCACACTGATCTGTAGTGGGGAAGAAGGAGCTGAGTCAGAAGGCGACACTCTCGATCTACGTCCCTACCCTCACTTATGGTCATGAGCTTTGGGTAAGAAATTAGATTATGGGTACAAGCAGCCAAAATGAGCTTTTTCCACAGAGTGGCTGGGCTCCCTTAGAGACAGGGTGAGAAGTGCAGACATCTGGGGGAGGCTTAGAGTAGATCCGCTGACAAGAAGCCAATTGAGGTGGTTCGGGCACCTGATATGGATGCATCCTGAATGCCCCCCTTTGGAGGTTTCACAGGTACAACCAGCTGGGAGTAAACCCTGGGGGGGGGGACCCAGGCCTCACTGAGAGGATTATATCTTACAAATGGTCTGGGAATGCCTTGGGATCCCACAGTATGAGTTGGTAAGTGTGGCTGGGGAAAAGTATGTTTGGGCCTCACTGCTAAGACTGTTGTCCCCATGTTCCAGCTTTGCAGTGGGAACGAATGAATGAATGAATGAAACTCTGCAACAAAAAGACTATGTGAAAGGGGCGACAGTGTATACATCAGTTGAAAAGGGTAAAAACAACGCATATGGTAGGGACATGAGGGAAGAACTTCCTGATACACGGTGCAAAAAATGATCTAACATAACTGTGATTATCAAGCAGATGAATTACTATGTCAACAATGTTCATTATCATCACAGTAGGAAAAAAATCTGAGAAAAAGTGGTAACAATAATCAGTTGGTCTTCATTTAAATTTTCTTCTTTATTATATTTGTCATCTCAGCTGTAGGTTTTTAATTAATCGGTAAACTTCTCTTTCCTTTTCTTTTTTTTACACAACACTTGTATCTTAAGTAAACATTATTGACCTTGACTTTATCTGAACAAAATTAAAAAGCAACAAATACAAAAGAGCAGTTACTTAGTAATAGAGAAGCAACTCTCTTACACTTCATTACAATTACAAACTATTTGATTGGAAATAACATTTGCTAATGTCAGAGAAAAAAGGTAATGTGTACAGTATAAATATAAAAACTTGCAAATACTGTAGTAGCAGCTGCAGTAGATCCAGGCTTTTCAAATCCAATTGACAGAGGTATCCGGATAGGTAAGCTTTTATTGCAGTCCCAGCTAACGTTTCAGATATTCTTTGGAATTGCAGCAAAGCATTATCAAGAAGCAGATGTGCCCACCAACTTCTGATGGTATACACTTCTCTCCCCATCAGTAATGAGCCTTCCATTGGATAAAGACCAGGGCAAATTGGGAGAAAGCATGGCACATGCATGTTCTCCTTATGTCTTTATATGTAAAGTCGGCCCTGATTCTTGACAAGATTTCTATAAAATATCCAGCCGTTGGATCATATCCTTTGTTTACTTCTTAGGCTGCTTTTTATGTTTTCTTGAAGCGTATCAACATATATGGGAGTCTGAATAATTTTTGACCTAAAACACTGCCTTTTGGTTACAAAACCTGTTTTCTTTATCTCATTAGTAGTGTTTGTATAGCACACATACTTGGATGTCTGTGCTTCTTTTCAGCTGGTAATAAAACAAAAAACACTGCTCACTGAATGCTGGTAATTTTATGAAATGAAAAGTGGCAATTTATACTTCAAGTGTTTTTATGCGAAGGGGCCACTTTCAATAATGGTCTAACTGATGTGGGCAACTTTTAAAAAGAAAATCTAGAACGTGTTTAAGGCAAATATTATGTTGGTTTCATTTTTCAATCACTGGTTATATGCGCTCAGTATGAACTCTATTGTGTAAAAGTAACCTCAACCCATGCTGTTTGTTAACTGCACTACCCATTATAACCATAGAGTCTAAAATTTGCCTAACTCAGTTCAGGGTTGATGAGGACTAGAGCCAGATTCAGCAACATTAAGCAAGCGATTGACAGGACACCAGTCTGTCACAAACTACCTGGTACAATTAAAGAAAATAGGAAACTTGTAAACTTTATTTGTATGTAACGCTCTTGCTAAATAAACTTAAAAGCCGACCCGACACAGACCGACACTGGAGGCACAGATGAAAATCAACAAAACTATTTATTTGTTCTTCGTCTGTGGGATAAGCCTTCCTCGTACCCACAGACACAACCCAGTTCCCAAAAAGACACACAATAGAAAACCCAACAACACTGCAAAAATCAGTCCTCTTCCTCCACTCCTCCCAGGCAGCTTTGTCCTTCTCCTCCTGACTCTTTCGCCCTGAGTAGTGGCCGCAGGCTCCTTTTATATCCCACCTGGAAGTGCTTCAGGTGGAAATTAACCTAAATTAGGCTGCACTTCTGGGTGTGGCTGCATTACTGCCCACACGGGCTCAGGAAGCCTTGCAGCTCCCCCAGGCGGTGGCCACAGACCCCAACAGGGATGAGCTCCAGTGTTCTAGGATAGTGGCCCCAATGCAGCCCAGGGGGGCTGCCACGAAGTGTTCCAGTGGAAGTAGCGTGGATCTCATGGCTGCTCCCTGGGATCTAGTGTTAAAGGGGTGTCCCGGCAGGGCATGGGTCTCGGCCGTCCGCCACAATAGATAATTAGTCACATTATTTTAAACAAAGGCAAACATACTGTTGATCTTAATATAAGGGAAATTTTCTATTCATAAGATATGCAAATCAGACTGTTTAAACAGTTTGAAGTCAATAAGAAAAAGAGGAAAGACTTTACAGCAGCGTTTCTCAACCTTTTTGCTGTTCTGATCCATTTTTTCCCATGTCAGTGTGTTTAAGGCCCATCCTCTCCCTGTGATGATTCTAGCGCAACTGTCATAGAGGGGGTTCTCCAATATCTATTCCAGTAAGATCATCAAAGGTTTATCCTTCTTGGTGTTTTCTGCCCTGAGCAGGGTGTGAATCGAGCTTGATTGTTGGAGATCCGACCCAGTGGTTGAAAAATATTGCTTTAAGTCTTGCCAGTTCCATTACATATTCCAGTACTTGATTATTCTGTTGTTTCAAGCACATTTTGTAAGGTCACTGTTTATGTATTTTGTTCTATTGTTATATTTATTTCCTTTAGTAGTGGATGATCATAAGTTGCTGTCACTGCATTTTCATTTTCAATTCTTTTCAGGCTTGGAGCCAACTGCCAATCAGTATCCATTTGAAGCCTGGCATCTCACTGGAGAACAACTACTCAATTTATCTTACCAAGACCTTGAAAAATTGGGTGTCAGCAAAATTGGCCATCAGGAATTGTTTCTAGAAGCTATTGAGAGCCTTTGCTCTCTGGTAATATATATTTGAAATATAATATCCTTCACCACGCAGTTGTTATAGATTTCTCTGTTTTTATATTACTGTCATGAAAATTTGCTCTGGTCACAAGGCTTTGCAAAGCCTTGTTGTGTTTTCTTTGTTCCATATTGAAAACTGTATGTTGCTGTTCTTCTTTATGTACATCTAACATGATTCATAGTACACACATGTACAATGGGCTGGAGGCAGTACATTTTGATTTGCATTCATTCTCCTTGCACTTTTATATAACTAAGGCTAATTTTCTAAAATGCAGCTGTAACTAAAAAAAAAAAAAGGTCACAACAGTAGTTTGGTGGTTTCTTTTGAGTACTCAACTATGCACTTAACAGTCCATTTTCAATTTACAGTTGTTTCTAAGTACAGCCTTATTACTTATTACCCAAACTTCATTAAATACCTTTATGTTTTCATATTTAAATGAAGCTGTTGAGTGAGACAGAGAAGGCTGCCTGCTTGTTTGTGTAGTTTTGTCTTGCAAATTTGCTCAGCTCCTCACAAGATTCGTGAAATCTACTGTGTACTGAGTGATAAAAAGCTTACATTAGGTTAACATTAGGTTTTGCTTATTTGTGCCTTACCCCCAGAACTATGACATAACCCGGGAGAATATGCGGTCTCTGGTGGAGAAGCTGAAGGGAGTTTCTGTAACTCTACAAGGTAAAATTCAAAGCCGCTGGAAGACAAACACCTATAATGGAATGGCAGTGTCCAAGATTGCACCAGACCTTCTACAGTCTATCATAGACCTAATTTTAGCTGCAAAAGCTTTGTTCTCCTGGTTGAACAGGTATGTTGCATATTTCACAGATGTTCCTTTTTGTGTAATTCTTTAAATATTTTTATATGGTTTTCTGTACCCAACCAATTGCATATAAGCCAATGTATAATTGCTGAACAACCAAAGACAAGCCCATGGGCAAGTGTGCTAATTTGTCGGCTGTAGTTCTTTCCTATGCTAGGTGGAGGCCTGGAATGCAGCAATATTTACAGCCACATGATGATTTTTTTTTTTTTTTAAACCTGGCAGGTATCTTTACACCAATGTAAATGATTACTCAGTCAGCCAAGACATTATTAACCTCTGTACTGAGCTTGGAAATTCTGTTCAGAAGGTGAGTTGTGTTTTTTTTTTTTTTACAAAATTTACAGTTAGTCTGCTTGATTTTATTGAGCACTATTACAAAATATATTGACATTGAAAGAAGATGGAAATGGAAAAAAGTGGTTAAAATTCATAATATTGGATAAATATTGTTAAACAGAATAATTATGACCCCAGTTGTTTAAAGGAATATTTTAAAGTCAGTATTAGTGAAAATACAGTGAAATGAAAAAACAGAGACTACTTCTTTAAGAAATGAAGAATGAGAAATTTATACTTGACATTGGAGTTTACAAGGCCTAGATAAAATGACTGTTTGGTTCTTATCTCAGTTTTGAAAATTTTCTGAAAACCATTAAATAATATAATGAAAAATAGAATTTCTCAGGTAATTGCCGGGTATTTCCAATGTTTTATGTATTTTAATGAGTATTTACACCTGTACTTACAGTGATCAAAAATTGAATATGCTTCTAAGGGCCTTCATATACTATCACAATTTTTGACATACTGAGAGTTTTCATCCTTGCTGCACAGTTATTGGAGATATTGTATATACAGCTATCTAAGGAATTTGTGAATGGAAAACCATGTTTATTATGGTTAGTTGGCTAACTAGCAATGGTATTTAAAGATCTTCTCAGTGTTAGAGGAATAAACCACCGTGATGGATAATTTTGGGGATAAGGTTAATTGCTCAGGAACAAGGAAACAAAGAAACAATGTACAGCCAAAGACTGTTAAGGTGTGCAACTGCTAAAGAAGGCAGCGCAATTCTCATGCATTCATATGATGTACTAAATGTAAATCACCTATTACAATTTAAGTTATTTCAATAAAGTAAATGTACTGAGCCCTGTGTCTTAAAAAGACGAATATGCTACCTGATTATCATTCACCATAAGGAAAAATACATCTCAGTTGCAAAGCAATTTAAAATGGAACCTGTTAATCTTTATGGGGTCCATTTCAAAATAGTTTGCACATATACTGTAGAGGCAATAACAGTAACAAAGCCTTCAGAACAGTGTAAAAGTAAGGTGTTTCAGAATGAATGTAAAAATAATAGTTTAAGAATGAAAAAAGGAGGGTGGTGAGTCACTTTCTTTATGAATAAAATAACACCATCAAGTATTACTTCATAATTTATTTATTTGTTTGCCCATTCAATGGTAAAAGTAATACAGGCTTTGTTTTATTTAGACCAAAGCATACTGTATGTGAGCTCATGGTCTGTGGGCCTATAATAATTCTTATTTGAAACGCCAATCACGTCACTTTTATGTGAGAGCTGTGTCAAAAACATGGTCTGTATACCAGTTGTTGACACTGTCTCTTAAACAAAACTCAAATAGATTTACATTTTATACTACTCCAGTGCTGATTCCTGTCCTAGGACTGATGCTACTGGGATGTACACTGGCTTTTATGACACTGAGATCTTTTTAACTCTGGTCTTTTAGTATTTTTAGAGAAGTCATTTTACTTTTTGTGTCTGATTATTTATTTATTTATTTATTTATTTATTTTATTCTCAAATTTCTTCCTGTTTAATGTGAAAGAGAGTTGTGCATCACAAACCTTCATATTGTCATCTGAGGTGCGTACAAATTGGTGGTGAAAGATACCTCCAGTAAATAGAACACTGCATTATTCAAAAGGAAAATTATCTTTTTTGGGCAAGATTTACTTTATGTGGCAGTTTAACAGTGAATGCTGTTTACTTTATATAGTAGAGTAGCCAGGTTGATGAAGGGTATACTTAATTGCATTATATCATTTGCCATCTTGGTGTTTCTGCTTCAGCTAGATCATCAAGCACATGTTTATAAGATTCCATATAAAGAATGTGCTAAATTTTAAGAGAATCCGTCACCTGGCAGTGTTAAACCCAGCAGTGCTTCTGGAAAGTAAATCGCTAACTTCTGTTATGAATGTTTTACAGAAATTAAGTATGAGCTGTAAGCAAGGTTAATGAAGCTAAGTAGCTAAGTAATTTTGAGGGAGGGGGTTTAATTATGATCCAACTGTCAAGGGACATAGTCATCGTTTGCAACTATTTTGGCAAATGAGGAGTATATTCTCCCATGCTTGCGGTCTTCCCTACATATAACCGGGTGACTCATGGGGACTGATGTCAGTCTCACACTCACAGGATGAATTTCATCAGTTGACATCTGAACTTTGCTTCAGACTCCGGGTTGTGATTTTTAAAACTTTTTTATCTTGTATTGTGATTTATAAATGACCAGATTGTCATCTTAGAGGTTAGAATAACTCCACTTTCAAATTGTGATGATAATGATCCTCCTAAAGCAATGAAGAGAAAGCAAGCTCATGGAATCGTGGTATTTGAAAATGCTGGAATGACTTGAAGCTTCTGTCTAATATTTCACTGCAGTGTTTACTGAGAATGTGTTCAATTATCTTTAAACTGAATGGTAGTTAGCTTAGCTTAATGTTCTTAATTTCCAGAATTACATCTTTGTTTTATTTTTATGTTTTACAAAATCCAGTCTAAAATTTGGTTTAGAAATCAATCAGCAGTAACCCAGAAATCACAATTCTTATGTAAAGATGTTTTATTCCTTATGTATGGTGGACACCAATTTTCAGTATTCAAAATGAGACCTAAACTTGAGATGACAATTTGGGGGTCGGCAGAATGTATTAAGCACTTCGTAAAACTTTTTTTTTCTAGTTGTGAGATGTGTTACAGATTATCTATAATGTTTTGTTTTCTTTATGTAGTAATAAAATATTTACTGATGGTTTTTGATTGTAGGGGAGTAATTTCAGAACCAAAATGGTAACCAGACCATTGAAAGGCATATAAGGAAGACAAAATTTATTACAGTAAAATTGGTGAATAACAGGAGAACGCAGAAAGAACAATACATAAAAGGATAAAATGCAAAGCACATGCCACCTCAAAATATAGTCAGATGTCATCCTATACAATAAAAACACTTGACTAAATTGTGAGATGGATGGTCCACCCACTGACAAACCATCTTCCACTGCTCACACTACAAATCCCACTTCTGTCCGATTATCTGACCTTCTTTGCTTCAGCCATTTGAGCCTTTGTCATTGGCTATCTCCCAGCCTGGAGCCTCAAGTGTACTTTTTGAGTGTGGTGTTTAAACCCGGATCCATGAACATTTTCAAGTACATGTTTGTAAGTACTTCCTATTGTAGGTACCCAGCCAACATTACAAGGTTTGCTGATGTCCTTGAGGGGTCCCCAAGCACTACCGGACTTCTCAGCAGGTTCCACATACTATTGGGTACAACTAGGGAGTGACACACATGCTGTTCTCCTCATTACTCTTGTAGATTTAAATTACATCGTCCTCTGGGGTCCTTTCATGGCTTGGATAATTTTTTGCACTAAAATCTTTTTTTTACCAGGCAGACCTTATACTGTATACAGTAATCCCTCCTCGATTGCGAGGGTTGCTTTCCAGACCCCCCCCGTGATAGGTGAAAATCCGCGAAGTAGAAACCATATGTTTGTATGGTTATTTTGAGATATTTTAAGCCCTTATAAACTCTCCCACACTGTTAATAAATATTCCCTGCACAGTTATCCAGCATAATCCCCTTTGTATTCTCTTAGATATTAGGTAAGATTCATTGAAATTATGTATATAAACACACTGTTTATATACAGTAAAACCTAAATATTATTTTAAAGATATCAAGTGTCTCCGATATCACATATGTTACAGCCATTACGATAGACAGGCCACCAGCAATAAATACGTACAATGCAAGTAGAATAGTATACAGTAAATGTGTGTACAGTGACACTAAACGTACGTACATGTACTAAGTACTGTAAGTAGAAAATTAATTATGGTTACTCGCCAACAATGCCACGACGACTTGTCCGATAACAATGAGTTTAATTTTACTGCACAACAAAGGAGAGGGTTACAGCTCTTCTAAAGGAGCCACTTCAGGCGATTGTGTAGCACTGCCGTTGTTCTTCTTCTGGCAGTCTTCAATCCAAATCCCTAAAGCAGATTCCATCCAGACTACTGCCTTATTACATCCACTTACAACTCGTTTTGCACCCTGGTTAAAAGGACACTGCGGCTGTAGATCTTATATTCCTTTCCTACTTTTTAAATAAAAACAATCGTAACCTCATTGATGCCGTAATGGTGTCCTACAGCGGTGTAGCTTTTCCCTTCCTTCAGCATATCCAAAACGTTTACCTTTTCTGCAATTGTTAACATCTTTTGTTGGCGCTTGGGCACGGCCCCTGAAGCAGCAGCAGGAACAGATCATTTTGGAGCCATAATGAAGGGCTTGACTATGTACAAAGATAAACACAAAAGAGCACAAAAGTTAACTCTTTACACAGCGAAACACGTTGATGCTGAATGAGCGAGACGAGACTTCCTGGTTAACACTGCATTCAGCACACAGGAACTTAACTGCGTACTCTGATTGGTTAGCTTCACAGTCATCCGCCAATAGCGTCCCTTGTATGAAATCAGCTGGGCAAACCAACTGAGGAAGCATATACAGGAAGTAAAAAGACACATTGTCCACAGAACCCGCGAAGCAGCGAAAAATTCGTGTTATATTTAGTTATGCTTGCATATAAAATCCGCGATAGATTGAAGCTGCGAAAGTCGAAGCGCGATATAGCGAGGGATTACTGTATATGTATTTTAAATTAATGTATTATTGTCTTGCACTTCTCTAATTTAAACAGTACTTTTATTTATTATATGAATCATTTTTTTACCCCAGAGGTTTGATGGTAATGTCATCTTTT
Source organism: Polypterus senegalus (assembly GCF_016835505.1). Classification (NCBI taxonomy): domain Eukaryota; kingdom Metazoa; phylum Chordata; class Cladistia; order Polypteriformes; family Polypteridae; genus Polypterus; species Polypterus senegalus. The sequence continues at coordinate 35,674,385 of NC_053170.1, read as the reverse complement.
TCACATTATATATTTATATAAATTTTGTAGGCTATGATACAGAATAGGACATGAATAAAGAATTCAGAGGTCAGACTTTTGCAGTTTATAGTCTCCCAACATTCTGTATAGTTTATTTTTTCTATAGTACAATACTTGGAAAGTGCCTTTGGATTCCTGACAGCATGTTAATTTTAGAGTAGGCTTTTTCTTTTCCCTGATATGCAGTTTTTTAATGGTTATTACTGTATCAGTGTTACAGGTAAATGAACAGATCCTGGAAGCAATCTTGCATTAATATTGGCACAAGCTTACACCAAGTGCATCACCTATCAACTTTTTAAATAAGTCCGTCAAATTATTATTATTAATGTCTCTCTTAAAGCAGTGACAATGTTGCAAATCTGTAACACATCTTGTTACCTATTTTATACATGATTTTTTTTCTCTGTAGAGCACACTGATAATTTAGGTCACCCATTTTTAAACTTATTTTAACATGTTTATTGTGTAGCATAAACCCACAGTATTTTCTCTTTCTTTCTTTCTCTTCTGTTCTTTTTCCGGTTTTCCATGGTGGCGATCTGCGCCACCACCACCTAATCAAAGCACCGTGATGTCCCTACATTGATGGATTAAAGGCCACAAGTCCACATGACCATCATCATCAAATTCTTCCATGAGAACCCCGAATACAATGAGGACTGTTTGAGATCATTTTATGTTGGGTAGAATGCTTAGAGGGGGCCGGGCGGTCTTGTGGCCTGGAACCCCTGTAGATTTTTTTTTTTTTCTCTCCAGCTGTGTGGAGGTTTCCACCCCTTTCTGTCCTCTCTGGCCATCAGACCTTACTGTTATTCTAGGTTAATTGTGTTCCCGAATTTTAATTATTTGTTTTGTCTTTTGTCTTTTTCTTCATCATGTAAAGCACTTTGAGCTACATTGTTTGTATGAAAATGTGCAATATATTTAAATGTTGTTGTTGTTGTTATTCAGGCAAAACTTACACAGACAAGGGGAAAGGATCTAAACTCCACACAGAGAAAGACTGTGCAGAGAATAGAACTCTTGTCCTTTGAACTCGGAGGCAGCATTAGTAAACACTGCGTCAACTATGTCACCTCCTGTACTAACAAACTATTACAAACTCTGCAGCGAGCAGCCTTACTGGACTGTTCAATCAGAGATCAAACTTTTTTTGTTTGATTCAGGGCATTTTAAATGTTTGGTCATTTACTGGACAGTCTTCTTCATTTTCTAATTAAAGAGAAGCAATGTTCTTATTTTGATAACTAGTTATTAAAAATGCTTCAAAAGGAAACGAGGCAGCTTGATAAGACATTTTTTGTAATGTTTTGTTTCAACTTTTTTTTTTTTTAATTCCACTGTCAAAATTAAACCATATTTTTTTTTTTTTTTTATTATAATTTTTTCAGTACTGAAGTGTTTTTTTTTTTTCTTCAAGTAAGATGCAAACATAATCCCCTGTTGTTCTGTGTTTATGACGTCACGCTCAGGGATTTATTTTCTTTGGCCAGAAATGGTCCAGTATGTGTTTAATAATGATGTAGCAGGTGACCTTATGTCTTCTTAAGATACACCATTGTTCTTGATTCTTTCACATTTTTACCTAAAACAAGGGCACCATTCTGTTCCTAAAGGCCTCTGGCCTTTTATAACTAGATAAAAATAGGCCCAGCAGCCAAGCTTTTTTATTTTTATTCATCAGTGGTGGTCAGAACGGGTCTTTGGTTACAGAGAACTAATTTGGGCACTCCAGGCGGTTTGGTTTTGTGTGTGCGTGTGTGCATGCATACCTGTTTTTACACACATGGAGGTTTTTCCACTAGCTTGACAGAGTTACTAGTCTGGCAGAAAGCATCTGAAAGGTAAGGATATTCCTCTTGTTTTCCACCAATTTAAGATAAGCAAATATATAAAACAAAATTTTAAATTGATATCAATTTGTTAGTCTGAATACCCTCACTTTAGAAATTGTCTTTTATAACAGTCTTTATCTACAGTATGACAAAGCTTTCTTACTGTTATACCTGAACTTTGCAGAGAAGGTGTTGTAGCAGTATCTTTCATAAAAGTAAATCTAAAGTAGTTAGTAATATAAGTTAATATTTAACTTTGAAAGGGCTTACTGTTACACTGAACCCCTCCTGTTTTCAACAAGTAAAAACCCAGTTCAAAAAAGGTACTTTTAAAGTGTTTTTGATCGTTTTGATGCCACTTTATCCATTTTTCTTTATCGGCTTCTTTACTCATTATCCTTTTAAGCCTCAGTTATTCTTTTGAGAGCTTTTATAGAAATACATTTTTAGGTAGGTGAGAAATTTATTGGCTTGCTTGCAATGTGTGTTCACAGCAAGAGATGTGCGTGTATCTATACATTGTTCAAAGAATTAGTTTAGCACTTTATGCTGAATTATGATTGCTGGTAAGTTCTAGAACTAAAAAGAAGACTTTAAGCTTATTTGGGGTTAAATTTTTTTTTTTCTTTACTACAAACTAAATGACTGGCTGCAATTAACTTGAGGCTATTTTGCTTAGTATTATAGGTTGTTTTTCTTCTTAAAGCATTTAGAAAGACAAAATAAACCTCATTGGGGGGAAAAAATCTAGACTTAAAGTGCATTTGCCAGTTTTTTTATTTTTAAGTTTTATGAATTTGTAAGTAGATTCAGGAATGCTACTGTAGAATTATTTTGTATTTTATACCTGAAACACAGATTACACCTGTATATCAACTTTTTTTTTTTGTTTTTTTAAATCTCTCTCTTACTATATTCTTTGTTAATCCTCCTCCTCCTTATTTTGGTTGCTCCCGTCAGGGGTTGCCACAGCAAATCATCTTTTTCCACATCTTCCTGCCCTCTGCATCTTGCTCTGTTACACCCACCACCTGCATGCCCTCTCCCCACATTCTTAATGAATTTATATTATTCCTCTCCCATCCTAATGGTGTGTTCAGCTTAGGTTTTCTTGGTTCCAACTCACATTTTCTAATGGCACTTGTATTAACTTTATACTGAGGGAAGTTTCTCTTCTTAAAACAGAAATGCATAGTAAATTTCGATGTAATCTGTTTTGAATGCTTTTAGTGTATTTTACAAATCTTGTTACATTGAACTAGATGCAAAACAAACAGGAGTTATATCAATATTATTTCCATACTGTTATGTTCCATATCAAATATTGGCACCTCTGCCTTCTCCAACTGTGAGCAAAAAAGCTCAGAATACACATCCATAATCTTAGAGGCCCATCTTGGTTATTTTAATACAACAGTAATGGTTTTCTGCCAAATTCTAAAAGATAAGTAGAAATATTTGATCTATTCTAATTTTGAGTAAAGTAAGAATGTTAACCCACTGAGTTATGGTGAGTAGAGTTAAGATTTTTGCGCTGAATAAGAAAACACAAGCAGTTTAGTGTAATATGTGGCAATGGCATTTTCTTGGCTGAGTGTTATCTCATCTGGTGGTATTCCAAAAGCATCCATTTGATAAATTCACAATTCATGTCTTCTCCTGGGTCTATTTTGGACAAAATAAACATTTTTTTTTTTTATTTTTATTTGCTGTTACCAATCAAGAAGAACAGTATGTTGAATATTGGGGAAATTGGTGGGTATTTGCTTTCTCTCTCTCTCTCTCTCTCCCTCCCTCGTAGATGTTTTTTTTTTTTTTTTTTTTTTTTGTGTTGAGATGGAAAATCCCTTTCAGGTTCAGTGTTGCTGATTTTGTAAGTGGCCAAAGACTAGCTCTTTTGTGTTTCTGACAATTGTGGTTTATAGTGTGTGTTTCATGTTTCAGAATTAGGTCCATGTGGATGATAAAAACTATTTAAAAAGAAGAGTGTTTTGAGGTGCTTTGGAGCACACATCTTGGTCTTCTGCCTTTACTAAGCAGCTGTTCTGTTTATTTTCAGGAGAACATCGCTTTGGAAAAAGAAAAAGAAATAATATCCACAGTGAGTATTCAGATCTTGTTTCCAACACATAGCCTTGTGTTTCTTGTCGGGTTTAACTGGTGTATCACTGGAGAAGCAACACTGTTCTTGTCCTGAAGTAAAAGACTTTCACTGTGAATATCAAGTGAAAGGAAAAAAAAAAAAAATTTATTCCAGTTTTTCTTTTTGCAATTTTAGAATCTAAATCTAGGCATACTATATAATATTAAATACAATTTAACAAGTGCATTTAATTAGTAGAAATTTGTTTGCTAGAAACAAGTTAAAGCACTTACTATTCATGACTATCGCAAGTGTACAAATCCATGGTAGATATCTCTGCTTTTGTAGATGTAGAGGATAAAATGAAGATAAATCATGGCAGACTTTCTTTCACATTATCATAAATATATAAATAAAACAATGTAATGAAAAGCAAAAGCATCATTCCTAGGAAAAATATATAAGAAGTAAAAAAATCTGCAACTAGGATCAGATTAAACAAGCCACATTTACAATCCAGTACAAAAGGAAACCTGATATCAATGAAAATTATTCTGACCAGCCATAAATAAAATCAGCTTTTCCTCTTCGAGTTTCATGATAACTAATCACAGCAAAGTAACTGGTGTAAAATTCAGTGAACTAAACCTCCATTCCTTTGAAAACAACCAGATACAGTTGGTCATCAGAACCAGCACAGGCACACCTGTCTAATGTCTGTGAATCCTGTCTGGCCTTCAAGCGTATATACAGTTAGGTCCATAAATATTTGGACAGAGACAATTTTTTTTCTAATTTTGATTCTGTACATTACCACAATGAATTTTAAATGAAACAACTCAGATGCAGTTGAAGTGCAGACTTTCAGCTTTAATTCAGTGGGTTGAACAAAACGATTGCATAAAAATGTGAGGCAACTAAAGCATTTTTTAACACAATCCCTTCATTTCAGGGGCTCAAAAGTAATTGGACAATTGACTCAAAGGCTATTTCATGGGCAGGTGTGGGCAAGTCCATCATTATGTCATTATCAATTAAGCAGATAAAAGGCCTGGAGTTGATTTGAGGTGTGGTGCTTGCATGTGGAAGATTTTGCTGTGAACAGACAACATGCGGTCAAAGGAGCTCTCCATGCAGGTGAAAGAAGCCATCCTTAAGCTGTGAAAACAGAAAAAACCCATCCGAAAAATTGCTACAATATTATGAGTGGCAAAATCTACAATTTGGTACATCCTGAGAAAGAAAGCAAGCACTGGTGAACTCAGCAACGCAAAAAGACCTGGACCTCCACGGAAGACAACAGTGGTGGATGATCGCAGAATCATTTCCATGGTGAAGAGAAACCCCTTCAACAGCCAGCCAAGTGAACAGCACTCTCCTGGGGGTAGGCGTATCGATATTCAAGTCTACCATAAAGAGAAGAATGCTTGAAAGTAAATACAGAGGTTGCACTGCAAGATGCAAGCCACTCATAAGCCTCAAGAATTGGACTTTGCTAAAGAACATCTAAAAAAGCCAGCACAGTTCTGGAAAAACCATTCTTTGGACAGATGAAACCAAGATCAACCTCTACCAGAATGATGGCAAGAAAAAGTATGGAGAAGGCGTGGAACAGCTCATTATTCAAAGCATACCACATCATCTATAAAACACGGTCGAGGCAGTGTGATGGCTTGGACGTGCATGGCTGCCAGTGGCACTGGGACACTAGTGTTTATTGATGATGTGACACAGGACAGAAGCAGCCGAATGAATTCTGAGGTGTTCAGAGACATACTGTCTGCTCAAATCCAGCTAAATGCAGTCAAATTGATTGGGCGGCATTTCATGATACAGATGGACAATGACCCAAAACATACAGCCAAAGCAACCCAGGAGTTTATTAAAGCAAAGAAGTGGAAAATTCTTGAATGGCCAAGTCAGTCATCTGATGTTAACCCAATTGAGCATGCATTTCACTTGTTGCAGACTAAACTTGGACACAAAGGCCCACAAACAAACAGCAACTGAAAGCCGCTGCAGTAAAGGCCTGGCAGAGCATTAAAAGGAGGAAACCCAGCATCTGGTGATGTCCATGAGTTCAAGACTTTCGGGCTGTCATCGCCAGCAAAGGGTTTTCAACCAAGTATTAGAAATGAACATTTTATTTCCAGTTATTTAATTTGTCCAATTACTTTTGAGCCCCTGAAATAAAGGGATTGTGTTAAAAATACTTTAGTTGCCTCACATTTTTATGCAATCTTTTTGTTCAACCCACTGAATTAAAGCTGAAAGTCTGCACTTCAACTGCATCTGAGTTGTTTCATTTAAAATTCATTGTGGTAATGTACAGAACCAAAATTAGAAAAAAGTTGTCTCTGTCCAAATATTTATGGACCTAACTGTATACTTCAATATTTTTTTTTTTTTTTTTTTTTTTTTGTTAGTGCACATTGTGCTTTAATGTTGTGTGGTGTTTTTTTTTTTGGTTTTTGCCAGTGATTTTTTTTTTTTATTCTGTATTTATTACTATCTTTAGAAGACATATATTTACCTAAATCATCTTTGAGTGTAAAGTATGGTATATTTGAAATGTGAATAAAATGTAGACTAGACGCCTGAGCATTGCTGTTAGATATGTAATCAGGAACACTAACAAGCTAGATAATATGGTTTTCGGTACTCAAAAGGTGTATTTTAACAAGTCACTCTCTTCATTGCCACACATTTAAAAAAATTTTAATCTTTTTTTCTTATTTCTTTTTCTCTCTCTCTCTCTCTCTGTTGGCTTTAGTGCAAACAACTAGTATCCATCTGTGACGCTATCCTGAATACTCATTCTGAAGAGCTTTTGAAGCAAACTGCACAGCTACATGCTGTGGAGCTCATCCCAGTTTCACCTGGGGATAGTCTGGTATGGAATTTATTGCAGGGAAAAAAAATCCTGCTATTAATATTTTCTGTCAGCATTCAGTCTGCTTTGGTGTTTGAAGAGCAGATGAAAGAAAGTAACATAGTCTGAATATAACAAAACATTTTGAATTGTTGGTTGTATAGGTGAAATGGTTTAATCTGCATTTGAACAAAAGTGCTAAGTAATGTGAAATCAATTTGTGCTTTATTTTGTCACACTCCAGAGGAATATTTAAATGTCTGTAAAAGAGCAGTATGCCTCCAGCAGTATGGATTTACTTAATCTTACCAGCCATTTTAGTCTCTCGGGTTGCCATTATCTAATCAACAACATTTGTGTTTTTAGGCAGATTAGTATGGCTGGAGGGGTACCACATGCCACAAAAGTTAATAGAATCATCAAACTTTCTTAATCATTATACTTTAAGAGTGACTTCCTATTAATGACCAACCTTTATTTTCTGTTCCTTGTAATGTGGGTTGTGATCTTGTGTATTACAGGTGGAAATGATTTGGCAGCCATAACTATGGTTGCAGAAACAACTATCGTTCTATTCTGACTACTTTTTTTAAAGCAAAGCAATTGTAATTTGTTATGACTTTAAATAAAGCTGTTCAGAACTAATATAAGGATATTTTAAAAAATGCTATTTTTTTGTTCTCAACAATCCAAAAGTGACTACATAACCATACCTTAACTCAAGTCATTTACTTAATTTTATTGTATTGTACCCTTTTACTGTCTCCATATGTGTTTCTGATTTATCTGTCCTATGTAAGAAACTTGTTCAGCTATAGTCTTGTATGTAGATAAATAAATAAGATTTTCTTTTAACAATGAATATTTTTATTACAGTTAATTTAGTTGTATTATCCTCACAGTAGGCAAAGCTGTATGTTGAAATGCTTCCATGCTTACTTACATCTGCAAATATATATATATTACAAACCGGATTCCAAAAAAGTTGGGACACTAAACAAATTGTGAATAAAAACTGAATGCAATGATGTGGAGATGGCAAATGTCAATATTTTATTTGTAATAGAACGTAGATGACAGATCAAACATTTAATCCGAGTAAATCATTTTAAAGGAAAAATATGTTGATTCAAAATTTCACAGTGTCCACAAATCCCAAAAAAGTTGGGACAAGTAGCAATAAGAGGCTGGAAAAAGTAAATTTGAGCATAACGAAGAGCTGGAAGACCAATAAACACTAATTAGGTCAATTGGCAACATGATTGGGTATCAAAAGAGCTTCTCAGAGTGGCAGTGTCTCTCAGAAGCCAAGATGGGTAGAGGATCACCAATTCCCACAATGTTGCGCAGAAAGATAGTGGAGCAATATCAGAAAGGTGTTACCCAGCGAAAATTGCAAAGACTTTGCATCTATCATCATCAACTGTGCATAACATCATCCGAAGATTCAGAGAATCTGGAACAATCTCTGTGCGTAAGGGTCAAGGCCGTAAAACCATACTGGATGCCTGTGATCTCCGGGCCCTTAAACGACACTGCACCACAAACAGGAATGCTACTGTAAAGGAAATCACAGAATGGGCTCAGGAATACTTCCAGAAACCATTGTCAGTGAACACAATCCACCGTGCCATCCGCCGTTGCCAGCTGAAACTCTACAGTGCAAAGAAGAAGCCATTTCTAAGCAAGATCCACAAGCTCAGGCGTTGTCACTGGGCCAGGGATCATTTAAAATGGAGTGTGGCAAAATGGAAGACTGTTCTGTGGTCAGACGAGTCACGATTCAAGTTGTTTTGGGAAATCTGGGACGCCATGTCATCCGGACCAAAGAGGACAAGGACAACCCAAGTTGTTATCAACGCTCAGTTCAGAAGCCTGCATCTCTGATGGTATGGGGTTGCATGAGTGCATGTGGCATGGGCAGCTTGCATGTCTGGAAAGGCACCATCAATGCAGAAAAATATATTCAGGTTCTAGAACAACATATGCTCCCATCCAGACGTCATCTCTTTCAGGGAAGACCCTGCATTTTTCAACAAGATAATGCCAGACCACATTCTGCATCAATCACAACATCATGGCTGCGTAGGAGAAGGATCCGGGTACTGAAATGGCCAGTCTGCAGTCCAGATCTTTCACCTATAGAGAACATTTGGCGCATCATAAAGATGAAGGTGTGACAAAGAAGGCCCAAGACGATTGAACAGTTAGAGGCCTGTATTAGACAAGAATGGGAGAGCATTCCTATTTCTAAACTTGAGAAACTGGTCTCCTCGGTCCCCAGACGTCTGAGTGTTGTAAGAAGAAGGGGAGATGCCACACAGTGGTGAAAATGGCCTTGTCCCAACTTTTTTGGGATTTGTTGACACCATGAAATTCTGAATCAACATATTTTTCCCTTAAAATGATACATTTTCTCAGTTTAAACTTTTGTTCTGTGATTTATGTTCTATTCTGAATAAAATATTAGAAGTTGGCACCTCCACATCATTGCATTCAGTTTTTATTCACGATTTGTATAGTGTCCCAACTTTTTTGGACTCCGGTTTGTAAATAAAACCAGTCCAATTAAATAGTGATACTGGTTACAGTCTTTGTATCCCTTTTTTAAGATTTTGAATAATAACAGTTTACATAATGACAGTGAAAAGTACTGCACGCTGATGTCCAGAGTGACGTATGATCAGGTGGGTATTCAGGAGGATCAGAAAAAAGTATGTAAGACTGGAGGTGTAGACTTTAGTTTTAAAACAAGAAAGTTTTATGATCAGCCGTCTGCTGATAGGACTGTGGAGTGCAAACTAAGTGCAGATATAACTTGTTTTTTCAGGAACAGGTCATGTACAAGTACAAGAGTTACCACACCCAACCTGTTTCATTCTTTCCTTATTAAAAGAGGAGTGTTAAGTTATTTAGACATTCTGGTAAGACACCTGTATAATAGTCTATAAAAATGTGATACATGAAAAGTTTCATTTATATGTTTTCTTGTCAGGGCATTGAAATCCAATCCACTGGATCAAACCTTCATTTCATAACTGGAACGGAACTGGAGGTAGCTACTATTCATTTGCTTGATTTTTGGCTGGTAATTGTAGAGGGCCTTCTTTTACTCCTAGTCCTACTCGCCTCGTTTAGTGGGTTATGGGAGTGCAAATAGAAAAAACTAAACTGTCCATGTAGAAATTTTTTTTTTTATCCTTTTTGCAGAGCAGGAAGTGGGTTTTTGCTTTGCTAGTACTTCTGCAATAAGTATTCAAAGTAAACTAAGAACTTTTATATTAAAAAGCATTTACTCTCTTTGTGTTGGTTTTTCCAGCTTCATGTAACTGCCAACGAACTTGCAAAAATTAAGAGCAGCTATTAATAATAGTCAGTGCCGTAGTGTCCTGAAGTTTAAAAAAACTGCAATCTCAGAAAATACTTGTGGTTATAATACACATTATTTCATTGCTTTGAATGAAACTTTGAACATACCCAAGGTACACACCCTTTGTACAAGTTGTCATTTTTGATTGTATACTAAGAAATTAATCATTAGTAAGAATTTGGTAATGGGGGCATTTGTTTGATTTTGACACCTGACAGCCTTGTATAAGGTAAATGAGGATCTGGTCTTGAGTTCTGGGCTATTCCGTGTAAACACAAATAGACTAATAAATGAAAGGAAATGTTCATACAGTGGTGTGAAAAACTATTTGCCCCCTTCCTGATTTCTTATTCTTTTGCATGTTTGTCACACAAAATGTTTCTGATCATCAAACACATTTAACCATTAGTCAAATATAACACAAGTAAACACAAAATGCAGTTTTTAAATGATGGTTTTTATTATTTAGGGAGAAAAAAAAATCCAAACCTACATGGCCCTGTGTGAAAATGTAATTGCCCCCTGAACCTAATAACTGGTTGGGCCACCCTTAGCAGCAATAACTGCAATCAAGCGTTTGCGATAACTTGCAATGAGTCTTTTATGGCGCTCTGGAGGAATTTTGGCCCACTCATCTTTGCAGAATTGTTGTAATTCAGCTTTATTTGAGGGTTTTCTAGCATGAACCGCCTTTTTAAGGTCATGCCATAGCATCTCAATTGGATTCAGGTCAGGACTTTGACTAGGCCACTCCAAAGTCTTCATTTTGTTTTTCTTCAGCCATTCAGAGGTGGATTTGCTGGTGTGTTTTGGGTCATTGTCGTGTTGCAGCACTCAAGATCGCTTCAGCTTGAGTTGACGAACAGATGGCCGGACATTCTCCTTCAGGATTTTTTGGTAGACAGTAGAATTCATGGTTCCATCTATCACAGCAAGCCTTCCAGATCCTGAAGCAGCAAAACAACCCCAGACCATCACACTACCACCACCATATTTTACTGTTGGTATGATGTTCTTTTTCTGAAATGCTGTGTTCCTTTTACGCCAGATGTAACAGGACATTTACCTTCCAAAAAGTTCAACTTTTGTCTCATCAGTCCACAAGGTATTTTCCCAAAAGTCTTGGCAATCATTGAGATGTTTCTTAGCAAAATTGAGACGAGCCCTAATGTTCTTTTGCTTAACAGTGGTTTGCGTCTTGGAAATCTGCCATGCAGGCCGTTTTTGCCCAGTCTCTTTCTTATGGTGGAGTCGTGAACACTGACCTGAATTGAGGCAAGTGAGGCCTGCAGTTCTTTAGACGTTGTCCTGGGGTCTTTTGTGACCTCTCGGATGAGTCGTCTCTGCGCTCTTGGGGTAATTTTGGTCGGCCGGCCACTCCTGGGAAGGTTCACCACTGTTCCATGTTTTTGCCATTTGTGGATAATGGCTCTCGCTGTGGTTCACTGGAGTCCCAAAGCTTTAGAAACGGCTTTATAACCTTTACCAGACTGATAGATCTCAATTACTTCTGTTCTCATTTGTTCCTGAATTTCTTTGGATCTTGGCATGATGTCTAGCTTTTGAGGTGCTTTTGGTCTACTTCTCTGTGTCAGGCAGCTCCTATTTAAGTGATTTCTTGATTGAAACAGGTGTGGCAGTAATCAGGCCTAGGGGTGGCTACGGAAATTGAACTCAGGTGTGATACACCACAGTTAGGTTATTTTTTTAACAAGGGGGCAATTACATTTTCACACAGGGCCATGTAGGTTTGGATTTTTTTTCTCCCTAAATAATTAAAAACATCATTTTAAAAACTGCATTTTGTGTTTACTTGTGTTATATTTGACTAATGGTTAAATGTGTTTGATGATCAGAAACATTTTGTGTGACAAACATGCAAAAGAATAAGAAATCAGGAAGGGGGCAAATAGTTTTTCACACCACTGTAATTCTAAATCTAATTTTAAAAGAAGAGATTTTTTAATAATTCTTGCAAGAATATATAGCTAAGAAAAAACATAATTTCATCTTCAAAGACTCTAAATCCATATCTGTAGGAGAAACCAATAGACTTTTTCTGCAAAATGTCCACTAAGATGGTTTTACCTGTAGGCAATTTTTTTTTTCCTGGATAAAATATCAACTATCATTAAAAGGTTAGGTTTTATAATTAAGCTTCAAGATTGTAATACTACTATCAAAGGAATATCTTTTTCTTTCTTTTCTTTTTTTTTTTTCCACCTGAGGATTAAGATATGAAATGGATTAAGAATATTCTGGTCCTTCATCTGAGAAGCCCAACAAACAGATAATGAGAGAAATGGACTGTCATTTTCAAAAATGCAAAGAATGAATATGCCCTGCTGGTCACGACAAGCCAGTGAGACACTCAAAAAAGCTGCTGCACTATGGCACAACTAACCACTTGACAAACGTAGCTCTTATGAGAGGCAGAAACCCTGAAACAGTTCATGTCTACATCACCAAAATTGAGCAAAAAACCCAAGAAAGTTACTATTATCATTTGTGTTTGGTCCTTTACTTTTACTAGTCTGATAAAAATATAATTTCATATCTAAGAGGGGGCACTATGGTGTGATGGTCAGCTTCAAAAGTCTGATTTCAGTTTCTAAACCGGTCACATTCTCTGTCTAAATGAGTGTTTGTTCCAGGTACTCTGTGCTTAATCCCATACACTGCATGTCTGGGGTGTATGTTCGGCCCTGTATGAGTGAGTGTGCTCTAACTTGCATCCCATTCAGAGCTGGTCCCTGCTTTGTGCCTAATAATGGCTGCGGTTGCTGGCTGGGGGTGTGGGGGGGTGCTTTGGTCCCTAGTAACTCTGAAACAGTACAAACAAGGTTAGAAAATTAGTGAATGAAGTCCCATCCTGTAGCACTGATTTCATAAAATGCTGTCTTTTGTAAGGTATTTATGGTTATTTTTCCCAGCAATACTTTAAAAGGGAGTTAGTTTAGAATTAAGGATTTTTCTGTATGTCTTAATAGAAATTTAATTTAATTAAGAATTTAAATAAATAAGCCATCATGGCTTGACTCAACAAAAGGTTTATAAATGGATAGAACAGTTTAAACCTGGAAAAACAATTGTTACTGACAGACCTCAATCTTGTGTACCATTAACATCACTCACACGAGCCAATGTTGACATGGCGAATACCTTTATCAGAAAAGACTGACAGATGACGCTGTCCACTGTTACTGCACATTTGGATATTTGCTATAGATATGCACATGCCATAGTGCATGGTGACTTTAGGTAATGTGAAGTTTGTGCAAGATGGGTGCCTAGACAGCCTACTACTTTGCATTAGCCAACATCTTCAGTGTATTTCAGCAGTTTTCACTCCCTCTGCCCAAAGAAATCTCATTACAGCATGTTCAACAGTGGTGCAATTCCACTGTGACTTGTCCATGTTCATTTCAACTTCAGTTCAACTACACAGCAGAGCGCTGTGCTGTGCATGTTGAAACTACCCATAAGCTACCGCAGACATCTTGTATTGTGTCAGCTTCTGTTCAATGCAGTTGCCACATAATTTTCAAATTGCCTTTATTTTTTGATTTACCCTCGTACAATTCGAAGACTTCAGAATACTGTATAGCTTTTTGGAAAGTATGGGTCTTCAGGCAGTAGCAAAAATAAAGCAAACTAATATGGGTGATAAGTCCAAGCTACACATACTTAAAGGCTATTAAAGCTTTTTTTGCAAGGCTCAATGATGGTAACAGATTGTTAGATATTACATATCTTTGAAAAATCACTAGTGTGAGTTTTTCAGAAGCATGTTGTTCAATAATTTTAGTAATTGCTTTTCACTTATTTGTAGTTTTAGTATTTTTAGATTTTTACTTTTGCAAACTTTTTTTTTTCTCCTTTATTTTGTTAAGATTGGAAAGAAAATTATGCAGAACATGTTTTGTATAAAAAAATAAGAACATATAATCTTAGTGACTTCAATTTGTATTGATAAATTGTTTGTCTGTTTTGTGTTTTTTTTAAAAACCGTTTAAAAGATATTATGGTTTGGCCTTTTAGGATAGGTTTACTTTCTTGTGTTAAAAAAAAACTTAGTCAGAAACTGCAACTAATTTTGCTTATTCTGAAAACAATGCTATATTCTGTCAGGTTTGTTGATTTAAATGCAATAAATCTTAGGCTTATAAATAATGAAGTGTTGGGTTATGCAGGAGGTGTAGAGTATTACATGGTGAAAGTGCTTCCTAATGACCTAATGGGATGAGTACTTGGATGTCATTGTTCTTTTTAAGCTGGCAGGCTGCTTCTATGCATTCTCGATAATTGTGCAATAGTACTGGGTATGCTATTTAATGTGTTACACATTGCTCAAACTGGCTTCTCTTTTTCTGCACAGTCACCTGCTGACCTGTGTGAGGAGATTTTGGTTGGAGATGAAGTAATTCAAGTCAACAACCAGGTTGTGGTATGTAGACAACTGATTAAAACCCAAAGCATGGAGCAACTTTGACTTGACTTTGACTTTCCATTGTATAAAGATTCATTAAGATTAGTTTTATAAAAGTTGGAACTGTGTCAATTTAAGACATTTTTGGAAAAGAGGTAAGTCTTTTATTTAAGTGGTAAGTCTAACCTTCTGAATTTGGAGGTGTTACTGTCACATGTACAGTGTATACTGAAGTTCATACTTGCATTTGCTAATCAATGTGCAACACATACTCTCTGACACTATGATTAGTGAATATGACAGCCTTACCTAAAAAATCTCAGAACAAGGTTTACAACACTGTCTACCACTATATTATAGTAATATATGGGTCATTGCAGTCACACTCCTGACACTTCAGGATATGTATTCTCATTCTTAGGTCATACTAAACTGTAATAAGCTTTAGACAAAAAGCATATCTTATTCGAAAAGGCAGGTACAAATAAACCTAAGAATGAATTGAGCAGCAGAGAACTGCTATTGTCTTCAAAGGATCAAAGTACAGAAGTCAAGAGAAACAATAATTTGGATAAAAGATTACTGAGGTAAACAAACTAGAGCTTAATTGTTCTTTAGCTGTTTCAGCTGCTTTAGATGTAGTCAGTCTTTCCTTTGTTTTTCTCCAAATTTTGGACATATTGCCACGCATGTCACCATATTTTTTAGAGGTGATGCAATGACATTTAATGCTGCATGCCATCAGCTCATGTTACCAAGAATGGGTGTTTTTTACTAGCAGAAAACAACTAACAAAATGGTGCAGCAAGAACATCACAAAAATAATAACAATTATTAACAACACTAATGGCAATAAATTTAGTTAAATAAAATGGAGCAACCACAATATTAAGTTACTGACATTTAGCAATAAAAGAAAATTACTGAGCTTTTACAGATACAAGGTATCTTCAAGTTCACAGCACAATGCAAAATCATTATTTTTGCTAAAAAAACTGACGTTTTTGTGAGTAACATATGTTTTCTTATGTTATTTTTAAACTACCATATTTTATCTATAGACCTCTTGAACAAAAACTGAAATATTCTGCTTGATATTTTGCCTTTTCTTTTGTAATCTACATTTCAAACCACTTTAGCTATGTAAAATATTTTGAAACACAAAATCTGTAGCCACTGCAGTGAACTGATACTCTGTTCAGGGTTGGTTCCTGCCTTATGCCCTATGCTGCTAGAGTTATATAACCAGCCACAAATTAGACTAAATGGATTTGGGAATATTATTATGTTAAATTTCTGGGCTCAACATGGTGCTATTATGTCAAGTACCATTCCAAAGAGCTTTGCATAAAATGTACAGTACCATCCACCACAATACAATACAATACTTATTACAAGTCAGCATTGGCATTTCAAAATTCAGTGTGAGGCATGTAGTCCAGTTCCTCAATGCATTTTTCAGACTGTCAGAGTTATTATTATGTTTAAATAAAAATAGATATTGGAGATGTAACTGATTTTTGGCTCTTCAAGTCAATAGGTATTTTAGTATAGCACATAGTTTAGAGCACTAACAGACAATTGTGCTATAAACCAATATAAAAAGCAAACGTATAAGAACATATATACAGTTACATTTACATTTAATGGCCAAGGAGAAATGAACATAAAACATCCAGGTTTATTTGTATCTTGTTAAAAAAATAAATAAATAAAATCCCACACAATATTGCTATGGCTGATTACCCAGCATATCTATGGGCACTTTTATATTATACAGACAAGACAGGAAGATAGCACTTCATTTGTCCTTTGAAACGATTACATTATTGTAATGTCATGAACTATAGGTAGAAACAAAAGATGCAAACCGTTTTTTTTTTTTATAGTAAAATAGGTATTGAGAACATCATGTCAGAATGTGCTAATAAGTGTACAATAATGTTCAGATATACTGTGTTTATTATTAATATTGAGATTTCTGGCATATATTTAACATCATAAGTTACACTCTACCTTTTCTCATTTGGGAGAGGTTTTTTTTTTTTTGTTACTTTTATATGATGCCAGAAATGGAAGGACATCCTTCTGTTTTTAGTCGAGCTCAGTATTTTGCCCTTCAGTCTTCCCAAGCACAATTCATGTTTGATAATATGGTTGCTTTTCTATTACTGTCCTATTTTGAATGAATACTGAACATATGCAAGCCCGCTTGCTCAGGGTTTTTTTTTTTTTAATGCTTATGCCAATTCACAGATGAACATATTGTGTAAAATATTTAAATGTGATCACAAGGGGAGTCTATTTCCACTTAAATGATTACATTTGCAATAAGAAACACTTTTTTTTTTGACTCTCCTGCAATAGCAGAGGTTGGATTTTATACTTTTAAGTTTCCCTACACAGTAAAACTAGATACACTGTGAGTTAAAATGATATCCATGAAAAGTGACTAAAAAAAATGAGTGTTGGAGGTTATAATGATACTAGGATTTTTTTTGTATCCACCCATCCATTTGCTGAACTCCGTTAATATAATTTTAAGGTTTTGGGGAACTGGCGCCTATGACAGAGCATATATGAACAGACATGTACACTCACTCATACTGGGCAAGTTTAGAGAAAAATACATGCAGACCACGAATATGTGAATAACACAATGACTGCAGGAAGTGCCACTTTGCTGCTTAATTTTGAATCACACTATTCACACTAAATATACACACTATTAGTACAGGATAATTGAATAAGAAATGTCACAATGGATAACATTATTTGTGGTGAGATAGCTTGTGTATAATAGCTTGTAAATAATGGACACTACTAAGTAGACAGCTCTTTTGTCTGTTAGAACAAACATGCAGTATAATAGGCTTGCAAACCATTGAATACTGTGTTCTTCATTTAATACAAATTTAAGAAAAAAATGTTGTACCCATTTTTTACCAAACCAAAAAAAAAAATATTAGTGCACTCGTGTGAAATCAAAAGAAGAATGTAGTATCCATCTTATGTAGTCTTCTCCTTTACCTCTCTGCCCATCTTGTCATGCATGGAGACCTGTCTCTTGGGTCATAGTATACAGTGCATCCGGAAAGTATTCACAGCGCATCACTTTTTCCACATTTTGTTATGTTACAGCCTTATTCCAAAATGGATTAAATTCATTTTTTTCCTCAGAATTCTACACACAACACCCCATAATGACAACATGAAAAATGTTTACTTGAGTCTTTTGCATATTTATGAAAAATTAAAAAATCGAGAAAGCACATGTACATAAGTATTCACAGCCTTTGCCATGAAGCTCAAAATTGAGCTCAAGTGCATCCTGTTTCCTTGATCATCCTTGAGATGTTTCTGCAGCTTAATTGGAGTCCACTTGTGGTAAATTTAGTTGATTGGACATGATTTGGAAAGGCACACACCTGTCTGTATAAGGTCCCACAGTTGACAGTTCATGTCAGAGCACAAACCAAGCATAAAGTCAAAGGAATTGTCTGCAGACCTCCGAGACAGGATTGTCTTTGAAGGTCCCAATGAGCACAGTGGCCTCCATCATCCGTAAGTGGAAGAAGTTCGAAACCACCAGGACTCTTCCTAGAGCTGGCCGGCCGTCTAAACTGAGCGATCGGGGGAGAAGGGCCTTTGTCGGGGAGGTGAGCAAGAACCCGATGGTCACTCTGTCAGAGGTCCTCTGTGGAGAGAGGAGAACCTTCCAGAAGGACAACCATCTCTGCAGCAATCCACCAATCAGGCCTGTATGGTAGAGTGGCCAGACGGAAGCCACTCCTTAGTAAAAGGCACATGGCAGCCCGCCTGGAGTTTGCCAAAAGGCACCTGAAGGACTCTCAGACCATGAGAAACAAAATTCTCTGGTCTGATGAGACAAAGGTTGAATTCTTTGGTGTGAATGCCAGGCATCACGTTTGGAGGAAACCAGGCACCATCCCTACAGTGAAACATGGTGGTGGCAGCATCATGCTGTGGGGATGTTTTTCAGTGGCAGGAACTGGGAGACTAGTCAGGATAAAGGGAAAGATGACTGCAGCAATGTACAGAGACATCCTGGATGAAAACCTGCTCCAGAGCACTCTTGACCTCAGACTGGGGCGATAGTTCATCTTTCAGCAGGACAACGACCCTAAGCACACATCCAAGATATCAAAGGAGTGGCTTCAGGACAACTCTGTGAATGTCCTTGAGTGGCCCAGCCAGAGCCCAGACTTGAATCCAATTGAACATCTCTGGAGAGATCTTAAAATGGCTGTGCACCGACGCTTCCCATCCAACCTGATGGTGCTGCAAAGAGGAATGGGCGAAACTGGCCAAGGATAGGTGTGCCAAGCTTGTGGCATCATATTCAAAAAGACTTGAGGCTGTAATTGCTGCCAAAGGTGCATTGACAAAGTATTGAGCAAAGGCTGTGAATACTTATGTACATGTGATTTCTCAGTTTTTTTATTTTAAAAAATATTAATAAATTTACAAAAACCTCAAACTTTTTTCACGTTGTCATTATGGGGTGTTGTGCGTAGAATTCTGAGGAAAAAAATGAATTTAATCCATTTTGGAATAAGGCTGTAACATAACAAAATGTAGAAAAAGTGATGCGCTGTGAATACTTTCCGGATGCACTGTAGGTGATTGCCAAAATGCTGTAGGCCACTTTACTGTAAAATTTCTCATTCTGCAGAGTAGACAGAAATTTCAAAATGGCACTCTCCTCTTTCAAGTATTTAAGGGTTAAATAACACCACCACTACTGTACTTGCATGGTATTCTACAACAGCTTGTTCAAAACACCAAACAAATAAACCATGATAGTATATTAGGCTTATGGTTATTATCATTACCACATTATATATGAACTTGTGTACATGATCTCAGGCAAAGAACGTAATGTGCAGTTTGTGTTTTATTCTTTATACTTCTTTTCACAGTTTGTGCTCTGACAGTTCAAATCATGTGTTTTGGGATTGTGTTCACAATAGAAAGCAGATTTTAAAAATTTGTTGTAAAATATGTCTTGTTCTTATTTTTGCAGAGCGTATGCTATAGCAGCATTCAGAATTAAGAGTAGTGTCTTATTATAATTTAGATTTTTATTCATGACCTGTAGCATAGCTCATTAAATTGTTAAAATCTAAAATGTATTTGTAAGATAAGGAGCTGATAAGAGCTAAAAAAGACTGCATGATTTGCACTTGGCAAGTCACATCTGATTACTTGCTAAACAGAGAAGAGAAGAACAAAAATCTAAAAGAAAATCTTTTTTTTTTTTCCCCTATTCTCCCATACTTAAACACCTGTGCAGATTCAGACGTTTTTGCATTTTTCTATTTAAGTGTCAACAAAGATGCAATGCTGTAGAAGAATTAAATGTTTTGCGTCAGGACATATTAACAAGCTAGAGAATATGGCCATGTTTTGCCTTCAGTCTAGTACCTTAATTAGTCTTTGTTTATAAATCCAATTTACATGTTGAACATTTACTTTTCTGATCGAGTAGTTGAACTGCTAAGAATAAGTGGCAGAATACGAACATATTATGATGGGTGTAACAGAACAAGATGCAGAGGACAGAAAGATAGGAAGAAGGTGATCTGCTGTGGCAACCCCTAACTGGAGCAGTCGAAAAAAGATCTCATATATTCTCTTTACCACAGAGGTTTAATTTTGTGTATGTTTAAAAACGTGGGAGACATTACACTAGATGGCTTACACCAGATCAAAGAAACTTTGCATAATTCTGAATTTCTATCAGAATTTTTCAGAATTCTAATGAGACTAGTGTTTTCATGTACTTTTTCAAAAAGAGCACCCAGGAATAAATTAAACAAGAGAAGGCTCTCTCTGTATATTTTGCATCTGTCTGTCTTCAAAGTAAGCACTGTCAAGTTTGTTTGTGTGTGGGATTTTTTTTTTTAGTTTTTGATTAATCTCTTTAAATCTTATTTGCTTGCTGGGAACATGAGCACCTAATGAATAAAATGTGTATATAATTTTTGATCACATTTAAGGAAAAATAAACAGAAAAAGCATTTACTGCATAATGGTTAATTTCCCCTCCTTTTTTTTCTTTTTTTTTCTCTCAGGTGGGCTGGAACAGAAAAAAATTAATCGGCAAACTACAGGAAGATCCTAATACAGTAACTCTTGTACTGAAGAAAATTCCCAAATCAACACAGGTAGTTCAGCAGCCTAGGTTGCATAGACTGAAAATAAACTTTATATATGGATAGAGCAGTTGTTTGTGGCAGATCAGCCTTTATTTTGTGTCCTCGTGTGAGAAAGACACTGTATATAACCTAACCAGCAAATGGCTTTAAATAAAAGAGTCTTCATTGTCAGGGTACTATCATGTCAAAATTCCAAGGATGAAAATGTACATTTTGACTGATCGTCATTTCAGCAGAACTATATGCCATAATACTGTACAAAGCACAAACCAGAGTTTAAAAAGAAAGTAGTAAAACGTTGTTTTGCTGAGCATTTGTCGAAACTGAAATGCTTTTAAGAGGGTAAATGTTAAGACATGTGCCCACTCTGAAGCAGTGTGTATATACATCTTAAATATAAACCAAAGGTGAACAAAAACTAGTAAAACCTGAGAGGTATTTTTGACAATGAAATATCCCCTAGAATAGTAGAAAAGAGTATAAAGATAAACAGAAATCATGCAATGCCAGAAACTAATTTATAATAGCAGCATGGGTCTTACTTTTCTTGCCTGCCAAAGACATCACAGCAGGTGACAAGAATTAAACTAAACTAAAAGACAGATCTTCAGTAGATGTATTTATGAAAATTCACATTCTTTTCTGTTTCTTGAAAAAAATTCATGTGTGTAATGTTGCTGAAGTCCCTTTTTTTATTCAGCACTGTATATACTTTGAAATTAATGTCAGGCATATTTTCTGGGGTATGTATATAGTGGATATAAAAAGTGCATACATTCATATTAAAATTTCAGCTTTTGCTCTGGAAGAAATTTTAAGAACTCCTTTCAGACTATTTTCATCTTAAATAAGAATTTGTAATAGAAAATATTTAAGTGAAAAACAATTTCATTTGGTTCCCTTCCCGGGTCCTCCCTGTGTGGAGTTTGCATGTTCTCCTTGTGTCTGCGTGGGTTTCCTCCATGTGCTCTGGTTTCCTCCCACAGTCCAAAGACATGCAGGTTAGGTGCATTGGCAAATTGTCCCTAGTGTGTGCCTGATGTGTGGGTGTGTGTGCCTGCGGTGGGCTGGTGCCCTGACCGAGGTTTGTTCCTGCATTGCGCCCTGTGTTGGCTGGGATTGGCTCCAGCAGACCCCTGTGACCCTGTGTTAGGATATAATGGGTTGGATAATGACTGACAATTAAGTATTTAGGCATAAAATAAAATGTATATGTTTTAATACCTTGGTTATATAGGATGTGAACAGGGATGGACTAGCCATTGGGGCTACCAGAGCATTTCATGGTGGGTTGCTGTCAGGCCAACAGCTGCACGACAGAGTAAGGAAGCAAAAGAGACAAAGTGACATGATATGAGTGGCCCACACTGCATTCTCAATACACCTCTCCATTCACATGATCTCCCTCCTCCTTAACCTAAACTATAAAGCAGCAAACAAAATAACAAGAAAAGTATGAGGCTCAAATGAGAGTAAAGACAGAAAAAATATTCTCATAAACTGGAAGAGAGAGAGCTGAAAAATGAATCAAATTAACAACTCCAGTAAAAGGCAGCAGAGTGAAAGAAAATTAACAATTTAATTTGGTCTTCAGAGTGGAACTGCAGTGTCATCGGATTGTAGAAGTTGTTACTTCAGCAGCCTATTCATTCTAACTACTTATGATGCTGCAAAAGCCAAAAGAATTCATGAGAGCACTGAAATGAAATAAAAAAAAAAATTGGAATGATTTATTAATCAGTGATTGCAGTGGTCAGTTTTAAAGCTTAGGGATATATGGTGTAAGTGTCCACAGTTAAACAAAACCGTGTCCTAGCTAACAGACTATGTTAACTTTCAAACACATGTTAAGTGGCATTACTATTAGCTAAGTTTAATTAGGACTAAAGCCTTACTTTGTTCATATTTTGGACCCACACACAGAGCAGCTGCAGGAGTATTGGACAGTCAAGGGGCCCACAGTCTGGTTAAATTGTGTGTGTGCGTGAGCTTTTATGTCAAGTCAGTTCTCAAGTTCAGCCATCGACAACAACAGTCTGAGAGGAAGAAAAACCATGAGCGCCTGATGCTATGTAATATGGTTCCCTTCCAGCTGCAGTTTCAAAGTAAGAAGCTTGCATGTTCATTTGTGGTGAGAGAGAACATTTCTCTAGCTTAACTTTACCACTTACTGAGTCGAAGTCCAGGGTTTGTAACCAGCCACACTCTGTGTGAATATGAAATGGGGAGGGATAGGACCCTACAAGATTATTTTTTTGCTAGTGACACCACTTTAAGCGAGACCACAGGTTTTATATAGTCCCTCACTGTGACTTGCCCATTCTTGGGCTTTGACCTTGGTTTTTATTATGTAAATTCTTGCTTTTGTTGGCTCTGTTTTTCCAATGGTGTTGTGTCCTTTAACTTGGATTTTCTGGCACATTGCAGTGCATTTACTGCCATTATAGTTTGACATTTGAAGTTACTAATTTTCCCTTCTCTGTGCTGATCAGATCCCCTATTCATGCTGAACAGAAGTAGCCCCCTAGCTTGATATTACCACCTCCATGAGCGTAGTTACTGCGTTGTTTGAGTGACAGGCTGTGTTGGCTTTATGTGAAACCTATCTTTTAGAATTAAAGGCAACCACATATTAAGAATTTTTAATGATAAAAGTTTGGGAAGTTTAGTGTCTGGACAGAGCCCACCTTACCTGATTGCTTAGACTTTTCAGAATATATAAAATAGAATAGCTAGTAAGTTGCTTCTCCATTAAGTGTGAAATTCGCCTGTTGTGAAGCCTCGCTGATGAGCTTTCATAGTCAGTTTTAGAGGATAGCCTGATGTTTGGGCTGCCCTGAATGAGCCATGCATCTTCCACTCTTGAAAGAGTATACTTGCAGTGTTTGATGATAGAAGTAATGTCATTGACATTCTGGTGTATTTCTTTTGTGATTCACATCTTTCAACAAAATGATCTCATGGATTATATATTAGTTCTTTGTGGACCATTGTTATCTCTGCACTAAGCAACCATGAAACCTTCAGAACATCCTAGGGACATAGCTGATGTAATTTAGGGCCAAGCAGTGTCACTTTTGTGAGCAAATTATTTATGTATATGTTTTCAAACATGATTTGTTAAATTTGAAGACAGTTACAGTCCCCATTCTAAGTGGAATGTAGAGCAAGGCATATAATGTTTTCAATTTTTTGATTTTAAGGTAAATATTATTTTTTACAAAATATTAAAAGTGAACAAATTCTGACATGTGTCATGATTTGAGCCCTATAACAACATCTGACATTTTAATTTAGATGTATAGCATTTTTCATATCCTCTGTATATTTTTAAGCAGTATTCCAGAATTTTCTCTAATAATAATAATGCCACAACTATGAAAAATAAAATTGATCCTGTGTTTTTATAAATAATTCACTATTAAAACTGTTTAATCCAATTCAGGATTAGTAGAGGTAGCAACATATTCCGGCAAGGATGGAACCAGCCCTGAACAAAACATCAATATATAAGAGGGACTACTCACAAGAAAATACACAGACCCATGTCTCTTACATTTATACATTATGCTGAGTCACATTTCAGAAGGAAAAACTGAAACCTTAGTACCCCAAAAAGTCCTTTCTCTCCAGATTCTAGTAATGTCTCATAAAATAATAACCTAAAAAGCTGAGAACAAACAAACTCCAAATAGACAACCACCAGATGCAAGATTCAAACTGAGGGTGCTGAATCCATGAGGTAGTAGCAGTAACCACTAATCCACCATGTTATCTATAATACAGTCGCATACATCGTTTTTGTCCACTTGTTTTCTGTAACAATTTTAGAATTGCAGTCAGTTTTTTACCAGCTGTTTCAGAGGAATTCCCAATAGCTCCTGGGCCAGTTGAATTAATCCCTCCAGCATGTACTGGATCTCCTCCTAGTGGGCTGTGCTCTATTGACCCTCAATGGGAGAAGCTGAGAAAGTATTTTTAAGGTGCCCCCAGCTTGTGTTTTTTTTTGTTTAAGCTAAGGCCTCTTCCTCATATTACAATTTCCAAAACACCTGATAAAGGAAAAATTATGAAATGGCTATTGTGTCTTGAGTATTTTGATAATAATAATAATATTAAGAAAGACTACTGAAGATAGTCAGTCAGTTAAACAACCTCTTTACTTGTGTATAAGGCATTCAGTGCCAGTCAAAAGCATGGTAAAGTAAATTGGAGGATATTTAGACTGTGGTGATAATGAAAACTGTCACTGCTAGGAGGGAAACAAAACAGCAAAAGAAAACAAAACAAACCCATTAAGTGGTCTTGATTCAGCAGGAAATATGGGTTCCTGCTTTTGTGTTTCTACGACAATTCAACTAAACAGAGAGAGAAAATCCTTCTGCAAATGATCTTACTGTACTGCAACTTTGTAACTAGTCATCTCATTGCTGTAGGTTCCTGCAGTTTCAGAATCTCCTACAATATTCAAGAGGCTTACTTCTGTGATTGCAGCTCTTAAACAACAGTCCAAGTAAGTACAGTTTTAGTTTGTTTCATATTACCTTACCTACATTTTGTCTAAACATTTCATCAATACTTTACTTGCTTAGCACAGTACTTGCATCTTATTATGTTCATCTGCTTTTCACAACCTCAAAATAACCTAATTTGTTAGATGTTCTATTTTGCTTCACAGAATTAAACTCTGGAAGATTTCAGATGGTAAATCTGCATGTATTCTACCTGCACTATGATTATAAAAGTGTAAAGCAAGAACAAGACCACTACACCCTCTCACAACTAAATTATAAATAAGATATTTTACATCTGAGAAATTTAAAGGACATTTAAATTCTGGAGAATGAAAAGAGCTAGATGAAGGACCAGAGTTTATTTTACATCACTATTCTACACTGGACTTCCTGCTTAGAGAGTTTACATGTTCTCAAGTTGTTTACATGCCTTATTTAGGGGTATGTGAGATCTCAAAGGTGCAAGGTATGGGTAACTTTCATGTTTCATTTTGAGAAGTCTGAGAAGGGTTGCTCCTCCCTTATACAGTACATACATGACTTTGCAGATTTTATAAAACTGCATATTTCAGCAGACCATCTACATTCTTTGCCGTCATATACTTTAGCAAGTTTGGCAGATATGAGGAAATTACCTTTATAAATTCACTTTGCTTTTTTGTGTGTGCTTTTTTTTTTTTTTTTTTGGGGCAAGGACTTTGTAATATTGGTACACATTTTATTTTAAGTGTATTAGAACTCCTGGTGCCCTAGACCCCAGTTCAATGCCTTAAGTGCCATTCCTCATATTCTTACCATGTTTATAAAAGTTTCCCCCCATAGTCATAGAGATGCTGCTTGGTTGATTAGCATATCTCTTGTTACACTGTGTGTGTGTGTGTGTGTGTGTGTTGCTGTTTTTGTGAACTGTGCTGTGCACTGGTGTTCCATTTGGGATGGTTTCTTACCTGTAGCTAGATGCGACTGACATACACTGGCTCCACAGAACCCTAAATTGGATATATGAGTAATATAGTCTTCTTTTCAAACATTCACATTAACCTTCCTTTTACTTTTTATTATGGACATACCATTTAAGTGTCATTTTTCACTTTTTCACTAGTCTTTCACAGGGTACGGTTACCTCTTATTGCATGTCTTCACAAATGAATATTTTAATAAACTCTTTACATATGGTTTTACAGTAAACCTTCAAATTACAAGTCCCAATGTATAGTTGGATTCATTTTTTCTGGTGACATTTACTTTACAACCTGTATTTTTGGGCCAGAATGTAGATTGTTATAAATTAAAATTTCAGTTCAAAGAATGAATATTAAGCTCTTCAAACAAGTGACATTGTTGTCCTACTATCCTGTTTAGGTTTTAGGAGTAATAGATTTTTTTTTTAATACTCACATAAATGTAATTTAGAGGTAATATTTTGAAGAATGACCAGAAGTTATTCTCATTTCAGTGTCCTGAAACACACAGGATTTAAAATCCGTTAGTTTAGCAGTTAGTTTAATTATCTCATCTTTGGTTAATAGAGAATTGTTCACAATACAAGAGGATGGTCAAGCAATACTAATAAAATAAATCCTAGCAGACTTTGAAGTCCCCTTTAAACATTCAGTATCCTCATTCTGCTCACCGCAAAGAAAGAAAGGCAGCCAATTCACATGGCAAGCAATTGCTGCACAACACACATTCTTGCATAATGTTATTGATGCTCTTTTGTGCTGTAACCTTATTTATGATAGTGCACTTATAAAGACCAAATTCTACTCTCCATGGCCATCACATAAAAATCATGAGACATGCTGTCTCAATTCGTCCTTAAAAGAACCTTTTCAGTCTATACTCTTAAATCAGAATTCTAACATCAGTGTCCCCAAAAAATAAATATTTATATTTTAGGATTAATTTTAGGTGAGACTACTTAAATTTGTTCAAAATTCTAGGTTATGTACTTTAGCAGTAGGTTTATTCTCCATTGAAGGATTTTGTAGTGATACTAAGACACATTTTTTAATTAAAACTTTGTATTAAAAGAGCTAAAAATATATTTTTCTTTTTAGCAGTCCGAAGAGAAGAAAGAATAATAATAAAATTTAAAAATGAGCCAGCTACTGAAAAAACAAAGATAACATTATTATTTGTAATTATATCTTAGAGCTTGTAAAAAATGAAAAGACATTAAGAATATTCAAAATATTTTTGCTAATATTGTGAGTAATATATCATGAGCTGCTCCAGGAGGCAACTGAATGTTTGTCTTCAGCTGATAACTTACTTATTTCTTCACTGCCTGATAAACATGGGAGTCATTAAAATTCAAACATAAATTGTCTTTCTGTTGGATTTCTGTCCAGGTGGTGTAAATTCCACCTACGCTGTACAGATATGCAGGTTATGCCTGCCATCTTGGCTGTTGGACTATATAATTTTACTTAACGAATGCGAATTTGCAATGTAAGAATTTGTAAAAATAGCCAATTACAGCGTACCCAAAAGCAGGAGCCTTAATTAAGTTAGCATCTGGTGCAAAACAGAAACCAGCCTTAGCTGGGACGCAGTTTCATCACTGGACTACTACTCTATCACCTATAGAGCAAATAAATAGTAGCCAGATATGGGGAGTAAGAGTGGCAACAGAATGTGAGAACTCCAGAAAGACATTGACCTGTATGGGATTTTCAACCCATGGTCTTGAAACAGTCAGGTAGCAGTGTAAGGATCTGCTGTATCATGCCATACTTATCATATACTATTTTTCAAGCAGATTTCATAACCTATTGCAAATTTTCTGTCTTTTTTTTTTTTTTTCTAACCATGCTAATTTGTATTATATTGGAATTTAAAGGCCAAGCTTTTAATTATTAAGGTTATTAGCTTACAAAAAACAGTGCACTTTGGAATCAAAAAATGCCCATATTCTGCATCTTTCTACAAGCTGTGACTCAGTCTCCTTTTCCCTAACCAGCCCACCAACAAGTGTATTGCATACTAGCCAGGATCCTGTGAAACGTGTTAGTCAGAAAAACAGAAAAATGTTTTTTCTACTATTTCCCTTAATGAGTAATTTATCAACTAAGAAAGGAATAAAAGGAAAGACGGTAGAATCCCTGACTCATTCACATGCTGGCTTTCAGACAATAGTGACAAATTTGACAGCTATTACACATACTCACTTCAGTTGCAGCCCTGTAATCTTGGACACCATTTACTGGTGAAATGAGTGACAAGCTGCAAAATGGTGTTATGTGCAGGGCCCACAAAAGTAAATGGATTTTCAATAACCCTGTCTTTTTTTTTTTTTTTATGATACTGATTTTTGACGAGTTTCTATCTTTTGTTTGCAAAGAAGTGAACGTGAGGAACTTGACAAAAAAGTAAAGGACACTTCAGAAGTGGGATCAAAGACACCCTTATTTGAGGAATCCAAGAAAAGTGCCTTGATAATCTCATCCAGTGCTGGCTCCCATTCTGAAAAGGACCACTTGAGTGAGCTAGATCTTCATGAATCCGGTATATTATGAATCTATGTACTTTTGATTTAAATATTCTATCAGTTATTCACATGGACAAATATGTGTAGCTATGTTCCAAATTAAAACAATCAGTATGCAGTGTGTGTGTAGGATTTACATTCATTATTTACAAATAAATTGAGCTATAGTTGTATTTCATGTTGTACATTACTTTTCTTTGTAATTTTTTATTTTATTAATGTTGTTAAAGTTAGAGTGAATAAAACACAAAACAATCGAGGATACAATCACTACTGCATCCCATACCTTTATGTTTCAAATCAGTCTCATCTTTCAACCCTTGCCCAATTTGTTACTGTTGTTGATGACATTGTGGGATGATTAATATAAGTTTCATACATCATTTATTTTTATGTGTTTTATCTAGTGTTTCAAATTGCTTATTTGCATCAAGTATTCAACATATAGATAATCAATACCAGGTTGTGCTATAGTTGGTAAGATGTAATTCAGAAAGAATGCCAGGAAAGTCTTGTGAAAGATTCTGCCCTGGATAAAAGATGCAGTGTGACAGAAAGGCTATAGGCTACCCTACACGAATTGGAGCGGTCAAGGGTCTATTTATGGTTGCTGTGATTAGGTGCAAGTAAGAATGTCTTGTGATTGGTTGGCTGCTCCTGTTACTGGTGCTGGTTACTTTTTTTTTCTGTGTGCCGCTAGACTTGCCGCAAGATCCTTACAACACTGTGATGGAAGTTGAGTCTTACTAAAATTGACTGACTACATATGAGAATTTATATTGACCTCACATGATGTATGTTTCACTTCTTCCTTGTGTAACTCACAATCTTGTATTGCCTACTGTTCTTGATATGGTTATATTTTTCTATAAAATGGACTGATGGGCACGGACTTTATGTCTTGTGAACAGTAAATATGGAAGCTTGACAGTGATGCAAAGCCAGTGTTAGTTATGATGAAAGAAAGGTAATTTGGCACCTGCATCTGGCAAAAGCCTGTCAAAGAACCTGAAGCAAAAGTGCAACAAACCTTAGCTTTAATGTACTCTGACTATCATAATTAAAAGTACTACACAGCTAGTTTACTTTACATACTGTTTGTCATTAATTACTGACCTAGATTTTTCATAGTATACTGTGCTGCAATGCAAAATTTGCAGATCCTTAAATTGAGTCAAGTGTTCTCAGCATTGCTACAAAAATAGTGCTTGGTGCCGAAGCCAAAAAGGTAAATTAATCATCTGAGCAGTCTTAATAATCCACTTGGCCTCACAGTCTCTCTTATAGGCATTCTGGCTATATCAAAATGAAATATTATACAAGTGATTTTTATTTTAATTATGATTATTATCATTAGTACTTTGTCATTGAGCACAGTTTTGTGAAGCACACAAACAACTTTTTCCATCTATAGAGTTTCTTCCATTCCAACAATGAAAGACAGTGGTCTCGTTTCTTTAGATTTGCCACAGGTCTCTTGGTAGCCTCTGTGACTAGTGTCTTGTTCAAAACAGATAACCGTGTTACACAATATGCACATTTTTTATAGAGATTAACAACTGTGCAATATTTTCTTTTTTTCTTTCAAATGATAATTATGCACTTTGGGAAATTTTCAGTATTATTTTTTTTTAGAACCCCTGACTGGTCCCTATTTCATTTACATTTATCCTGAACTCCTGAGACATACTGTAATTGTAAAAAGTCATCTAATCATCTTATGTCCAAGGACTATGTGATTATAGATGTACTATAGAAAAGGAGGTCAGTCAGTAGATTTCCATCCATCCACTTTCAAACCCGCTGAATCCAAATAGGGTCACGGGGGTCTGCTGGAGCCAGTCCCAGCCAACACAGGGCACAAGGCAGGAACCAATCCTGGGCAGGGTGCCAACCCACCGCAGGACACACACAAACACACCCACACACTAGGGCCAATGTAGAATCGCCAATCCACCTAACCTGCATGTCTTTGGATTGTGGGAGGAAACCGGAGCGCCCGGAGGAAACCACGCAGACACGGGAGAACATGCAAACTCCACGCAGGGAGGACCCGGGAAGTGAACCCGGGTCTCCTAACTGCGAGGCAGCAGCGCTACCACTGCGCCACCGTGCCGCCCATGTCAGTAGATTTGCTATATTTTATTTATTATTTAGGCAATTTAGCAAAATGTTATTATTTCACTTTAACATCACAGAATTCTATATAGTAATCACTAGCTAAAATTCCCAATCAAGTAGTTTATCTATCTTTGTATTAATTGAGAGCTTTTTACGTGAATTACATAACATCACCCAGGAATTAGATATGCAGGCTACTTCTGCCATGTAACTGGGCTTCAGGTCCCTCTCACAGCAAGCGGTGGCGTGGCCACACAACAAGGTTGAAGTGAGCACGTGGAATGGCTATCGGGAAAAGAACCACATGATGATGGCAGTGAAGCACATTGCACAGGTGGATTTCTTGGCAGGACCCTCAGCATGGTGACCAGGGGTGCTGTGTTTCATGAGAAGCATATGAGCCACATTTCTTCAAGCAGCAAAGTTCCAAGTGTTTTGTAGGATTACAATATGATATGAATTTTGTAGAAAGAGTGCATTTTTTGTGGTCATTGTATTTTTATTATCTTATTTATTTATAAACACTTTAGAAAGTCCACGATCTGAATGCGGCAGTATCAGTTCGGTCAGCTCCGAAGTTTTGGATATTTCTGCTCATCATTCAAAAAGTCCTGAATTAGTACGCAGAGGAACCTGGCACCAAAGAGACAGCCAACAGTTTTTGCCTTTGGAGCCTGAGGTGGCAGGACAAAGGGTAAATATTTGTGGTGTTTTAAGATGTATTTAATTGAAGAATAGTTTTTTTATCTCAAATATTCTTTTACAGTATAATTTTATACTCTTTGGATTAAATTTTAATATTGGCCTAAAAAAAAGTTGCTGTTGATTGTGAGACATAAGGGATTCACGTTCATTAAAATACTTTGTTTAAGAATATATTTGTGTTTTGTTTCTAAAGCACGACACAACTTCAAGAAAACAGAGTACCAAAGGTGAGAAGCAGCTTTTTTGTTCTATCTTTAGCAACTACAGTACTGTAATGTAATGACTGGAGAAACTGTCAAGATATCTGGAGGAAGGTAGTAGTTGTGTGTGTGTGTGGTGTTGTGCTAGGGAAAAAAAAAAAAAACACATCAGCTTTTTATTTCTGCTCATGAATTCTATTTTAAAAAGAACAATTGAACAGTTATTAAAAATAGGTTTGATCAAGTAATGGGGAAATATGTGCTTTTATATTTGGTTGGGGACAAATTTCAATAAACAGTAAGGCAAACAACAAGTCTAATCTGCATGTATTGCCAAAGAAGTAATGGATACAAGTTAAATATTAGGTATTAAGAAAACAGTTATAAAGTAAACCTAAATAACAATGAAATAATGGGGCCAAATATTAGAAGAAAAGTGTTTCATTTAAAATTTAGACCCGAAAAGGAAAGGTGCAGAAAATGCCCACCCTATTTACTAACTTCCCTTTTAAATACTAAGGCTAAGTATTCAGGCTAAGGTAACTAGTGTTCATTGCTTGCTGTGCCTTTTTTAAAATATCATGATGTTTTTATCTCCCTAACACACCATTCAGGTGTCCATTATAAGAGATTCTACAGAGATTTAGATTTTAAACAGCGAAAGAGATACTTGTGTTTTAATGTAAACACTAAACCAACCGATCTTTATAAATTTTATTCTGTAGGCATGCGCAGCTCTGCCAGCCGCAGACGTATATCTTGCAGAGAGCTGGGGAAACCTGACTGTGATGGCTGGCTCTGGAAGAAGAAGGAAGGTAGCATGTTTGTGACACAGAAGTGGCAGCACTTTTGGTGTGTGCTTAAAGGCCACTCCTTGTACTGGTATGAGAGTCAGCAGGTGAGTCTGTAGTTAAGGTGTGAGGAAATACAGTGATCTCCTTGTAGACAATATTCCTAAAGGTTCTCTGGTCTAAAAACTGTTGTTTTTTTTTTTTCTTCATTCTTTATATATTTTAATTCTGCATCATCCAGTCATCAGTGGTATCATTAGCCAGCCCTTATGTTTTCTGTAGACTTTGACTAGAGTTTTTGTAATAGTTGGAAAATGATAGTCCTGTGCACAATATTTGTCCACAGTAGTGTCCACTTTTTTCTGTCTTCCACATTTTTCACTTTCTATTTCTGCTTTTTCTGTATTTTCACTCACTTTCTGAAAGTCTCGTTTTGGTTTGTTGCCTGTCCTTCTTCTATTTGTCCCTGCTCTTTGTGTGTCATTTGCTGTAACACTGCAGTTTCCCTTCAGGAGTAATACTGCCTCTTTGAAATTACCCACTTCTGTCTGTTTTTAAGTATGTGTATTTCGCACTGCAAATGTAATTTTTTTTGTAAAGTTCTGTGGCAGTGTCAACTCTGAAAAGTGCTATATAAAGAGTAGCATATAAGTGATTAATAAAATCTCATTTGTTTCTAGTTGTGCTCCTGTGCCCCTTTAGAACCATTTAACATTTCTGAGTCTTTTGCTTTCTCAAACAATGTGTTTTTGTTTTAATGTTTTTATTGACAGGAGGAGAAAGCAGTGGGTTTTGTAAACTTAGCAACTTATACAATTGAAAGTGGTGGTGAACACAAAAGAAAGTAGTGAGTATTAAAACTTTACATAAAAGTATTTTAGCCATTTTTTTTAAATGGTTCAGATTTTCACAGCTGCAAACCTCTTTCAATAATTTTTACATTTTAGTTTTTTTTTTCTTTGTAAATTATTATTTTTTGTGTCAAATTGTACCTTTCAGTTTGGATTAAATTAATGGTCAGATGCTTATTATTCATGTATTATTCTTGGTCTATAAAATTACTGATTCAAACATGTCTCTCTTCTTGTTTTAGTGTGTACAGAATTGCCCATGAGAAGTTCAAATCATTTTATTTTGCTGCAGACAATGTCAGTGACATGAGCAAGTAGGTACAAATCTAGAAATAATATACATTTATGCATAGTATTCAATAGGTAGTGATAAATATTTTATAAACCACCAGGTGGCAAGTTCAAATCCCAGATCTGATTCATTGCATTTATCATTTGCACAGTTTGATCTGAGTTCTGTAATATTGTTACAGAATTGTCTTCTGGTCCAGTTAATATTCTGTTTTTTTAGCTTTTATTTCTGTTAGTATCGGCTTTTTTGGTGAGTGCTACATATAATAAGTTAAATTGAGAACAATAAAAAATAGTAAAAGAAAGTTTGGGGAATTTCATTTGAATTTATAGGTAGTGCAGCCCAGTAGCTAAGAAAATTAATTTGAACCCTGCAGCTTTGTGGTTTTAATTTAAAGTTACGATATTCCATGACTCCTGTATCTTAACACACTAGCACTCCAGTTTATGACATGGTGTCTCTGTATGTTGTGGGTTTTTTTTTTTTATAAACTCATTACAGTACTCCAAACCCTTTGAAACGGTGGCATAAAACATGATGTTAAAATATAAACTGAGTGACATTTTAATCAGATCTCATTTCAGGAAGAAAACTGAGTAATTTTTAAGACTAGTTCAAAAATAATTTCATTTGTAGCTGTCATTGGTGGTATATAAAATTGGCAAATATTTAAGCACTGATTATTTTTACATAATGCCCCTTAACAGTGAATGCGATTACAAAATTGTTTTGCGAATAATTGGCACAAACATTTCATAAAAAGTGTATTGGTGTAGTAAAGCTACAGATTGCAACAGATAAGAAAAGGATAAAGATGTGTTGGAATGATTATTTGACTGTTTTTACAACTGCTAGACTTTAAATGTAAGTTTTGAGGTTGGAGGGGGATAATGAACTGATGCAGCATAGAAAGAACATTGCTTATTTGCTGATCACATGGCCCTGGAGAATGAATTTCATTAGGATTTTTTTAATGCTCAATACTGAAGATAAAATTGAGATAAATCTTCTGCTAAAGGAAAACAAGCCACATGCATCATTTATTACATCTTCAGTATAAAACAAGAATGATTAATGCTGCTTGCTTTCTACTGTGAAAACAGCAACACCACTTCAAATTGTTCTGCTCAATATATCGCCTTGTCTATTTATTTTTAATGCTGTAATGTGAACAATACACTTTCCTTTAGCACCCGATATCTATGCAAGGTCCAAGTCTTTAGAGTCCTGGTGCTTCCTGTCTTGCTATATGGTTGTGAGACATGGATGCTATCCAGTGACCTGAGACAAAGACTGGACTCCTTTGGTACTGTGTCTCTCCGGAAAAATCTTGGGTACCGTTGGTTTGACTTTGTGACGAATGAGTGGTTGCTCATGGAGTCCAGAATGAGGCACATTACCTGCATTGTGAGGGAGCGTCGGTTACGGCACTACGGCCATGTGGCACATTTTCCCAAGGGTGATCCGCTCGTGGGATCCTCATTGTTGGGGACCTGAGTGGCTGGACCAGGCCAAGGTGTCGCCCACATAACGCCTGGCTGCGGCAGATAGGGGGTCATTTTCAGGGAGTGGGACTGGAATGTTTGTCTGCCTGGGGAGTTGCCAACTGGGATCCCGAGCTATTTCATCGTATGGTGGGTGCGAAAATGCACTGTACCAGTACATGCTCCCCAACTTGACTTGACTGGATAGTCCTCTTTAGGTCTAGAAACTGTTTTAAGATTGACAAGTGCCGCATAATTAATAATCCTATTACCTGTAATTGTAAAAGTTTCAAGGCTACACCCACTTACAAAAATTTTCACCTGTGAGATCCAGAGGACAATAGGATATTTACAAATCTGGCAAAAAATTGGTCATAAGCAAGTTTACTTTATTCCACAGGATATTTACCCAAACCTTGATTATGAACATATTGCCTTTTCTTCTGTTTCCTCAGATGGATCAATTGCTTGATAACTGCTATTAAAAACTGTAAGCGCATCAGCAAGAACCTCCCAAATAAGGAAGAAGGTAGTACATTTATGCATGGTCAATAACTGTACAGTGTGTTGTCATTTTTTTGCATCAACAAGTGCATATACAGTGTTTGTTTGGAGAATTTGTCCATACTCGGTTTTCCATTTTTGCAATTTTTTTTTTTTTTTTTGACCCTTTCTCTTTAGCTTTTGAAAGTGCATATCTTGATGGAAATATCCAACCTTTTCAATTTCATATTCAGAACCATCATTATGTGTAGAAGTGCATTTCTGAAACTTAATTTTCTAAATCTATTTTTTCAAGTTTATCAAGGTAGCATTGGACACAAGGCAAAAACTAAATGATATGAAACATCATTCCACTACTGAACATTTACACACAACACACATAAACATACACACACACACACTCTTTCATTCAGCATCTCTTGGGTGCGAATGAAAATTAGACAACCCCGTCAGAGTGACCAGACTGAAAAACAGAGCCATGTCTCTTCTTTGGTGAAACATGGTTGTACTAAAACTAGATGTTTTGGCAAAGAATCGCCTAATGCTATAATAGTTCAAACCAGATGCATTTTTTTTTTGTCTTCATAATTAATGTACTTAAACCTTGATAAAAAAAAGTGATCCTATAAAATGTCAAAACTAACTCAGTTGTTAGACATATATAAATGAAAGGTGTGTGTGTGTGTGTGTATGGAGCAGTCTGCTCTGCTTACACTCAACCACAGGCGTTGGTGTATATTCTACAGAAGATGTAGAAGCTTGTGCAAGTGTGACTTGCACTCGGTGAGATGGCGTGTACATTGTAAGTTCACACAACGAGCTACCATACGTTTGCCTGAGATGGGCTCCAGCCTGTCCTGCTCAATTCATGCCACAGCTAAATTTGACTTGTCCCAGCCCACTTGGCTGACGCCTCTGCAAGTTCTCCAATATAGTAAAACTGCTGGGGAGTCTTTGGGTTGTTTTTTGTCCTGAAGACCACACAAAGCTAGTTTAATATTCAACAATCCCAAACATGAAATTTCTTCTTTAACAGCACTGTACACCTTTCTGGTTCCACTGAACCTTTTTGTAATAAAAGGTACATTATGCTGATTCAGTTTTTGGATAAACACAATATTGTGCAGCATTTTTTTCCTTCTGTTCATATCCTCCTATCCATACTACCTTACTGTAAATATTACTGCCCTCAAAGGCTGCAGTTTTCAAAGGTGACCTTTTGTACTGTAATATACAGGCTAGGCAGACAAACCTCTTAAGATGTTACATATTTAGGGAGAAATAAATCTGCTTCATACCCTGGGAAGTAAGAGCAGAGTACCCATACTATGTTATGTTTGCCTCACAGTGTTTGCAGGTTAACATTTTATTTTGATAAGCTACACTAAATCAAGCTATGATTTTTTTTTTTCATTTTTATGTTGTCCCTGTCATCTCTTGAGAATAAGACAAAGCATACTAATTCTCTGTTGTAGTGGTTGTCATGGTAATCCATTATAGCCACATCAGTTTTAATTGGCTAGCCATTGTGCTTACTTTGCTCTATGGATGCATTCACATTACTATACTCCCCCATCATTCTTTAATTGCATCTTTTTTTTAAGAAAATGTACAGAAGACAAGGGCATAACTGTAATAAATGATTACTACATGGCACCCCTTTAGCTTGTCAGAACTATAAGAGGGTTTTTTGGGTTTTTTTATATATAAAAGTTTAGCAACATTCACTTCTTGTTTGTTTAATTTTTGCATATAAGTAGGACGCTCTACATCTGTCATAGGAAGAGAAGACACAGATGACAGTAAGCATTAACTCAGAGGAACAACCCAGCATGTGCATTGATTTAAAATCATTCAGAGCCCTCTCTGCAAACAGACGTGCATTTCTGGCAGCAGATTGATCAACAGAGGGGTTAATGGGATGACGCCTTTGCAATCTCGCCTCCGCATGGCTCTGATGCTCGCTTCGAGACCATGCAGTTTGCCCATATATTTGTCAGCCACTGTTTATGGCACTGTTGCATGTTCCTCTTAATCTTGATATGAAGGTCATAAATCTTAAATTATGTGGCTTTCTTTCTGGATTATGTTGGTACTTAGTTTTTCTTTATAAGATTTGTCTTGTGCATCTGTTGTTCTGGACTAGAGCATTTTATTTATTTCTTTAATAGACCACCTGACCCTTATCTGATGTTTAAACATGATTTGCTCTCAGAACTGATTAGCAGGAATAAAAGTGTTACACTTTTCCCACCATGTGTGTACATATTATTAGCATCTTAACAGGACTATCTCTAAGGACTGTGCAAATTTCCCTTGTCTTCAAATATACCATTTCATTCTGTTTGAATATTTATAGGGCGGCACGGTGGCGCAGTGAGTAGCGCTGCTGCCTCACAGTTTGCATGTTCTCCTCGTGTCTGCGTGGGTTTCCTCCGGGTGCTCCGGTTTCCTCCCACAGTCCAAAGGTTAGGTGCATTGGCAATTCTAAATTGTCCCTAGTGTGTGCTTGGTGTGTGGTCGTGTGTGTGTGTGTGTGTGTGTGTGTGCACGCGCCCTGTGGTGGGCTGGCGCCCTGCCCGGGGTTTGTTTTCTGCCTTGTGCCCTGTGTTGGCTGGGATTGGCTCCAGCAGACCCCCATGACCCTGTTGTTAGGATATAGTGGGTTGGATAATGGATGGATGGATGGATATTTATATTCCATATTAAAATACAGAAGAGCAAAAGGTAAAAGTTCACTTATCTGCCCTTAATCTTTAAAGGATGAGTTTGTATGTTCTTAGTTATGCATCTTTATGTATACCTTTTTGTGCTGTCCTTTAAAGTACAAGCTATTCATTCCTACTTCCACCTTGTCAATACCTTGTCCAGTTCCAGGGAAAATATATCCCTTCATTTTAAGGCAATTTTGATTGTATGGAAATAACAATTATAATACTTGTTCTATCAAATGATAGTCAACTACAAATGTACATGAGCTCCTGGCACAGTCGAACAGGAGTCAAGAAGCTTGGCTTGAATCTGCAAAATAGAAGTAATCCGATGCCACTGCTGTGATCATGAGCGAGCCTAAACCTTTGATGTTTCTTATTAGTGTTTACCATATTTTTTTTTTTCTGCTAAACTGTGAACTGCTTTAGGACTAACATGGGTTTGTTTATACAGTGGACATTTTAGAATTCTATTTGCTTGGTGGTTGCATTTTCTGATATGACAAACCTCATACAGAGCAATGCAGCATTTCAGATCACAGATTAGTGAGCAGAAGAACCGTGCAGTCTTGTATATTAAAGGGTAAGTTTGGTATTTTTCAAGTGTAAAGTTATTTTTCACAATCATTGTATACATAAGTTTGGTGTTACAAATTATGCTCTTACATGAAGCATTCTTATAAATTAAAATAAAAAAAGCAAGGTGTCTGTTCTTGCTGTGGGGTCTGCTAGGCACAAACATTGGAAAAAAGCCTCAAAACATACTAAATGCATTCATGGAGTGTTGATCTGTGTCTTGTCATTCCAGGCGCTTTGATAATACAACACGCCTATTATTGGGAGGAAACAAATGTTTTTGATAGATTCTGCCATTTTAAAAGGACTCTGGCTTTGTTCTTCATCTCTTTGCCTGTCTCATTTTTGCGGCGACTTGTCATGCCCCAGTGCATGGTTTCTTCTAGCTTGTTTTCTTATTGCTGTTTCTGTCATGATTAATTTAAGTGCTTAGGGCATGGCTGGCACAGTCCAGGGGCCTCATGTATAAATGGTGTGTACGCACAATAATGTTGCGTAAGCCAGTTTCCACGCTTACATCACGATGTATAAAACCTAAACTTGGCGTAAAGCCACGCACATTTTCATGCCAGCTAAATGCTTGGCATACGCAAGTTCTCCGCTCGGTTTTGCAAACTGGCAGCACCCAGCGTCAAAGCAGTGCTTTTATTCCAGTGTGGTTTGCCTTTCTTTTTTAGATCCACATCTCTGATGCGGCTTTATCATATACACTGAAATTAGTCACATATTGTTTATTAGTTTAAGGCATCTGATTGTAATTAACCTGTAACAATAAAATGGTGGTCGTCTTCTTCTAACTGCTCCAGTTAAGGGTTGCCACAGCAGATCATCTTTTTCTATATTATTTGTTACTGCACCACTCGGAGTATTTTATATCACTGTATCTGAGTGTGAAATCACAGCTCTACAGCAGCTGATAGGAAAGAGTATTATTGGTATACAGCATCAAGCACACGCTAGCCTCAGCCATGCTGCCTATTTAAACTGCTCGCATGCGACAAACGCTTCAGAGCCTTTCCTTTACTGACCTCGCAGTTCAGAAACCGGTTTATCCCAAGAACTGTAAACACACTCCATCAAGTGCTCCTTGTAAAACTGTCTGTACTTATTAGTACAATCACCTCACTGTAAACTTGCGATACAGTTATAACATTACACAACCTGTGCCACTTTATAAACTGCGTATTTACATATGATGACAATATCATTTTTAAGATGAAATGCAGCAAAATATGTTTACAATTAAACATGTGAGGACACGTTGCCACAGCACTAGCAAGGAGCTGCCACCCCATTCAGGGATTGTTCCTGCCTCGCACTGTATTCTTGTTGGGGCTGGCACGACAATGGAAGGATAGATGGACGGAATAATTAAACATGTACTACGAAGATATTTCAATGTTCCTTAAAAGTTTTGAAGAATCGGAGTTCTAAGCTTACAGATGGCTTAACGTCTATTACAAAGCTGATTGTGTGGCAATTGGGTATTTGGAGAACGAAAAGGAAGGACAGGAATCGGGTGTTAGTACGTTTGAAAGAGACAGAATTGCTGCAGTAAATTATTTCATTGAAGGTCGCGCATGTCACAGCAAGCATCTTGCATGAGGCAGGAACAATCTCTGGATGGGGCGCCAGTTTGTCACTATCCCTGCGCCACCGTGTTCCCGTGTTTAATACATGCATTAATTGATATGATATGAATACCGAAATGATATCAAGTATACATCTCAGTATTTAAATTATTCAGAGAACTGCAATATCACTAATGTAATGGATTCTGTGTCCTGTCGGTTAAAGATAAAGTGCGGAAGCACGTAGTGATTCACACACACAGAGCACATAGAAGATCAAATACAAAACAAAGCATTTAACATGCTACTTTAGTTGCGATGGGAATTGAGAAACTAGGAAATGAAACAATTTTAAGATGAAGTTTATGATGTTCTACTTTAAGGACAAAATAAACTATGTGATTAAAGTGGAAATGTCGAGATTAAAGTTGACATTTCAAGCTTTTTTCCCCACTGTGTCTCTATTTTTTTTTTTTTTCTCTCCCTCTGTACCCTAATAAGCTTTCATATGACACTCAGGCGGTGGGCTACGACTCGCCTTTTCACAGCGACTTTGATATCTGACAACTTCTTTTTTATTTCGGGCACTATGCGACTTTGAACTTGAGCTTTTGAGTTTCTCCAGTACTCTCTATGTCAACCGATCAACTTCCTTTTGTTGTTTATATCACTGTTTAAACCAACAAATAGTATGTTATTCGTTGAAATTCTCTTATTTCCCCCCGTGCTTTTGCCATTGCTTTTTCACAAAACCCTGAGCTTAAGGGCTATTTATATTGATTTACATATTCAAGGAGGCGTAATTCTGGAAAGAGTTGGGGAGTCCAGCAGGCGCATGCACGTGCGTTACTTTTCATGCTGACCTGGATTTATGGAGCAGAAGAACGTGGTAGTTGGCGAATGCACAGATTTATGCATCTGTTATTCTTTTATGTGCGTACGCACATTTCCGCTTTTGTCCATATGCCATGCTTTACTGTGAATTCTACACATGGCATTATGCATGAGGCCCCTGGTCCGCCATACACAGTAAAATTAGAAAAAATAAATTTTTATTTACATATATATGTTATTGATGCATTTGTTTTATATAATAAAAGGTATCATAAAAATGAACTGAATAAAAATAATTGTTGAGAAAAGTATAATTGCTTTTGCTGGACAGTAGTGGATTGCAATTTGATTTTGTCTGTTGATGTGATTCAGTTGCAAGACTCATCAAGTTCATCTTTGGTACTGGCGAGTTCAGAGGTTTAACACATACGTGCCTTTGTAAAGTGGGCTTTTAGTCTAATAGTATTGTGCTTCAGGCCTGGTGCAGTTTTACTTTTCTTGCGGTGAAATATTATGTTAGCTAAATATTGAACTCAAAAGAATGTTTAACAGCATTATTTTGGTTGTCTTGTTAGCTGCATGCAGTAGTTGGCTAAACTGCTGAAAAGTCATTCTTAACTCTGTATACCTGTTTTTATTAGAAAAAAATTACCATCGTCCAGTGTACAAAAATGTATATTCAGTGACGCAAGTTGAGTTTTCTGTATGTAAGAAAGCCCATGCAGTTACATGAGCCACCTTCTGCTTGTTTGATAGATACAATGTGTTTGGTTTGGGGGTTTTGAGCTCTTGCTTACGCTAATACATTATATTTCTCAGGGTTTGGAAAAATAAGTTGTAATTTTATACACACAATAAGACCTACCTGTTTATGCTTCCACTTAGACTAATTTAGAATGACCAATTCACCTAGCTTGTGTGTGTTTGGGAATACCCTCACTTGGGGAGAACATGCAAACTCCACATGCACAATAACCAGGCATGAGATACAAACAGAGATCCATGAAGCAACATTACTAAGTCTTCCTACATAAGAGGTACTTATCTATACAGAATTTAGTTTGCTAATAAGCAACATTTCTATTTCTAATTCTGCACAGCTCTATTTTTCAGTGCACTAACCAGTTTCAGACACGTGAGTGGTTTTGAGCTAATTTTCTTCCTTATTTACATGAAAATGTCACCCACAATGAAGAATGTGAACATCCAACTGAATGGGAATGTGCCTTCAGCCCAAGGAAAAATAGAGTAAATGGAGCAAAGAATTACTGATAAAATGTATTCCTTTTGTTATCATAAACACACCTTAGAAATGTATTTCCTAAAATTGAAAACTTAGCTTTTTCACTGTATATGGTACTGTATGTTTTTAGGCTGTTTTTCACACTTTCACCAGTGAATTGCATATCCCATTTTAAACTACAGGTGTGGTGTGTGTGTGTGTGTGTGAGATTTTTGTATATAATTTATAAAAAAAAAATGCCACATTTAAAAACACTATCCCATGACAAATGGGCTGTGTTTGTCAAAAAATAACTGACTTGAAAAACGCCAGACTTGAACTTCACTGTAATGTATACTATAATGTTATTAAAGTATGTGATATTAATTTTTTTTGTTACTTTTCAGATTGCTACAGTGAAACTGAACCAGAAGATGATGAGACCAGTTCACCACAAACCTTTCGCCGCAACACATTTGTTGTGAGTGTTAAATCTGAAATCCAGCATTTGTTTCTACACATTTGACTGCACATGTAAAGACTCTGTTGACCAAATGGCTGTGAGCTGTCTTTTGTCCATGGAGTAATTATTAAAACCGTTTCAATATTTATGTTTCTTTGCTTACAATTGAGAGGGATCCTGTAGATAGATATGAACAGTACCATCTCCAGACAGAGAAGCAGCTTCAGTGACAGACTGAGGAGATCATTCCTCTCCCACACTGTGTGACTCTTCAGTTCCACCCCCTTTGGGTAAACGTTCACTTTATACAAAGTTATTGTCTGTTATACCTGCATTTTTATCACTCTTTAATTTAATATTGTTTATACAAACAGACACGACATACAAGAAAGGGATGGCAGTCCTGCTCATAGCAACCTTTTAGAGCACAAATTCATCTTAGACCATATATATTTTTGATATTCGGGGAAAAAAATAAGAGAATAATCTTTCAAAAATGGTAAAAAGTAAAATAAGACAAAGAGGGTATTCTACCCGAGCATGTCTGACTGCATTAAGAACCTTTTAATCATGAGGTTTCCTTAGCTTGAAATAATGTTGGTATTCGCTATGATCGTCAACATTATGTAATTGATGCAGAATCACCACCAAATGTGCTATATGTTTAGAACACGGGGTTTGCAAATTTCTTCTATTATTTGGCTACTTAATCACTTAAGCAAGCTGTCTTTTCCCATTTTCTTTGTTTTCTTGTGCTTTTCCAGAGATCACAAACAAAAAA
Organism: Polypterus senegalus; assembly: GCF_016835505.1. Lineage (NCBI taxonomy): Eukaryota > Metazoa > Chordata > Cladistia > Polypteriformes > Polypteridae > Polypterus > Polypterus senegalus. The sequence continues at coordinate 35,630,477 of NC_053170.1, read as the reverse complement.
TTACTGAATGGAAAAAGAATGTGTGTTAATCAGGAATGAATTTATTCTTTTAATATTTTAATATTAATATTTTGATCTTTGTTTTTGTTCAGATTGTTTAAGCATTTATCCTAATAAGAAAATATGTCCACACTGCTGTTAAGTAATTATCAGTATTTGTATATAACTTTAAGAGGGCAAACTCCACAGAGCCAAAGTGAATTAAAAAGGAAATTGCATTTCAAACTGTGGCAAAAATTCTCAAATTTTTATAAATCTCATATTACTGTACTTCTGTGAAAGCAAAATAAAATAAGGTAATTAAACAATGAGGTTATTTGAAAACTTGAAAACCCTGTTTTTTAAAGATCCAAGACATTGATAGTAAATATAAAAATGGTAATAAGATGTCTATAAATTTAGCAGATAACCTTACAGTATTTTGGTTTAAACATAATCACTATTGTTTAAAAATGCTACCTGTCTGTTTCGTGAGAATCAAATAGAATAATGGATGCAAACCTCGAAATCAAACCCTTGAATTCTGAATGTGTGTTTCCCCAATGAGAGAAACATTTTCCATTATTCTGACTTGTGTTAACTACTATCTAAATTAATATACATGTTGGTCAGTTTGTTTTAATTCTAATCTAGTTGCTAATACTAGAGACTGCTAGAGACAAAAATACCCAGCCAATGAAAATTGTGGTAATTTGTTTATTATTATTTTATACTGCTCACTTTCATTCTACAGAAACATACTCAGTCAGCAGCAGCAAGTAACCAATCCAGGTTTCTGGCTAGCAAGTCAAAAAGAAAAGATGTGAAAAACAAGGAAAACTTGCCACAGGTGTCTGAATCTACAGCAGGGGCTACTGGTACAGCGGAAAAGCATGTAACAGGTACAGTAAACCACGTCCCACACTGACCAAATCCAAGAGGGTAGGAAGTAGTGCAACTTTAGCAGTTATCTCCCCCACCCTGCACTACGGATGGTCTGAGTCCTTAACCTAATCTGAATATTAAGAACAGAGAAGTGTCATTGGTCAAGAGTTCTTGTCAGAGACATAAATCTGAATACACATTTACCTATGTGCTGCATCAAGAGTACATTCGTATGAGACTGTCTTACTATTAACACAGTTGTTGCACAGATATATTCAAAGCATTTACAGTACCATGTTGAGATTTTCTGGGTTTTTGCAAATCCATAACTGTGTCAGTGACCAAACAATAGCTTCAAAGAAAGTTATTTTGAAAAAAAAATGTGTGATTGAACTTTATAAAGACTTGCATGGTCTTAGAATTCATTGTGTTTCTTCTAGGCATCTAGCATTAAACACATAACATTCGATGTAACCCAGTTTTCAACCATAACAGGCCAGAGCCTGTTCTGGCAGCATTGGGCACAGAGCAGTAAATTGTCTTGAACAGAACTCTATTAAGACTCTATTATAATCCTATTGAAATTAAGAACCACTGTGTTAAAGTATCTTGCCAATAAAGTGGGGAATGTGATGGAAATTCTGGGGGAGCGTGACACTTTTGTAGACATTTTGTTTCTTCAAATTTGTACCCCCGCTCATTCCTGCAGCAATCCTTTTTACATGTGCTTGGTTATTATAATAATTATGGTGATCTTGGCTTTCACTACTTTGACTTGTTCTGTCCACTACAAGTATACATTTAACATTCATATTAAAAGTTCAGTTTTCCTGATATTGGGACTGTCTTGCTGTTGGTAGACCACATCATTTTTATTTTTGTTTTATTTGAAGTGAACACCCTTTTTCAGAATAATAAAGCTTTAGGTAAGATAGCAGGTTCGATTATTTTTCCTTCTTTGACCTACAGTTGCCTAGGCAACTACTGACATTACTCCGTTAAATGCCAGACCCCATGTGTGTCCAACTAGCAATAGGATCTCTGTTCTTGGGCTTAATGTTTACTTGCTTTATTGTGAATGTATAAAAGATTACCCTCTTGTAGGCCACGACGATGAGATGGGGCTCCTCTTTAATCGCATCAAGGAGGGAGGGGTCTCCCTCATTGGCTGCCAACAGCCGTTTACAACAGATCATTTCAGAAGATCTTTCGTTAAAAGGAGCAAAAATCCAGCAATTAATGAGAAAGCTCTGGAACTGAGGGCCCTTCAAAGCACACTCAAAGTAAGTAGCTTGATTTAGATGTTAGCAGCAGCTACAGTTTCTCACCTGACTTACAGGTTTACGTTTTGTTTTGTATTAACTGCTTTATCAGAAAATGTGTAGCCCACTTTGGGCCAACAGGGAAAATTTGGAAATGCTAGTGGTGACAGTGAAACTAAACCTTCCATAGATAATGAGAAAAATTGACTATCTGCTCAATATACTTGTGGAAAGTGAAAATGTACCTGCTTTACAGAAAACGACATGGAACAGAGATTTGGGTAGTAGAATCAGCTGAGTAATTTAAGAACATGGTCATGCACGCACAAGTTGACACTACATGGCTTATTCCGTATACGACCACCAGGTTGCTCCAGCCACCCTAAACACCCGACAGAGGCACAAGTGTTGTACAGCACACATTTATTTCAGTGGGGAAGCACTTTTCCACTGCTCCCCACAGCAGCACAGTAAACGCTCCATTCAACACAGTCCGTTCTTCGCGTCTCTCTCATTTTCTCCTTCTGCCTCCATTCCTCCACTGGCAAGCTTCATCCATCTTCCTCCCGACTCTGGATCCTCGATTGAAGTGAGGTGGCTCCTTTTATGCTGCTCCTGGGAGTGCTCCAGGTTGCTCCTTAGCCAGATCTGGAATCCCTCCCAGGTGTGGTGGAAGCCCAATGCAATGCAATGTGTCTACAGAACCCAACAGGGCTGTTCCAAACTGCAACTCCCATGAAGCCCTGTCGAGCCATCGCAACCCAGGGGAGCCGCCCTCTAGTGCTCCGGGAAAGGCAGCGTCCTGTGTGCATCTGCTCCTCTGGTCCTTCCAGGAAATTGGCTTCTAGGCTGGGCAAGGGCCATGGCCATCCATCACAGTACATATAGTCTCATGTGTTACATCATACCCAAATTAATTATGGACATAACCTACCCATAGTGCCTGGTCACACAGATGACTGACCTCCAGCAGAATGTCAGTTATTGCTATTTCAACTTGGATTTAGAACTGCCTGAAGTTCCTTAGTGGTTGCCACGTGCAGAAAACCCATCATCCAGTACTATCCATTATATATGTTTGATAAAGAAGAACTGGCCTGGGTAGTTGACAGTCAGTCTCTAGGGTGGGTTAAATTGCAGGGGTGGAATATGGGCATCCATCCATCCATTACCCAACCCACTATATCCTAACTACAGGGTCACAGGGGTCTGCTGGAGCCAATCCCAGCCAACACAGGGCACAAGGCAGGAAACAAACCCTGGGCAGGATGCCAGCCCAACGCAGGGTATGTGAGCAGTGCTGTTTAACTGGAAAAACACATCTGCCATGCCATGGAGGAGTCGGGACCAGTTGGATGATATCCCTGATGTAGGTAGTGCTGGTTAACAGTGAAATGTGTGACTGAGTGGGCAGTTCTCGTGTGACAGTGGCTCTGAAGTGTATCACTGTGGCTGCTCAGTCTTGCACTGCTTTCCTTCACATGCGACAGTCTTGACATGGATCCATACATCTGTGCTGTTCAGAAATACATCTGTACCTTCCTGTTCCTATTGTTTAAAAAACTGATGGACTTGATTCTGCAGTTTGACCAAATGTACCTCCTGCTTTGTGAAGATCCACCTTGACCCTGCTCAGACTCCTTTAACGTCACAAACAATACATGATGACATCTATGAGGCATTCATAAAACTTCAGAGTACTGGAAAGGATGCGGTAACATAAACAAGTGTTTCCATAATTCTGTGAGTACCACCTATTGACAGCAGACCTGTGCCATGCTCTGTATCACCATGGGGTGTTCCACTGACCTTGGGAATTTGATCACAATGCCACCTGCCCTCTGTTTTTACCTTTACTGTATTCATAGCTGGACTCCTGCTAGGTTTTTGTTTTTCACTTTCCACTAGTGTATTTTCATAATTGTTGCAGCATATGACTGTACAAAAGGTATGGGATGTTTTTGAAGACTAAATTGCATAAATTATACTGTATACTTGACCATTGTACACATTTTGTTTGAGTAAATGCTCACCCACCTCTGACTTTTTCCCCAACTTTTTTTTCTATTTCACATCTTTCACTTTAACAAGATGAACATTCAATATGCATAGCATGATCTACCTGTAAATAATAAAGTGAGGTGAAACCAATTATGCAAGCCAAAATGTTGTTTTTGTATGTTTTGCAAAATATATTTTTCATTCTATATTTAAATGCACCAAATTGTTACATTTGCAATGAGTTACAATGTTCTGACGATATTTTACTTCATTTGGTCCCTATCTGCCATTTGTACATAACTGGTAACAGGCTGTATTTAATTAATTGCATTAAAACATAAATCCTTGCTACGAAGATTGGTGACAGCCATGTAATACGAAATGTGTTTTTTGATGCAGAGTGAGAAAATACAAGAACCAAGAAGGTGTCATAATTGTATTTAAGTGTGAACTAGCTGTGGATTGTCACCACCTCATCTCCCCCTAATATGATGCACACCTGTCCTTCCTGTTACAGAGTTGCTTCTCAGCCTTAATTGCTCTGCTAGGTGGTTTGTACACCCAAGGATGTATCCAGCTTTCAGCTCCCTAGACTCCACTTTACCTCTGCCCATTAGACAGGATAACACAGAGTGCTTCACTTTACTTGTGGTTGTATAGCTTGATCTTGTGTGGGTTCTTTCTGCCTCATAGTGTTTGAAGGGTTACATACCCTGATCTTTTCATAAGCTGCATGTCTTACTAACAGATCAGCTGTCTTCGTTGCCTTCACCTCTCTAGAGAAATTCTCTAAATGAATGCGGCCTGGTGCTGTGTTTGTGAAAGTGGCAAGGACCTTTCAGCCATAAGGACATTCATTGTGACTAAATGAAAATTTTTTGCCTCAGTCTTGAAAACATTTTGCCAGGATAATCACTCTTGGAAAGGAGGATATTGTCCCAGTGTTTTTCAATAGAACAGTATGGCTGAGATGATGGCTTGCGAGTGTGGGAAGTGGCTTTGTAAACCTAAGTGTTGGAGGATTCCAGGCATTTTGTGTAAATCTGGAATGATGTGTTTTTAAATTGTGTGTGTTCACAAATGCATCTTAGTGAAAAGGAACAAATCTAGACAAATGTATTTTTGGCAGGTGTGGTGTAAATCAGGAATGTTTTTAAATCACAAGTTTGGTTGACTCCATGTTTTGGAAGGTATAGAGACTACATGTTTAATTCCACAGGAAATAAAACAAATTTTGTGTTTTTATTATCTGCGTGTTTTGTAATCTCACAGTAAGCTTTATAAGATCAAGCTAGTTTTACATTGACTAGTTAAAGTAAAAATGTGAGCATGACTTATCTGGTTAGTTTAGATCTGTGTTGTTTAATGTGTTGGATTTGGCATGCAAAGTGATGGAAGAAACTCTGGAAGTAACACCCAGCAGATGTGTCAGCTTTACTTCGAGCAGCTCTCAGATTTCTGCCTTGATGGTGAGAGTGTTGCCTGCCTGCCTGCCTGCCTGTCTCTCTGTCCTTTGAACTAGCATTGAGTTTGGTACCTGCATTGCATCCATGGTTGGAACAGGTTTCATAACCAGGGTCAGTAAATGATAATTGATGCTGCTAATAATTATTTTACAAAAGGTAATACATTTTATTTGTAATTTCAGATACAAGTAACACTAAATCAGGGAGTAACAGGAGAACTACAGTAACCTACTGGTTTTTTTTTGTTCAAATCACGCTCTTAATTGAAAACCAGTTGGTGTTAATAAAAGTGGCATTCAGCTTAGTGGCTTGTTCCTTTAATTAGTGTGATAGGAAACAAGCAAGATGTTTAGTTAAGTAAAGTGAAACACTACCCCTTGACCTTTCTGTCTGTCTGTCTGTACGATTAACTATTCTATGTCTTATCTCGTATTAAGGGCCAGTTGTTTTTATTAGCCAGTGAATTATAGTTGAGCAAAAAAAAAATAGGAGTGTAAAGATCAGTTTGTCTCCCGTGTGCCAGCCAGGTGTGTTTCTTATTAGAAGGGCATGATCCTGTAGAAGCAAGAATACATTTGTAATTCAAAAAAATGGTTGCCATTAAAACCTGCCACTGTCCTCCATATTCAGGATAGAGGACTCCTCTTCAAAATAAACAGAGAACTCTGCCATACATTTGTTTTACAGTTGCATGTGATTTATTTAGATTAAATCTTTTTATTTCTGCCTGCTGTAGGCCAAAGAACTGGAACTGCAAGTCCTCAACAAAATCCTAGATGACCCTGAACTGACTGCTCAGAAGTTTAGACTTTGGAAAGGAAAACACGAAGAACTCTTCAGTGAAATTGAAAAGATGGAAAAAGCTAAATTGCCAGGTCATAAGGAAAGCATCGCCTCCAAGTGCAGCAGCACATCAAGTACGGAGAGTGATCTGCTGAGTCCAGCACACAATTCAGTGCCAGCCTTGCCTGCAGTAGATCAAGGTGAAATGCTGGTAGATTCAGAACCAGAGGCATGTGAACAGGTACATGTCACACAGGACAATGTGCCACACACTGCTGGCTTACAAGGGGCCGCCAGCATATCACAGGAGGATTACTTTTTTATTTGATCAATTTTGTACACTGCATTACTGACTATCATAAAATATTTTCTTTTTGCCTGAGCAAAATCATAGGATAGAACTGATGATGCTGGGAACCTGCATGCCTATGACTGTCAACTTCTTATGGCATAAAAGAAGGGTGGGGAAGTTTAAATATACTGTAAACTGATAGATGTATTTGCAGGTAGGTTATTAGGGAATGGTTTTATTTTGTATATAATAATCTTAAAGCAGTTTTGAGGAGTTTTTAAATTTGTATATACAGTGTGTATAAATTATTAGTAGAAACATTTTAAAGAAGTTGTTTTATGTCGGGTCATTTTCACTGCGAAGGAGCTCCGTCAGTCAGGCTTTATTATTTTGTGCTGTGCCTTTAAAGATACAATTCAGGGTGCTTCTTACAGATCTCATAGTCTTTGTGCACTTCAGGCTCGTAGAGGTGAAGAGACCTGCACAGTGGGAGCCACGCTGTGATTTCAAACTCCAACCTTGTTTTACTGAAGGTACCAATTGTTTGCCATTAGGCTAGGCAACCAACTACCAGTAATAAATACTGTAGTTACCTCCAGAAAACAAGACCTGTAGGAGTTTCTTACATGTATCTCACTTAATCCTTTTTTTTTTTTAATTGATTGGTCTTGTTAAACAAATTCTAAAGTTGAATTATTAAAACATTAACATTCCACTGTCAAAAATAAGAACTGCTAACTCTGTGGCTGGGATAAAAGCAAGCCAAGTAAAGGCAAATGAGTCCGAAAGTGTATTGAATGTCCAGCCATAGTATACCACTGTGTGAAATGTCATTACAGCATCTCCCTTGAACAACGTCAACCAGCCACTACTGTCATCCGCTAGCATTGATGTGCATGTGGTGTTTAATGCTTATATGAACTGGCATTATTAAACTTTTATTAATTTTTCCATGTGTATAAACATATCTGTCTGTACACTTTCTGTATGCAGTAAATCTTTAACATAGAGGCTGCAAGGCAAATGAAGTCTGTACTGGTTTTGTTAAATGTTGTAACAAGCCAGATACCAAGTGAAGGTAAAAGAAAAAGAGTGCAGACCTTCTCACCAGCAAATCAATTCAGCCAGGGCAGTCCAGCCATTGGTGCGGCAGCAGGCTTCTGCACTTCTTAGTACTTGATGAAAACACAAGGCTGTACGTGTGCTGTCTGCGGTAGTGTCTAAAGAAAGACTTTCCAGTGAGTCAAAGCAAACAAATTTCAAATGAAGTGGCATGAGAAGGCCATATCATGATCATTTACTGTACAGTATACTCATGGGCTGCAAGGGAAACGACTTCACATTAGACATGCAGCCATGAGAATTACAACAGACGCTTTCTTGGAAGACTAAAGCTGCAGAACTCAGAGGGATTTATAAAAGGCAGCCAGTCCAGAACTCGATGTGCACATACTACTTGGAGCTACTCACGAAATACAAAATCCCATGTCATTGTAAAAAGTGGCCAGAAGGTAAAAAAAAAAACAAAAAAAAACCATACAGATGTAAACATGTGTGAGCTCGACTATCAAGGGGGCATGAGACCGAGGGCTCTGTGCCTGTGGACATTCATTTGCCTGATGGTAGTAGGCCACAATAAGAGATTGGCCTCCTTGTACTGAACTGATCGCCCCTGGTGTTTGAGGTTATAAACTGCAAGCAGTGATTGGTCAAATTAAACACGTATGATCAGTTACTAAATCACCAAACCATTTCTAAGGATGCTTGTGAATGTAAACATAGTATACATTAAGTCATATTATTTGTTTCAAAAATATTTTCCCTATTTATTTTAAAAGGTCTTATACGTGGCTACAAACATGCATATTAAGCTGTTTTGTATTGCCTCATGGCTTTTCATTTTTTAATTCCTGTACTGTCCATATGCAGTTTGCATGTTCATCCCATGTTTTCTTTAAGGGGACTCAAATTTCCTCTTACCTCGAAAAAGACACACAGTTTATTGGTGTTTGTGTATTGGCCTGCTGTATGAGTGGGTGTGCAGTACGATCGACTGGTGTCTCGATTACCTGCTTGTATATCTGGCCCAATGCTCCTGGGATATAAAGGTCTTGTTCCCGGAGTGTCTGCAGTCTGGAGGCATACTGTGTACGTCTAGACAGGCTGCCTTTAATTCTCTTTACCTATTCTGTGGCATCTTGTACAATTAGATGATGTATGGCCTGCAAATCCTTTCCCTTTTAAGGCACAAATCACACTGCACATTGCAGAACAGTTACCATCTAGTGATTAGATTATAATGTTTCATTGAGTTTTACTAGAGTGAATCTGGTAAGATTGTTAGATGTACAGTACATTTCACAAAGGTCAGTTTTAATCAATTATGATAAAGCCATAAAGAAATTCCCTGAGAAAGAAGTTGTAGAGTAGATCTTGGTAATGTTAATGAACGATGCTTAGTATACTGAAAAACATAAGTGATAGGAAACCTGAGAGATCTGTTCAGCGGATGAGTATGTCAAGAAAGAAACTGAACGCAGCTCAAGAACTGGACTGTAGGGCTCATGAAAGCAAATACATTTTATTTAAGAATTCCTTTAACAAAGCTCTCCTGCTGGATGGGTTAACTGGTGACTGAGAATTGACCTGGTGCTGGTGAACATGGATACCATAAGGGACTGATCTCCTGCCCAGGGCTGTTTTCTTCTTCATACATTGTGCTTATTGGAAATGCCAATGGGACCCTGCATTGCATAAAGCAGCTTTAAGAATATTATTTTTTGTTTTCTATGTGGTGGAATATCAATGCCAATGGAGGTCATTCTTAAGATGTACAACAAGTATGCGACATCTCAGCTGGAGCCCTGTGGGCAGACTTTCCATGTTACAAGAAGAACATAACAAGAGAGAGAAATGAATAAGATCCTTAATAGGAACAGAGTGATGATGGGATTGATTACAAAGTAGAGTAACGTAATGCATAGTATTACCTTGAGAGCCTTACTTTAAGTACAACGGAAATCACAAACTTTCTTTTTTGAATTTCATATTCTCATTACAATTTTTCTTCTGGTCCTCAAATTCAAAAGTTTCAAGAGCAACCTTGGTAAAGTTATTACATTTTTTTTTCCATTTTTTGAAATTATTACCAAAAAATTGTTTGTTACTCTAATTTAAAAATGTGGCTTTCTCCTATTGCAGAGTACAAATATTTGTAGTTCCACAATCAACCAAGAGATGGTGCTGAAGAGGCAGTCACACTGACTCCTCCAAGGCTGCACAAATTCAGTCCCAGAAGGCCATAGTGGTTGCAGATTTTCATTTTAACCTAATCTCTTAATTATAATTTGTCAAAAACAGAACTTATTTAGTTTTTATTGTCTTCATTTTGCAATGCCAGATCAGCTTCAACATTTCTCATGGTTAATTGGCAGCTGATTAAGAATACAAGACACGATTACAGAGAACAGTGCTGGTATTAGTTTCAGCTTCCCTGCGAATCTGCTATGGATAAGGATATTTGGAAGATGAGTGAATAGATGGGACTGTTTTAGACTAAAAGAAGCTATCAAGGGTTCAGACTTAAAAACTGAGTTGAAACAAAAACCTACAGCTGCTGGGACTCTCCAGGACTGACCCTTAAAACTCCACTCTACACGTTCATACATATGCCTACTCCCCATGATCCAATTCAAAACTGCTTACCCCAGAACAATCAAGGAATCAGTCCTAGCTGGAGTACAAGTCCATTCATTAAGTCATTCATTTTTTGACTTGCTTACCCTGTTCAGGGTCACTGAGGGAGGCACTGGGCACAAACCAGGTACCATCCCAGGACGAGGTGCCAGTTCATTTTAAGGTTCACACCCAAAACGCCCTAGGAAATCGTTAAAGATTCATATGAGTCGGTGTGATCAGCTGAAGAACAGAAGTCTTAAAAGGCTAGGCAAACCTCCTGGTCAGAAACTGGCAGGGATGAGAACCAGAAAATTCAAATTAAACCAGCAAACTAATTAATTCAGGGAAGAGGGTAGTGCAGAATGAAGAATTGGTACCTAAACCAAAATAAACATGAGATTCTGTAAAGATGTTTGAGATAGATCCATAAAGAAATGGTGAGAAGGTGCAAAATCCACTCACGCAGTGCCTGGGGTCAAAGTCTGAACCCAGGAATCGGAACCTGAGAGGCAGCAACACTGACTTTCCAGATGCAATCATTCAGATACATTGATGAGATGGGGAGTTCGAGGCTGGTCCGGTCCTGCACAGGATGCCAGTCCATAGCAGGGCACACTCACTCAGACCAGGCCAATTTAACGCTGTCGGTCAGCCTAACTACCTAGCAAATGGAGTGGACTGCTTTGGAACTAGCAAAACGGGCCTGACCACCAGGGATCTGTGCCTTCCTCATTTAGTCAGTTCTGACAATTAAAACATGTTTCACTGTGAAAGCCATTTTGTAGCATGCGATGCTTTATTCTGACCTGCAGCATGAGATGCCAAGGCCATTCCACCAGCTTAGGGTTTGGGCACTGCCAGCAGTAATGTAACTGGACTAGTTGCATGCATTAAGCCCTTGATTGATTCCTCTGTAACAGAAGAAAGCACAATGCCATTTGAACCATCAAACATGAACATCTCAGTGAAGTTATTGTGCCACCTCTGCGATTCTTCTCAGTCTCCCTGATATGGACTACATAGAAAATGAATTCTGAAGAACATCCAGAAGAGCTCGATCTTCGGGGCTCTTTAACACCTTCAAACAAACTGCTGCTTTGCTGTACGCCAGGGCTTTACTACCCTTTGGTCCTTGAGCAGTTTTGAAAACATCCTTTCTGCACCTGAGTGTCATGTCTTGGTCTCTCACACTGTCCTGCCTTATTGTCTAATCTTGCAACTCTTCTAAAAAATCAACAACTGAACTTATGGTGAACCTTCTAGGACAAAACGGCATGATCCCTACAGACACTGGTCTTGCCGCACGATGATCTCTCATTAATACCATCAGGTAGAAGAATCTACTAGACGGTCACTGCTACTCGCAGTCTTTACTGTGCAGCTAATGGCTGAGTGCTTGACCAAGGGTTTAGTCCAAAGGCTAAGGTCCAGCCTTACCCTGCCTGCTTAGTACTTAAACAGGCTCATTCCAATCTGCCAGGGCTCACTCATGGATACTCTCAAATCATGTGGCATCTCATCTTTTAAATCTGCATGTATTCCACTTGTTGCTTTTCATTTTCAACGTTCTGTTTGTTTAATGTGCAGTGCAGCAGTTAGCACCAGTGAATCATGGCTCTGTGGTCCTGGGTTCAAATCCCATGCCTGTTTGTTAGCCTTGTGGGGTTTGCATGTTGAGTTGTCTTCTTGGTACTTTGTTGTACCTCCAACATACCCAAAGACATGCAGGTCAAGTTAACTGGCGTCGTGTCCCAGTACTGGTGCTCCTTTGAGGGATGTGCTATGGGACTGGCTCTGGCCCGGCATTTGATTTAGCATATTCTACAATGCGTGAACACACGTTTGCTTTGTGCCTGTGCCTAGAATTGCTGTCTCTTAGTTGACTTTTCTTGCCTCTTGCTTCATTTGACCTGATTGTCATACTGACCTCTTTTTGTTCTTGACCTTGTAATCTCATTATCTGCCTGCCACTCACATATAGGAATTCATCTTCTAATAATGTTAGCAGCTGCTTCCATCCTCCTCCCACACACACTTAAGACCTCCATGCTTTCAATTAACGCTCTGTTCAAATGAGGTGACATATAGCTCGAGTCTGACGAGTGCAACTCCATCCCCATTCTTAGAATATAAAACGTATAGATAAACAGGCAGAACTTTATTTGTCCTCAGTGGGAAATTTACTGTAGCTCTTGAAATAAATAAATAAATAAATAAATACACACACTTTGGTCTGAACACACACCAGAATGACTATAACACAAGAAACTTAAAAAGAAACAAAAGTCCTGACATGGCTGTCCGTATATACTGTACATAAGCTCAGTATCGATATTGTAAAACTGCGTAATATCAAATGCTAAGAATCCCATCATGTCTCTTTGAAGCCTTGACTAATTGATTTGCTTTGCCTCTCGATGCCTTGCTACTTAATAAAGAACATTGGTACAAATAATGTCGCATTGCTACTAAAACGTCCCACAGCAGGCCAGAAAAAGGAACTGCAGTGGAACAACGTCATAAACAGCCAAAAATATGTGTATGTAAAGGGAGAAGCAGACATCACACACACACAAAGATGTCTTACAATTATAGACTTCGTTCTTGAGAAAACAAAAGAGAAATGTCTGGTGACAAAACCAAATCTCTGCATCTTCAAGCTATAAATTCCAGCTTTTCTTGGCGCTTGACTATTTTGCATTTGGACTGTCTATAAACTTTTCTTACCACACTATAATCTTACTCTGGTGTTTTGGAATATACTGTACAATAAATTAGTTATGGAGAATGGCATCTACTGGGATATGCATTTAGAGGTAGTGTGTTTGTAAAGATATACATTTTAAAATGCTAATTATTTTTTTGTTATTCAGCAGTATACAGTTTGTTCAGTGTTCTAAATATACATTTTATTTCCCCTCAGCACCAAACCTGAAAATAAGGATACCTTATAATGTTTGCCCTTCCTTTGCCACCTCTCTACTGGAGCCACGTGCCTACTTTAAACACCCGGTCCAGCCTGCCCTTTTAATCTTCTGCTAGCCAGGTAGGCAGGTTTATGCGTATGAAATGCCACCATCATGCATTGCTACTTGTACTTTAAAACCAGCTACTGAACTATTGAAGTTATTTGTGTGCTGATGGTCACTTGATACTTTCTGCATGGACAGCATATGTAGTTTTTATTGCATTACGACATTATGTATACTTTCCTGTGTTTTTGTGAGTGTGTCTGCCGGTGTTGTATTATTGTCAAACTGTTCTGCAGAGACATGCAAGAATCAAATCACCTTTTTGTTATTGCTGTTAATGACCTGATTGGATCATTTTCTGATTCTAATTTACTGTTAATATGCTTTCATTCAAAATCTCTAACATCCCACTTTTGCCAGTGGACAGAACATGTTTATGATCGTCTTGCTGTACGTATATTAAAGCCAACTAGACTGAAACACAAGACATGCAGGCACTGCTCAGGCACTGCTCAGGCACTGCTCTGCCACTGGAGTCTCCTTCAGACGCTCATTTGTGAACACATGAATGAGTGAAATCTGCCCTCTAGAGTCGAGAGCTCAGATGGCACCAGCGCTAGCTACACTTGCACTCTTACATTTATAGAGAGATTTTTTTATTCTTGTCATTTGCTTATACAGACTGACTGTGAATTGAGTTGTTCTCCATGTTGAACTAATCTGAAACTCAACCTCCTCAAATGTAATAAGGTGAGTGACACCTTCACTGTATCATAATTCTTCACATTTTTCAAATGTAACAGCAATGGCAGCTATTTGTCTATTTAGTAAGTCCATCAGATGGGTCCATCCATCATCAAACCCATTTCATCCAAATCGGGATTGTGAACAGGACAATAGTTCTTCACAAGGCACACACATTCACACTCACTCATGCAGGGTACTCTAAAATTGACACATCTTTAGGATGTGAGAAGAATCCACAATACCAGTAGAAAATAGAATATGCCAACACTACAGACGGTGATCAGGGCCAGGATTCAAATCTGGTGACCTGGAGCTGTGAGGCAGCAACAGCACCTGAACTCCTGAACCCCCAGTCACTATTAATGCTTTAAAACCAGTGTCATGTTGAGAGCCAGTCTGAATGCTCTAACAGAGGCACCGTCAAACTAGAAATGTTTCCAAGGGAGACACAGAGAAAGAGCTGTTGATGTCGTACTTATAGTTATGAGACACAGAAAAGATGAGAAACTTTTATAGTCAGTAAGGACCTACCAGAGCGGCAGACGTGTTCCTGCTCTAAATTATAAGGATATGCTACAGAACAGTATCTCATCTACATAAAATGGATTTCATCAGAGGTGCCAGGCTAAAATGCAGATCCAGAAAGCTATATGGGACAGCTAACTCTTTAAACAGGGATTGTGTCTCGGAGGCAGAGCGATATGTGGCAGCAAGGGGCACTCAATTGAGAAGGACCCTGCATTTTGTGAGGAATAAGATGGACGTGGCTCCTGGAATGTCCTTAAACTGATAATAGAAAACCATATCTCACATCTCAAAGTTTGAAACTGCAATTGTCAAAGTTGTTACTTAAATGCAGTTTCTATGGAAAATGTAAACAGTTCATTAATGTTTAAAAAGTCTTTTTATTTTTACAGAAGTAATGATAGTGTACCTGCTGTAAGTGTCATTCCAGTTCCAGATACTGGGGTCTTCATCAATAACACGTTATCATCCACTTTGGCTTACTGTGCACGAGCCTGAATACACACAGAGGTGAACCAAATACAACAGTAAAAAAAATGTAGGATTTTGTGAAAAAGATATAGCATGTTAGATAAATAGGAACAATTGGAGGTATGATTTATATAAGCAAGGACAGACATAGACTATGCCAAATGAGAACCAAAGGACAAAACTAAACTGTACCTGTAAACAAGTCAGGAGCTGCAACCTGCAAGAGCAAGCTAGAGCAAAAGAATACAGGAAACAAAAATTAGACAAGGAGTCGAGAATGATGGCAGAAAAGAGACAAGGGAATGCTGCAATAAACATAATGGGGAAGCTCAAAAATCTGAGGATCTATTGGTGACTGGCTTAAGACTGAAATACGTAAACCACATGTGCTGTTTGTAAGCAACAGGAGACACCACCAGTGAAAAAAGAAGTGGCCATGAAAACAAAAGTGATACGTGTCATGACAAAATGTGTGTTCAGAAGTTCACAAAGCTAGTGCTGATCTATCTATCTATCTATCTATCAGATGAACTTCACCAGCACTGAGAGGAGTCAGAGTATTCAGTGTACTTTACTGTTGAATTTTCACAGGCCAGTGGCCCATCTTAATGGAGAAATAGGTTGTGTTGCTTCACAGGCCACTGGTCTGCCTATACCCACTACACTGGGATAGAGGGCTAAGACACAGCATCGCATGGCCCAGAACTACTGTAGCAATAACCCCAAGATACCTCTACAGTGGAGTTCTATGTATTACAGCTTAATTGAAAGAGCATTACAACATAATATTTAACATTTGCTAATAATTACAATCAAACCAGACTTAAAGTTATTTTTTCTACAAATGCAAATGTGAAATATGGTATTTTATTCTGGATAGCACATTTTCATAACAAAGAATTTTTGAACAGCAAGATTTCAAATAGCACAGGATACTGTAGGTGTAAAGGTAAGTAGTAAAGGCCAAAAAGCAACTGACTGACATTTTCAAAACAAAAAGAAAGTCGAAAATGCAGTATAAATTCATGGTTTTGCCTCTCCAACTCTATTAAGGTAAAAAGCCCCATACCCATAAAGGTAAATTTCAAGGAGGAACGTCCTGCTGGTCTGCTCAATAACAAGACTCTGGTTTATGAATGGTTGTTGATGGCAAGGCTGACTTGCATGGCCGGCCAGGAGAGTTTATGAATAAAATGTTGCAGTTTTGTGCATTAGCCACCACTTGGCTCCAGTTTCAGGAATGACTTTCACATGCCCATGGGTCTGGTGACCATGGAGTCACACGTACACTTTACATAATGTTGATTATATTCTTGAATAGTACCCAGCAGAACAGCAGATTGAAAGGTTGGGGGCAGCTTCCCCAATGATAGCGGGTCGTCTGTTCTGCATGTAACAATATGTTGCAGAGATCCTGTCACTCGGCAGATCAGCCTGGAGCTATTTCTCAATAGGATGTTACTTGACCGTCATTCCCCACGACTTGCCTGCATTTCATCAGTACCACATTTTTTTCACATTTAACCTTTAATGATAATGTCTTACTTTTCTTTGGTTAACCTGTAATAGTGTACTTACTGTTATCCTGAGAGGAACTGTTGTCTTATATAAGTTTAGATTCAGGTTCAGAAAATGAAAACATAGATGAGTTTTAAACTTAACGCTTGTAAGAAAGACTTTTGTCACATACATCAGATTTTTGAAATTATGCAAGGATGTTTGTATTAAACTGAAGACAAATCAATGGGTGAGAAGTCATAGTTTGGAGTACTGTAAATGCATTAAATAATCTCCAAAGTTGTAAGCACCCCAAGGTTGTCTCGAACTGAAAGGCTATTATGGCAGTATTGTTCTGGACTCCAGTATATGAATGGGGCATTGCTAAATATCTTGCTCATCCTCTGTGTTGTGGATAAAAGCCTTGTGCTTCTTTTGTGTTGCTGATGAAAGCCAGTGAACATGTGAAAAATACAAATAGACTGCCTGAAGCTTGTGGACTGTGGAGTGTGGGAGGCTAATATGGATTGTGGTAAATATGTAATTGTATTTGGGTATTATTTAATATACAGTGGTGTGAAAAACTATTTGCCCCCTTCCTGATTTCTTATTCTTTTGCATGTTTGTCACACAAAATGTTTCTGATCATCAAACACATTTAACCATTAGTCAAATATAACACAAGTAAACACAAAATGCAGTTTTTAAATGATGGTTTTATTATTTAGGAGAAAAAATCCAAACCTACATGGCCCTGTGTGAAAAAGTAATTGCCCCCTGAACCTAATAACTGGTTGGGCCACCCTTAGCAGCAATAACTGCAATCAAGCGTTTGCGATAACTTGCAATGAGTCTTTTACGGCGCTCTGGAGGAATTTTGGCCCACTCATCTTTGCAGAATTGTTGTAATTCAGCTTTATTTGGGCTTTTTCTAGCATGAACCGCCTTTTTAAGGTCATGCCATAGCATCTCAATTGGATTCAGGTCAGGACTTTGACTAGGCCACTTCAAAGTCTTCATTTTGTTTTTCTTCAGCCATTCAGAGGTGGATTTGCTGGTGTGTTTTGGGTCATTGTCCTGTTGCAGCACCCAAGATCTCTTCAGCTTGAGTTGACGAACAGATGGCTGGACATTCTCCTTCAGGATTTTTTGGTAGACAGTAGAATTCATGGTTCCATCTATCACAGCAAGCCTTCCAGGTCCTGAAGCAGCAAAACAACCCCAGACCATCACACTACCACCACCATATTTTACTGTTGGTATGATGTTCTTTTTCTGAAATGCTGTGTTCCTTTTACGCCAGATGTAACGGACATTTGCCTTCCAAAAGTTCAACTTTTGTCTCATCAGTCCACAAGGTATTTTCCCAAAAGTCTTGGCAATCATTGAGATGTTTCTTAGCAAAATTGAGACGAGCCCTAATGTTCTTTTGCTTAACAGTGGTTTGCGTCTTGGAAATCTGCCATGCAGGCCGTTTTTGCCCAGTCTCTTTCTTATGGTGGAGTCGTGAACACTGACCTTAATTGAGGCAAGTGAGGCCTGCAGTTCTTTAGACGTTGTCCTGGGGTCTTTTGTGACCTCTCAGATGAGTCGTCTCTGCGCTCTTGGGGTAATTTTGGTCGGCCGGCCACTCCTGGGAAGGTTCACCACAGTTCCATGTTTTTGCCATTTGTGGATAATGGCTCTCACTGTGGATCGCTGGAGTCCCAAAGCTTTAGAAATGGCTTTATAACCTTTACCAGACTGATAGATCTCAATTACTTCTGTTCTCATTTGTTCCTGAATTTCTTTGGATCTTGGCATGATGTCTAGCTTTTGAGGTGCTTTTGGTCTACTTCTCTGTGTCCGGCAGCTCCTATTTAAGTGATTTCTTGATTGAAACAGGTGTGGCAGTAATCAGGCCTGGGGGTGGTTACAGAAATTGAACTCAGGTGTGATACATCACAGTTAGGTTATTTTTTAACAAGGGGGCAATTACATTTTCACACAGGGCCATGTAGGTTTGGATTTTTGTTCTCCCTAAATAATAAAAACCATCATTTAAAAACTGCATTTTGTGTTTACTTGTGTTATATTTGACTAATGGTTAAATGTGTTTGATGATCAGAAACATTTTGTGTGACAAACATGCAAAAGAATAAGAAATCAGGAAGGGGGCAAATAGTTTTTCACACCACTGTATTGTGTTTTAAAATATTACTGTCTTGTTTCCTGGTCAAACCTAACAGTGGGTTTAGTTAAGTGAAGGGCTTGGTTTGTTTTGAAGTTACAATGACAAATGGGCTCTGGAAAAAAAAAAAGTTTTTGGATGGAGAAAGAGGTTTGAAGATTTTATATGACAGAACTTAGAGCTCAGTTGGCTAATGCTACACCATTATCAGTTGTATATCTGGCTGAAGAAAATGTCTAGCATTGTAAATTCCCCTTCACCCACACGTATTTATGATATCCAGATGATATAACACATTCATTTTGTATCTCTGCTGAAGGAAAGCTGAAAATAAAATAGCCATATAACTGGAAATTTAGAACACATAAAAAAATGTACAGCATGTTTATGAGGAGAACACAGAAAACATATGATGGCAAGATAAGGAAGCCAATTTCTGTTTTACTCTGGGTCTTCATTTGCATATCAGGAAATTTTGCTTACCTCACCTACTTGCTTACATACTAAGCACCACACCAGTGGACTCCAGTCTCATTGTCCGTCTCTGTCTTCCCCAGTCGCTCCATCTAGTAATGAGACTTTCGATGTGAAGCACCTTTATACCCTTTCTTCTAAGGCCACCTCTGTGTCAGGAGTGGGATTTCTTTTTCCACAGGAGCAGCAGGTTACAATTATATGCAGTGGCTATCAGTCTTCCTGCATTATCCTAATGTAGCCCTTGAAGAGACGCATCTCAAAGCCAGTTCACCATTCACTTAAAGTGCTGGTTTTCCCAGTAATCTTCTATGATACCTGCCACAATGGAGGTACATGGCACCACCCACTCATTCTGGTCAGGGACTGTGTGTTGCCACTTTGGAAACTGAAGACTAATAACTAACCTCTTGCCAGTCCTCCCAGATCTCATTTATGAAAAAGGGACAATTATAAACCATGTGCACCACCTACTGTATTGTTTAGGAGGTATTCTAGATTTTTGCCAACTCTGTCTGTTTCTCCGTCTTACAACTGTCGGTCAAGAATCTCTGGCAGCCTGGGACACTTGCCCTCTGTTGACCTAAAACACTTTCCCTATCTCGCTGCTGCCTCAGCATATTTACTTCTAGCACACTGAATGTAGTTACTGGTTTTATTTGCCTATTCAATGCCTCTATTCCCACATTAACATGTGAATTTTCACGTTCCTGCCAGTTCAAGTTTGGCACTCTAAATTATAAATGATGCGCTGCCGCTAACCTATGCCAAATCCATTGGAATCTGCAGTTTTGTTTGTGCCTTACCGCTAAAGCAAAATATTGGTGCAGTCAGTATCATCATTTAAAAAAGCGAGTGACTCTGCTAGATTTTTGTTTTCTATTACATGATGAAGGGTGTGTCTAATTAAATTAGTGATGACATCTTTAAACATCCTTTGTCCTGGTTATGTTTTTGGGTGTCTTCATTACTGAGAGCCTCTTCCAGTCTCTTAAATGTCTCCCGATCAGCTATGCCAGGTCATACAGAGGACAGCTCCTGATGTTTAGGGTATAAGATATTGTATCGGTGGCCATTTAAGATGAAACGACAGACACCTTTTTAAGTATAGTGGCCTTTTGGCTAAGGTCCTGAACTGTAAATCACAAGGGTGCACAGTTCATCCCAACCAGTGACTCCCTGAGGGAGCCAATTCACCTAACTGTGCTGCAATTGTAAAAACATGGAAACAATCAGAGTGGATCTGCAGAGCACCTTGCAGTGATCTTCACTATTGATAGATACTATGTCAAATCAGATTTAGCATTTTGTATAATCTATAATGAAACCAATTCTTTTTTTTTTTTCAACTAATTGTATTGATCTTTGAGTAAAAATTACATTTACATAATGAAAAATGGCACAAAGAACCTGAGGGGCATCAATTAATGACTTCTGCACCAGTGCTCTGAACTTTACTACCAACTATTTTTCATTTTGCTTTGCACAGAAAATTCCACCAAGAGGTGCTGTAGCACTGCTGCTTAAACAGTTCTCGTAATTTGAAGACTTGCTTGAAAGCTCCTTCTATAATAATCAGCCTCTGTCAACTCACGTTGTTTTACCTGAGCAGGTCTTGCTCTTTGTTCATGCTCTTATAAGACATTTGCTATT
This sequence comes from Polypterus senegalus, assembly GCF_016835505.1. Lineage (NCBI taxonomy): Eukaryota > Metazoa > Chordata > Cladistia > Polypteriformes > Polypteridae > Polypterus > Polypterus senegalus. Next base: position 35,609,622 of record NC_053170.1, on the reverse strand, counting down.
TCCCTTTTCTTTTTACTGCTCCTTCAGCGCCAGGCTATTTGCTGCTGAATTGAGGGCCCCTGATGCATTGGTTCAAATGTTCCATAATTCTTAATTGGTACGAAGCACTCTAATATTGTTATAACCTCCTTGACTGAGGTCATCCTTCTTGCCATCTTATACACGTTCTTTTGATCATCACAACAAATGTGTTTAATACATATTCAAATTCAGAAATTCTCATTTGTTTAACTTGGTGCCTAATACTCGATTATAAATCTTACATTTTGTCTAAAATCTTCTGCCATTTTCATCAATAAACCATTGTATTGTTTGTTCCCAATCTCAATTAACTATTTTGTCATCATGATATTCATTTTCAGAATCTGCTCTCTCCACTACAATGTTGTTCACCACCAATTAGTTTTTTGGATGCGCACAATAAAGTGATTCCTTATTGCCTTACTTGCATGATAACTCGCCGATACCAAAACCTTCATACATTATATTAAAAACCTTGCATGGCATATCCCCTGAAATTTTTCAAGTGAAAGCAAAGAATTTGAAGATTGCATTCTGACGCTCTGGTAACTTTTAATGCCATCATGTGTGCCCTGTGCTCTTCAGCATATCTTATAATTTGTTTAGCCTTAAAGCTTCTTTGTATATAAGCTTGACAAATATGTAAAATAATTTCCCATTTTGGCACTTTCTAGTAATTCATCCCTACTTACTATCCTAGGTAAACTTCATGTGAGTTAACAGTTCTACTGAACTAATATGGCTGTTTTCATGCAGTGTAGACAAACAGATGTGAACCTGTTGCATATTTAGTCTGGCACTCATATACCACTGGAACCAAATGCCTGTTGCACACATTGCTCTTGTTTCTATGCTCCTCTAAATGATAGGATGTATTCATGATGTTAATACTAATTACATTAAGTGAAGCAAATATTATACTATTTTGATCAAGTGTTCAGAATACTGACAAAGTCTTAACTTGCATGTTCAATCATGCAACATGTAAACTCTCCAGAACAATGATAAACAAGAATGTATTAAAACGCAGAACTTCATTGTATTGAAACACAAATATGATGAGACAAATAAAAAAAAAAAAAAACAGCAAAAATGAGTTGGCTAAAAAGCAGTTTAAGGTAATCAAGTCCCAAACATAATCCAAGGAAAGAATCAAAGGCAGAAGGAGAAATAATCCACATGAAAAAATCAATACTTACAGACTGCAATAGCAACCAAATTCGCTCAATCATCCGCTGGTGAGATTGCTTCCCTAACTCAATAAATACCTGGAGTGGGGTTCTCAGCAGCAGTGATGCTAAGTTGGCCTTGTCTTTTGGGGTACTACTGACAAACTACAAGGATAAAAGAAAACAATACATTACACTAAATTGTATTTTTAACATAAATATAACATGGGTGGCATGGTGGCGCAGTGGGTAGCGCTGCTGCCTCGCAGTTAGGAGACCCGAGTTCGCTTTCCGGGTCCTCCCTGTATGGAGTTTGCATGTTCTCCCCGTGTCTGCGTGGGTTTCCTCCCACAGTCCAAAGACATGCAGGTTAGGTGGATTGGCGATCCTAAAATTGTCCCTAGTGTGTGTGCGCCATGTGGTGGGCTGGCACCCTGCCCAGGGTTGTTTCCTGCCTTGTGGCCTGTGTTGGCTGGGATTGGCTCCAGCAGACCCCCGTGACCCTGTAGTTAGGATATAGCGGGATGGATATAATAACATTAACAAGCAATACATAAGCACATGAAAAACACATTAGAATAAACAGGGAATACATAGATTAAAAATGAAAACCTAAGCCAGAGAAAACCCCCTGATTAAAACAACACAAAAATAACATCAGATATGTGATCGGGTGTCACAAATTGACAGTTTTTATTGTGACCAGATAAGAGATAAGGAAGTTAAACAACTTATTACTAAATGAAGCAAGCTGTTAAAAAATGAAAAGGATAAATAAAGCAGTGAAAAACAGTCCCAGGTAAGGAGAGGATTCATAATTTGTATAAACTAAAACTAAAAATTAGTTGAGTTGAGTTCTTTAAGTATTCCAAATAAACTCCAATAACAGTATTGGTTGCTAAGCATCCAACACACAAAAATACTACAATTACATAAATTATAGGAACTTTAGTGCATTACATAAAGATCTGCTTCAGTGTGCTTGAGCAGTGAATTAATAAAAAAGCATCTGTTTTTACTTTATAAAGTACGCGTTTTAATTTCCCTTTGTTCACAAACAAAGTATAATCTATTTATCTATACAGCATGAATTCTGCAAAGTACAATTATGTTCACTAATTTAACATTTGCAGTAAGTCATACTGTAAGTATATTCTTTACATTCGACCATTCATGCTAGAAATTACAAGTGTGAATTTAATGTATTATGTAACCGCAATTTCTTGGTTTGACTCAAATTAGATTTTGAAAATTAAAGAGTTTTAAAAAATTAAATATTACTCCAAATTACACTGATTTAATATCCGTTTTAAAAACTATTATGCCTAAATGTTGGTACCTTATAACAGTTTGATCCCATGTACTGTATATGAAAAGCATTAAACACCAAAAGTATATCTTAAGACAGAATTGCAGAATCAGCTGACTCGGTACCTTCTAGTAGTTTAGATAGCCTTAGTGCTTATGAGAGGAAGACTAAATATGAAAACAATGCTAATGCTGTACCTTTGGTTTGGCCTCTTTTGACTAAGGTACAGTATATCTTGGACCCCACTGTGTCTGTGTAAAAGATGTTACTTAAGAGTAGGTGAGGACTCTGGAGTAGGACCCGCTGTAGCTCTAGAATAATTTAGAGTGGGTCTATGGGTTTACTTGATTTGAGGTTTAGCTGATTGGTTTTTCCTCAAAGTTGTCTGCCTCTTGTGTAACTTTTCACAAAGCAACCACATAAAGAAGATAAATAAGTATGATGGCATATGAAGATAAATACATATATCAGGTTTTGCAGGTATTTCCTTTCTTGTCTGCTGGATCACTTCTATCATATCCAGTGCTTCAAATTAATCAAAATATTTTGCCATGGAAAAAAACAAATAAAAAATATAATAAATTCACATGGCAATATTTCAAACAGGCAATTTAACCTTTTAGTTCTAGTGATTGTTTTCGCAGGACACTTTATGACAGATTCATCCATTTTCTGAACCTGCTCCTTCTACTGCAGGTTTGTAGAGAGTCGGGGCCTGTCCCATCAGCACTGGACTGGCCAGTCAGCAGACAGTCTCACACTAACCACTCATTAAATGTCTTTATCTTCACTCTGAGGCTTTCTGCAGCTTTTGCAGCTTGGACGACTGAAGCTGAACAATAGAATAATTCCGTCTAACATCTCAAAACAACTTCCTATCCAGGCAAAATACAAGGAGCTGCCTACTCTGTACTCTGTGTTCAGATCTGGCTGTAACATTGGTCGTAACCCAGTTTTACTCATATGAAATCTTGGGGGTCCAAGACTCAAACAGCCAGAAAGGATTATGATTATGCCACTTACGCCAGCAACGTTCTGAAGAGGAAAATCCATCAAACAGCATATTCCAATGCTAGCCAATACAATCCCCACTCCATACAGAAACAGAGAGCTCAGAATCAATGCTCGTGTCCACTTGATGCTCACATACGTATCTCTGAAAGGCCAACACTGTTTGAAGTTTGATTCCTAAACCTTCAGGCATGACTCCCAGCATGGCTACACTCTTTCCTACTGCAATGTGGCTCTGCCTTCATTAAGGAGTGGTGACTGCTGGAAATACAAATCTCAGGCCAACAGGTGCACAGACTGTCCTAGTTATCATCTGAGTGGGGATTCGCATTGTGAGAACACTTTACAGAGAGCACAGCTGTAAAATAATACAATCAGAAATAGATCACGATTATTACCTTCAAAAATACTTACTTGAATTTAGCAGGCTGAACTAAATTCATCACAGATTTTAAACTGAGCCTTTAAGAAAGTTCAAGGAGTCTGAAATATAGTAAAGATGTAAGTCACCCCCTTAAAAAAATGAAATTCTTTTAAAATATATTCAAGGGTTAAAATAAATTAAAATATCTTGTAGTATACTGAAATTTATTGTATTGTGCATTTTTTCTTTAATATGTAAATTATTAAAATTTTTGTACATTGCAAAAAATATAAAAATATACTTATGAATATATTTTAAAATAGTAGGAATAATATACTGTAAAACATATAATTTACAATATATTATAAGTATACTGTAAATTCTAGTTTTAATATACTCTACAATATGTTTAGTACTGCGGTGGGTTGGCACCCTGCCCAGGATTGGTTCCTGCCTTGTGCCCTGTGTTGGCTGGGATTGGCTCCAGCAGACTCCCGTGACCCTGTGTTCGGATTCAGCGGGTTGGAAAATGGATGGATGGATGGATATATTTAGTATATTTTTATATATTTATTTTATATACTCTAAATATATTTTATGATATTTGAAAATATTTTGATATATAATTGTCTTTCCTGCATATTAACCCTCCACTAATAGAAAATTTGATTAACAGAACAGATGCTCTACATTATTCCAGATGTATTTATAGTTAAAATGTTTGCCTGACAGTAGATTTATTTATTTCTAGAAAGTAATATTAAAGAGATACTGTATGCATTCAACAAATTACTAGCACTGTAACTTTTAATATTTTTCTGGAAATGTTATAAAACCTCAAGCTTATGGTACATGTTTTAAAGTGATATGCCTCACATGCTACTTTCTTTGTTAGTTGTGGTGATCATACTGTACTTTGGAGACCCATAATATTGTATACAGTGCACCACAAGGATCTCTTCTGGGTCAGCTGCTCTTTTAAATCTACAGTACATGCTTCTGTTGGATCAGATGATCTCACAGCATAAGGTGAGCTACTGCAGCTATGCAAACGACCCACAGCGGTATTTATCGATAGCGCCTGATGACCCTGATGGTCTCGGCTCTCTGATCCTGTATCTTACTTGTCTTTGAGTAGTAACTTTCTCAAACTAAATAAGGAGAAAACAGAAAAATTAGTTATTGGCAAAACTGAACATAATGAGGATATTAGAAATAAACTTGATCCCTTAGACTTAAAAGTCAAGTCAGAGGTGAAGAATTTAGGGTAAACTATTGACTTAACTAGAAAAAGAAGATCTGAGCACATTTCAGTAGTTTTAGTGTTGTTACATTGGTTACCCGTGTCATTTAGAATAGACTTTAAAATACTACTACTGTAATGATTTACAAAGCCTTAAATAATCTTGCTCCGTTCTATATTTTGGAATGCCTGTCCCCTTACACTCCAAGTCGTAATCTCAGATCTTCAAATGAAGGTCTGCTTATAATTCCAAGAGCCAACCTGAAAATAAATGGTGAGGCAGCCTTTTGATGTTATATACATACAATTTGGAATACTTTACCTATAGAAATTCACCAGGTTAATATTGTAGAGCAGCGTTTCTCAACCTTTTAAGTATTTGCGACCCGAGTTTTCATAACAGTTTTAATTGCGCACCCCCTAACATCCCACTAACACCAATTTGTTCTTTTTTAATTAATGATATATCATAGATGCATATTTTATTATACCTACTGTGGTGAATACCTCCTTGCAGTATGGAGGTCCCCAGAAGACCAGCAGAGCATCATGGACATTGTAGTTTTCATACACAGCCCTCCTGGATGCCGTGGGGGCCACTAGGGGATGCTGCAGGGAGGAAAAATGGCTATTTGCCCTATGCCTCGGAAGCACACGTGGATAAGAGGAATGATGTGCTTCCGGGGTGAAGAAAAGAACTTGTACCTGACCCGGAAGTGATTGAGAGTCACATGGACTGGGGATTAGAAACACTTCCGGGTCAGGAGATATAAAAGGACTGTGGGAGCTCCCAGACGGCGAGCTGAGCTGGGTGGAAGGGTGGCAACGCGTCTGGGAGTGGAGGATTGTATTTGTGATTTATTATTGTGATTTATATGAGAATAGTGGAGGAGAGGGTGTTTTGTACACTGTGGAAATTGAATAAAGTCAAAGTTTGGACTTTTACCTGGTGTCTGGAGTCGTGGACAAGGGTTCAAGGGAGCAAGAGCGCCCCTATCTACCACACTACTTAACTTTTATCGACATTTATCTATCTCTATATTTATTTTTCTAATATCAGAATGTAGTTTAAGTTAATTTGTTTTGGTTTCAATAGATGTATTTTTCATATTTTTGATTCTTGTTTTCTTTTCTTCACATCTTCGCGCCTCCCTAGGGGGGCCCGCCCCACAGGTTGAAAACCACTATTGTAGAACAATTTTAATAAATGCTAAAACCCCACTATTTTAAAATGGCGTTTTATTGCTACATTTTAGGTTCTTCTGTGGGGATGATCTGAGCCAGCACCACCTGATCAAGATACCATGCTTCCCTCCAGCATTTATGGATTGAATGGTGGGTGTCCCAGAATGTCCACATGACCATCCATCCATCCATTTTCTAACCCGCTGAATCCGAATACAGGGTCACGGGGGTCTGCTGGAGCCAATCCCAGCCAACACAGGGCACAAGGCAGGAATCAATCCAGGGCAGGGTCCCAATCCACTGCAGGACACACACAAACACACCCACACACCAAGCACACACTAGGGCCAATTCAGAATCACCAATCCACCTAACCTGCATGTCTTTGGATTGTGGGAGGAAACCGGAGCGCCTGGAGGAAACCCACGCAGACACGGGGAGAACATGCAAACTCCACGCAGGGAGGACCCGGAAGCGAACCCAGGTCTCCTAACTGCGAGGCAGCAGCATGACCACATGACCATCATCATCAAATTCTACCATGTGAAGCCTGTATCTCATGAGGACTGATTTAGACCATTGATGTTAGGTATAATGCCCAGTTTGGGACTGGGCAGTCCTTTGGCCTTGGAACCCTAGTAGACTTTGTTCTTTTTTTTCTTCATCATAACTGGAGTTTTGTTTTTTTTTCTGTCCTCCTGGCCATCCCAATCAGCGCTGACAAGATGAATATGCTTCCCAAGCTTCTGCTTCTATTTCAAAGCATTACCAAATCATTTTCTAAGAAACTAGATTAAATCATATCCTCATTTAATTGTAATTCGAAACCTCCACACATCCAAAGGTCAACCCAACAAACACCTAAACCAGAAGGTGGCATAGCAGTACCTAACTTACAGTTTTATTACCGGGTGGCAAATATACAAGCTATAAAAACCTGGACATTGACACAAATTGATGAACAAACACAAGCTTGGTCGGAATTAAGAATAAACTCCTGCAGTATTTATTTACATTCCTTGCTTTGTACTCCAGTAAATACAAGTTATCATCAATATACTAACAACCCAACTGTCCTTCATTCACTCAGAACATGGAACCAATATAGGAAGCACTTCAAGACAGAGAAGCTTTTATCTGTGGCACCTCTGCACAATAACCACCTTTTTCCACCCTTCCAAACTTACCTTGTTTGGAAAACGTACAGGATTAAATTTAGAGATAATGTCTTTGAATCCTAAGAACAATTACACTTCAAATTGAACTTCCCATCAAATTAGAAACTTTGCTAAACGGAGTCTGCCCAGTTTGCCTCTTGCTATTCCTAAAGAAATATTGATTAGTCTTAAAGACTCAGATAGCATTTCTGTAATATATAAAAATATTTTTAAGTCCCTTCCTTTCAAAGATCCCAGAGTACAGTTGCAAAAGGATTCACAAAATTCACTCTAGTGCCATATGCACAAAGCATAAAATTATTCAACTTAAAATCTTTTCTCATGCACAACTATCTCATTAAAAAATGCCCAAAATATTTCCAAGGCAAGATCCAACCTGCAAACGTTGCAGCTCCAGACTTAATGGGCCGCATGTTTTGGGCCTGCACCAAATTAACATCATTCTGGACTGAAATCTTGAAATGGCTGTCAGACAGCCTTGGTGTCACAATCACACCTAATCCATTAACAGCTGTGTTTGGTGGACTCCCAGATGGGCTTAAAGTGGAGAAGGACAAACAAACTGGAACTGCCTTTACCCCTAGCCTGTAGACTTATGTTGCCCAACTGGAGGAATTCTAGCACACCTCTTTTAAGTCATTAGGTAACTGATGTTACTATTTGAAATTGAAAAACTCAAATTCTCCCTTACAGGACCTGTTCAAAATGTTTTTAAAACCTGGAAGGATCTAATCAATAACATTTTAGAATAAGCCTTTATATTGGGGAAAAGGATTCTCTTTCCTCTTTTCTGCTTTTAAAGTTTTACTCTCTTTCTCTTGGGTGAGGGAAGAATTTAGTTTTGCTAAGCTTGGCTTGATTGTATACAATTTTACTTGATTTTAATAAAATCAATAAAAAAGACATACTTCATAACATTATTGGTTAGTCTTGTTTGTTTATATTTTATACTAGGGGGTTCTGTCCCCGGCTCGCTTCGCTTGCCAACCCAGCCACTTCACGCTCTGCCGTTCGCTTATGGGTCTGCGGATGTACAATTTAAACATTGTTAATTTCATGGGAACTGTTACATATGCATAATAGAACTATTTTACATTACAGAGAAAAATTAACCATAGTAAAAAATAGTCAAACTTCATAAATTGAAAGAAAATGTATATGCTTTTGCATTAACGTCATTTTTATTAAATTAAAAATAAGCCAATTATTATTATTTTTTTCGCTACCTTTAAAGTTTGTACTTCTTCGCCTTCTTTAAATTGAATCATATTCTGACCTGATAAATGAATTGGTAATAATTCAACAGAATGACTTGGACCGTGCATTGGCAATTCCATTACATGCCATCTGCTTTCCATTGCACTGACATACCGAGTATCTAAATATGCCTGAACTTCGTCCCGAGACTGTTCTTTGGATACATTCACGCATACTCTATCGTGCCCTTTATGAATGTATTTGTAGATGTACTTAATACTCATAACCAATGCACAATACTCGACATTAATATGACCATCAAATCATTTGAGCAAATACGGTTATACGGTGCAATCATTGAATTATCGATCATCACAACTTTCTTTCCGTGATAAGTAGGTTGTTTGTGATGATTATTTCTGCGCCGATAATCAGGAAAGCCAGCCCTAGTCATATCTGTTGAATTAACGAAAGCTTTAGGAAATTTCTTTAAACACTTTTTTTGGTTTCCCAACATAATGAATCTTTTAAATGAGGTCCGTGAGACTGCATGTGTTTAATGACTTTGTACCATAATTCAGGGTAGGTTTCTCTGTTTGGAATTTCAGCGCAGACAAAGCAATCTACATCATCAGGAGTTAATAACTTATTTTGCAAAGTAACCAATAAATGCATGTGAGGGTTTTGCAGATAAATTTTGTGTAGAGTGTGATACTTTTGGACATATGGATTTGTATCTATTATTGTCGGAGGGAATTCTAATACGTCCGATCGTTTATACTCTTTCGATTATTTTGCATCACTTCTCCATGATCATAACGTTAAAATTTATAAGAGATGAGAGAGCAGAAAATGTGCCTGTCAAAAGCCATTCACACAAAGGAGGTGAGAATACTGTGTGCGTGGTTGTTTATGGTGGAGAAGAGGCGTGACTTGAAAAAATCTCAAAGCCAAGGTCTCAACTCGCAGGACTTGAAAGAATCTTCCAAAAAGTCTCGTCTTCTCTTATCAAAAAGTCACGTATCGTCGCAGTTTTTTTTTAATTATAACTGTGAAATATTAACTTTCTTGTAATTCCATCAAGTAGCCTAAAGCACTTTAAGCTACATTGTTTGTATGAATATGTGCTATATAAATAAATGTTGTTGTTACATGTGCTGGCACCAATAACTTGGATTCATTGGAAAGCCTGTGTTTAATATGATCCAGTTAAAAACATAAGCCATAAATGATCTTTTAGAAAAATACAGTAGAACTGAATACAAAGTATATTACATGTTTTACACACAATGTATTTATAAATTATATTTATTACAATACATTAAGGAAAAGGTATGTTTGATTATATTTCAAATATACTCTTAAAATATATTTTATAACTACATATATTTTACATTATACTGTAATGTATGCTCACATATATTCAGGTATATTGTAATATATTTCATTTTTATCAAATGTTAAAATCAATGATTGTTTTAATCATTTATGTTGTTGGCTAGTCTATGCAATCTAAATCAGAGAATTTGAAATGCAGTGGAAGTAGCTTGTGATGCTGATGTGGCTGCTGTACGGAGTTTGGCACACATTCATATACCTGATGATCTAGTTAAGAGGAAGCAGAGTAGTACTGAAGTTTGGAGAAAAACCTACCTCTATGTTTACACCTTTCAATGTATCTTTGCCAGATAATTATTAACTAAAACTGAACAATATATTTAGGCATTGTTATTCTATTTATTAGGCTATTATACATTGGCAATGTTCCTTCAAATGACATAAAAAAGGCATTTTTTTTCTTAACAGATGCACTAGATGCAACTTGTTGGTATACAGCACATATCTATTGTAAGCTGTAGAGGGTGTTCATGAGAAAGTGTCAACCCCAAAATAACACACCAAAAGCAAAGTTCAAAGCAGAATGGGGTTTATTGAGATCAGGTAAATCAACAAAGAATGAACCATATCAGTTAAAAAGACTGCAAAGAAAAACTATCCAAACCTCACTATATATATATGTATATATATATATGTATATATATATATACAGTATGTATGTATATATATATACAGTATGTATATATATATATATATATATATATATATATATATATATATATATATATATATATATATATAGTGAATGCTCCAGAGGATGCAAAAGAAAATCCCATACCCGGCCGGGATGCCATAATGAAGAGATGTTACAAAGACTGATGGCAAGGAGCAGTGTGTCCCTCACAATAGGTGGCAGTATCCCTCACATATGGTCTCAGTTTGGACACCTGTAGGGCTGCATGAGAGTTGGAGTCCGGAGGTGCAGTTCTGTAGGGGGTCAGTGGGGGACGATAGAGGGTGCAACCAGGGGAGGACCTCCCTGGATTCTGTATGACCCAGAAGTGCTTCCAACAAGATTTGCTACACCACCAGAAGTACTCGTAGGTACACCATAAAAGAAGCCCACTGGAAAGACACTTGGAGTCAGGAGGCAGTGGGTGATACCTCATCTTGTTCGAGGAAAAGAAGGAAAGAAAATCTTTTGTCTTAGTTTGTGATTAATTGGCTGTGTTTTGTGTAAACGTTGCATGTTCATTGAACTTTGAAGAGCTGTAAATACTTGTATGTTTTCTCCAGAAGTTGTGGTGGGTCATTTGTGTCTGCATTTTGGGAGATATATATATATAAATCCCCTAAATCCAAAGAGGACTGTTTCATTTATGTTAGGTAGAATGCCCAGAGGGGACTGGGCGGTCTCATGGTCTGGAATCCCTACAGATTTTATTTTTTCTCCAGCTGTCTGGAGTTTTTTTGTTTTTTCTGTCCCCCCGGCCATTGAACCTTACTCTTATTCGATGTTAATTAATGTTGATTTATTTTGTTTTCTTATTGTGTCTTTTATTTTTCTATTCTTTATTATGTAAAGCACTTTGAGCTACTGTTTGTATGAAAATGTGCTATATAAATAAATGTTGTTGTTGTTGTTGTTGTTATATATAAATATACTGTGTATAGATAGAGAGAGAGAGAGAAACATACATACACAGTGAGATCAAAAAAATATCTGCAATTTATTTAATTAAATGGATACAGAAAAATAATACTGAGTTTACCTGAGCATCATTTTCAGTGATGTGCAATGCTTACATGCTTGATTGTCCAAACTATGCCACACTCAGTATTGTTAGCTGCAGTGGATGTGGAAGGACGACCTGAATGTTCTTCTTCTGTGACAGTAACGCAGCCATTTTCAATCTGATTTTCAATCCATTGATAGATAACTTTACTACAGCAAAATGTTCTTCTATAATGTGCTGCCAACAATGTACCTGTGCCCCCAGAACACTTTCAGCACACAAATGATGTATAACAGCATGCTGCCCATTTTTGGGGCATATCAAAGAGGGGCCAACCATGTTAACAATGGTATAACACATCAAAAATAAATAAGACAGTTTGGACTTGTGTTATAGCAATTTAGACAAATAAAGCTCACACATGCATGAGCAAATATCACTTAAGGCTAGTTTTCAAATTTCAACCATTACGGATACTTTTTGACTTACTATTGTATATATAGTATGAATGATTAGTATTGATCACCTTGAATAAATGCATGGACTATCTGTCTGTCTAAATTTAAATTTATAAATATAATTACATAATATTATTACATAATACAATTATAAAATATACAGATACAAATATAGATGATTAGCTTGACCTGTAGCCCTTACTCTCCCAATTCAGTGACATGTAATTTACAGTATGAAGGTTTTAATTAACTAATCAGAAGACGGGGAAGTAAAACATAGCTTTAATATTTCACTTAAGCTATACAGTTTTGCTAGTCTATTTGTTTGAGAGGGCGGCTGACTAACCTGCTCATGCTTCATGTCATATCCAAAAGCTTAGAAACTTTATTTTTCTTTCTCCCCAAATCCCCCTTTCATTCTTTCTCAATGCACCATACCATATAGGAGAAATTACAAATCCAGTGGTTTATTTCTGTTCTAGCTATTGAGTTAATTGTGGGATTAAGACAGACATATAAAGTGTTCCTCTTATGATTTATTTTGTCTCAATTCTACCAAATTCCCATATTATTTAAAAGGCCATACACTTAGAATGGTTTTTGGGCTGCCTGTCATTATCAGTAGAAAGCTGGAATATGCAGTGCTCTCTAAACTCTAAAATCCAGAGCATAGAGTATAAAATAAGGGACAATCACCACTTACTGAATGTCCACTCATGTAGTTTATTAGTGGCCACTCTGCTCTCGCCTCAAGTATGACATAAATATGAACATGCCCCTTGAAACCACCCATTATAATACATGTAGAATAAATACTGACTATGTTTCTCTTTGCTGGCTTGAAGTTTAAATATTACATATTGTTTTCGTTTTTGTTCCTCTTGACCAAACATCCACAACCAAGGAACTGCTGTAAAATTCTTACCTTTGGAGAAAATAATTAAGCCAGACCTTGCAAATTAATTTGAATTAAACGTTTGTAAAAAAAATTCTTATGACACCATGATATTAGGGAATAATCATCATTTTTCACATATTGTATTGGAATTAATATGAAGAGGTAAAAGCAGGTTATCCTTTGTTTAAACATTTGGACCATAATGGAGATCAGTGTCTCTTGCTGGACACTTGCAACTGTAATTACACATCAGTAGGATTCCTGATATCAGCACAACAAATCCCCCACACCATCCAAGGTATAAACAAGTGCCCATTGAAAATTTCTCTACACCTTCTATGGCTGAGTCCATAATAGCAGATAAAATTTCAAATGCCCTGTAGGAGACAACACAAATATACAGAGATCCAGCCAAAGCAATAAACAGTCCTGCAGATCCAGTAAGATTTGGCATAGAATTATCATCCCACCAATGCACCCCTATATGAGCAGCAACATAGCTCAGTGCTCCTATGATCACAGATATAATGGCTAAGAAACGCTGTAGATGGATCCACCAGGAAGCCACAGCTTCTTTCAAAAGTGGCTTGCACTCTCGAATGTTGAAAGTGGTCACCTCTTTGCAAGTCTCCCATAATCCATCATAGAAGAAGAGGTCTAGTGAGTACCCAGGCCTTTGTGCAAATTCTCTCCATTGAGGCGTGACTGTGGCTGTCAGAAGCAAAATCCATCCAAGTGGTGTCAAAATGAGACCAAATATCATTGAACATGTAGCCATGTTCTAGTTGTGATTAACTGTGTGTAAAAGAACCAAATATTGTGGTAATTGTCATAGGCAATAATATTTGAGGGATACTTAGTTATTTTTAAGGAGAAAATCCCACTGACTTTACATTTAGTCACTGAATGAAACAGAGATGTCTTTGCAGAAGAAATATACGTTCTACTTTCTATTTTTCTTTCTTTCTCATTAACAATTGTTTTCCATAGAATAAACTTGTAGATTAAGCTAAATATCTATCTGCAGCTTTTCCTTCACATTCCCAGAAGAATCTAAGTCTTGATAAATTTCAAGCAATCTTCTTTGCTTCAGTTTGCACACTGAGAATATGTTAAGGCTCAGGGTTCTTCAAACTAAGTTCCACATTTGCATAGTCCAATTGCAGATTTTCAACAATCAACTGAATCTTTCATTCTTAAGCATTCATTAGATATTATTTAACGTCCTCTGTATATTAAAGCAAAGTACACTACATATAATATCTTGATTAAGGCTATCCAACATGACCAACACATTGTACTTTTCTCAAGGAAACAATCTATACCTTTTTTGTCAGTAGAGATCACAGTGCCTTGCATCATTACTGTTACCATTGTACATTCCGCTGTTTTCAGAAAAAGTTGCAGATACGTCTTACACGGAGCTAAGAGAAAGGATGAACTTGCAAGCTGTATTTGTAGTACATACCACACCATTGCTTTCATAGATCTTCTGATGGAATATTGTAGTAGCTTTAGTAGCTGCAGTAATATGGGACATCCAAGAACACATGAATCCTTTGAGCAACTCTTCTATTTCATGCTTTCTTTTTCATCTTTCGCATGGTACAAAATAAAGAGTGCAGTATATATTTGCATTTTGAACTGAAAAATTATGTTAAGTCAAACTTCTTCTTTGCATTGCTTGAAAGAAAACAACGTATGCACTTAAAAATGACATGTCACACTCTGAGAAACACACTGATTTTGGCAGTGCAGGGAGGGTTTTAAATCCTCAGTAACTTATGCTAGAAGGAAGAAATTCTGTTTCCGCTGTTTGACATGTGATTAGCCTTTCTTTTAAACATTAGTGAGCTATTTTAGTACCTAATGATTTCCTGGGGTCACAAGTTAAACGTGTATGTGAATTTTACATGTTTCCTTCCACATCCCAAATAAAGTACACAGAGAAATTTAATGTAATGCTCTATCCAAGGCCACAAAGGACATTAAGCAGTGGGCAGCTGAGACAGAGATTAAACCTGTAAGAGTGAGTGAAGAAGGTGCATGTGTAGAAATGCCTTTCACAAACATGCTTTTTCCAATACTGGGTTCCAGGGTGTCAGAGGTTTATTTGGAGAGCACAGGGTGCAAGACAGTACCTAATCGAGGACAAATGCTAATTGTCTGCTTTTCAACATAGTAACCTCACAGGATGGTTTACAGTCACAAAGTAACTTATCTTTCCATATCTTCTGTATGTATGAGGAGACTATAAAAACAAAAAGAGCAAACCTCATAAAGGGCGTGGGAGTCACACCCAGGTCAGTGAAGATGTAACAATGCTAACCACTATTGTTGTGGCAGCCACATGTGTCTTAATGTATGTTGGGTACTGAAAATTAAAGAATGTTGCTTGCTAGCTGGCATAGCTTGTACATTTTTTGTGTATGAAAATTTTTAATTAACAGGAAAGTAACTTAAAACATAAAATAAACATAGCATTTAAAACAGTATGCAGCAAGTATTAGATATGTCAGTCACATCTTGCCTGTCATTTACAAAACACCAAAATACCATAGACTTTCTTTTTGTTGATAGCTGTGGTACATTTAAGGTAATGCCATAAATAGCATTAAGCACTGCAAATTGTGAAAAGGGACTGTTTTCCCATCTAAGACGTAATTTGATGAAGGTTTAATTATCTGGACCTTTACTATTTTTTCTGTTGACATTTCATTAAAAAAATAATGGAAAGCCCGCTGCTTGCAGCATTATTACAAATTAACTAGGGCAAAATAATTTTTCAGGGAAACCAGCAATGCTGCCATGGCAACGTGTTCCAGCTGAGTGCTGCAGTTGACTGTGTAAGCTGAACCTTATACACACCATTTGGAAATTTAAAAGCCTGATGCTTTCAGTTAATATATTGTAGAATGTATTACCTTATACTTATTGGGGCATGCTTTGCATTTAATCTGATACTTAATGGACAGTTTATTTATAAGAAAAAGAAATATTAATACACACACAGCATGTACAAAAAAGATAAGTTGTAAGTTTGATGAGATTTAAACATACTCCATTCTCTTGTATTTTTCCTTTATTATATTTAATAGTGTTGGTACATAAAGATTCAATTTGTGTTCTAGGTTTTCTAAGCAGCCAAATCAGTATAGTGACTCAGTATATGATTACCAAAACATTACTGCTTTCTGCATCTCTAAATCATTATTTAAAAAACATTGACAAGGCACTGGCACAGCAGGTACTGCCTCACAGTGCAGGAGCTATAAAAGTGATAGCAGTAAAAGAAAATAAAACTGAGAATAGGTTTAATATTATTCTATTTCACTGAAACCAATTGTCAAGATAACTTGAAATATTAGTAAATACCAAAAGCAATGCTAAAAGTAATACTTTGATTCCTTCAGTGTCTTAACCTGCATATTCTGATACACAGAGGTGAAAAGTTAACCCAGCTGCCTTGAGAGCAATGTCTGGACAACCTTATACGTGGTTCCAGTCCTTTGCCTGGTACAATCATGCATATGTACAGGAAACACACTAAATCATACTGGTCCAATTTGTGATTAGAAATTAACTTAAATATCTGTCCTTAATAATAATTCATTACATTTATATAGCGCTTTTCTCAGTACTCAAAGCGCTATCCACACAGGGAGGAACCAGGAAGCGAACCCACAATCTTCCACAGTCTCCTTACTGCAAAGCAGCAGCACTACCACTGCGCCACCTGTGAGGACACTTAGTAACTGACAGGAATCTTGAGTTCCATCCATCCATTTTCTAACCCGCTGAATCCGATCACAGGGTCATGGGGGTCTGCTGGAGCCAATCCCAGCCAACACAGGGCACAAGGCTGGAACCAATCCTGGGTAGGGTGCCAACCCACCGCAGGACACACACACAAACACACCCACACACCAGGGCCAATTTAGAATCACCAATCCACCTAACCTGCATGTCTTTGGACTGTGGGAGGAAACCGGAGCGCCCAGCGGAAACCCACGCAGACACGGGGAGAACATGCAAACTCCACGCAGGGAGGACCCAGGAAGCGAACCCGGGTCTCCTAACTGCGAGGCAGCAGCGCTACCACTGCACCACCGTGCCGCCCCATCTTGAGTTCCTGAAAATAAAATTTGTATAAATATGTAGAAAATGTGCACATTATATACAGCACTTATTGTGCTGAGCCAGGATTTAAGCCCAGTTCTCTACAGCTATGAGACAACACCATTAACCACTGAGCCATCATACTGTCTCCTTACCACAATATACAGTAATTAATGAAAAATCATAATAGTTTATATTTACACTGAGTAAAAAAATAAATAAATACTAGTAGCCTTTGCTTTTTTCCTCATAACATCTTTACTCATATTTTTAAAAATGGAAAGTATATTTCAAAACAAATTGTAGAAATAATAGCAGATTTGTGATACCAGGATAATTGCACCATTGTTCCTATTTAGACTGATTAGTATTTAAATAAATATATATTTTTTCTTTAATGTTACTCACAGACAAAATAAAGGAAAATCACATAACACCGTATTCTGTTTTTTAATATGCTGAACCTTCACACTTGTTGTGTAAAAGACGCCATCTTACACATTGGAGTACCTGTAGGTCCTTTTTTCTCTGAATGCCACTGCTCTCTTACATTGCTGTGGAGGACAAGCCTTAATGGCACCACAGATGCAAATTGCAAACATGAAACAATGTTCAATGGTGGGGCTGAATTCTAACATTGATTCCTCCTACAAATAACATTAAATCTTGAATGTGTTACAATATTTCACAAGTTTTTTTGAAGCAAAATTATTTCATCAAGAATGATAGCTGTAGGACCAAGAAGAGTCAAGCACCTTACCAGTTCAAAAGATAAACAAAAGAAATATTTATGAAACATACACAGTTTTTTCCAGATTATGTCTCATGACTTGCCTTGAATACTACATCCCCATGCTGTTTAAGACACTGAGAACACAAGTTAAAAACACTAAGAATTTCTTTTTATTCTTGTTTTCCTTCACAGTGCTCTCCACCACCACAACCACAAATAAATGCACAATATACAATTATTCTTTCTTCCTTTCTTTCTTTCTCCTTCTTTCTTGTTTTCACATCTCCCAGGAAACATTGTCCACCTTCCACCCGACTCTGGCTCCCTTCTGTGCAGTCTGTCCTATCCTTTTATGTTGGTCAACCCGGAAGTACTTTTGGGCTTCCACTCATGCGACCTGCCAGCACTTCTGGGTTGGGTGAAAACCTTGTCTCCTGTATATTCACAGCACCCTCTGGCGGCACCCATGGCACCCAACTGACCCCTAAAGACAGTTTCTCCAAATAATACCATGCATATAGATGAAAGATATACCATGGTCTTAGTAGTAAACATTTTTTATACATGCCACTACTCTACAATGACTTGTATTGTCTTACTTGCTGTCTTTCCATATGCACATAATTGTGTTTAATAGTGAAATTAAGAAGAACATGTAAAAAGTGTCTGAAAACAATGAATCAGCATTAAGGTGAACATATTAGAAAGATTAATTACATTCTGCCCCCTCTAGATTGTTTTGACCCTTTCTCTCAGGGTTGAATAATATGTCCATGTGCCTACTACACAACAATGTCAAGGGCACTGTAGATCGCATCTCTTTTTTTATCTTTTATCACACTACATCACTGACATTCAGAATAGCCACAAGCTTAAATCCTATCTCTCAAACAATATTGAATCATGTAGGCTTTTATATTTTGCACTTGGCCTACTTCTGGACCAACTTCTGAAATATTGCATGGTTACAGTGTTCAAAGTTTCACATTCTTTTTAAAAGTCCAAGAATCCATGATAACTTATGGGTTGCCTGTCTTTTCCTACAGACAAAAAAGTCACATAAACTACCTGAGCATTCTGGAGGCTAGCTTAAATACATTGTCCTATGTCATTTGTTATAAATTAGAACCCTTTAACAATCTATTTCCTATATATATTAAATTCATAGAGTTATTTAGCCTTTTTTAAAATATAAACTGTTCATTATATATACACTCTAACAGAAATTTCACATATACAATATATTGCACCTACTCCACCATGTTTTGCATCTTCAAGAAGTGACATAAAACACTTACCTCCTTAACAAAAGGCTGCAGTTCTTCTCAAAACCAAGGTAGCAACCAGGTCCTTGCTTCTCAATGTATTCAAAATGAAGTGAACGAGCATTGCCTGTTGCCCTATAAAAGCCTGATAGTGTCTAAGAACTGTCTTATCTTCTTGATCAAAGGATGAGAACTCCCCAAACAGGTTTTCCTTACTCAGAATGCAAATAAAGATTAAAGATTCCGTTTTTCAGTGCAGAAATGAAGGTGGTATTCTACTTGCTTCTTATTCAATTGCTTCAAACAGATGTACACAACTGAAAAACAACAGAATCATTTGTTTTCTTAAAATAACACAAAATACTATTTTGTACAAAGATTCATTGCATCTTTTGATTGATTTTGTACAAGTCTGAAATAAATATTCATGGTATTCACAACTTTTTAAAAGGTAAATAGCAACCATAATGAAATGAAAAAGTGATCTTGTAACAAAGTAATGATAATAAACAAACAAACAAAAAAAATTTCCCACCATTAGGAGTAACATTGCTTTTACTGATCCTACAACTGAAAAAATAAAAAAATGAGAAATTATTCAGAAATAATTAAAATCTGTTTTGGCTAAAACTTGTTTGAAAGCTTGTGGCAATTTTCACAAGAATACATAATATATTCACTGGTCACCCAGTAAAGTGAGAAACAGAAAATTAGTAGAAAACATGAACACTCTGCTACTACTATCAGTAGGAGAAAACATATTTGTGTTTCTTAGCATAATCGATAACAGGTAATATGCTTTAGAGAAAAATAAGTTAATAATAAACAGGAATCAAAAATACTATTTGGCAAGATATTATCAGGTCTTTCATATTAACATTAGAATTATTTAATTAAGGGTGGCACAGTGGCACAGTGGTAGCGTTGCTGCCTTGCAGTTAGGAGACCCAGGTTTGCTTCCCGGGTCCTCCCTGCGTGGAGTTTGCATGTTCTCCCCGTGTCTGCGTGGGTTTCCTCCGGTGCTCCGGTTTCCTCCCACAATCCAAAGACATGCAGGTTAGGTGGATTGGCGATTCTAAATTGGCCCTAGTGTGTGCTTGGTGTGTGGGTGTGTTTGTGTGTGTCCTGCGGTGGGTTGGCACCCTGCCCAGGATTGGTGCCTGCCTTGTGCCCTGTGTTGGCTGGGTTTGGCTCCAGCAGACCCCTGTGTTTGGATTCAGCGGGTTGGAAAATGGATGGATAATTTAATTAACTAATATATTAATCTTTGCTTAATAAAGCCTCTTTCACATGGAGCACATAGTGTTTTACAAAGAAAGGAAATTAGGTGTGATAATGTAGCACCAGGAAGTAAATCAATCAACTGAAAACCAAATGAAAAAGAGGAGAGTCCATTGCTTCCTTGTCATAAAGATCAAAGCTCATAGTAAATATGCTATAGCAAGTGAAATAAGGGGGATTTGCATAATAAAAGGATTTCAAAGACACCAATGAACGCCATTCACAATCTTTTTAAATAGCTTTTTCTGTTTTATTTAACCTACTGTATATTTTGAAATATCTTACAGTTCCTTGTTAACGCTATTAGTGACTAAGTGAATAATAAATTAATACTGTAAACATGTACTATACGTGCATGGCTCCTAATAATATACTCTGAATATATTGTTCATTGAGAGTGATGGATATATATCTGGTCAGGATGAAATTTTTTTTACAGTAGTATTACTTTTTTATTTGCAACTTTTTGGCCGTTTATTTTCATTGGTTAAAAATAAATTAAAAATTGATCACAAAAAAATTATTGTACCTTTTTAATTAACTATTTGACTTATGGTCCAGAAATTGATAGAGAAGGTTTAAAAGTGAAAGCAAAAAAAAAAATACATTCAGCTGCTTTAATGGTGTGAACTTTATTTGGCAGTGGTAATGGAGTAAACTAAGATACTCACAAAATCCTTTATCTTATTAAATACAATGTCATTATCCAATATTTTATACTGACTAATTTTCAAACTGGATTTTAATGTTTGCTTGCTCTTTCTTTTAAAACCAAATGCCTAATTTTCTTGAGAGTGCACACAGAAACCATTGCAATAAAACTCTTGATTGGTCATTATTAGCTTTTCTAAAGGAATTTTTTAAGTGTGCTTAAGAGTTTAAAGTGGAAGGTAAGTGCTAATATATGAAACCAGAAACATTATATATATATATGGCGTATCTAGAATAAAAATCTAATCTAATGTATGCTAAATTTTGCTAGATGTAATAATTATTAGTAGCTAGCACTAAAATCACATCAATGTCATTTAAAGATTTATTATACGGGGTGGTGCAGGGAAACGGGAAATTTTCAATTGACGTTCAATGAATGAACACATTACAAAATATATTTAATGATGAAATTTACAGTATATACAGTTAATGATGGTAATCAATATTCATACAATATTCATTTTATGTTTTGAAGAAAACATCATGGAAGTGTTCCCCATTTCTCCATACACATTCTGACAGTTGTGGAAATTCTGCATTGCTCGACGTAACATGTCAATAGGAATGCCAGTGATTTCCTCTTCAGTTCTCCTTTTTAGTTCAGCAATGGCTGCAGGACGGGTGCGGTATACTTGGCTTTTAAGATGTCCCCGCAGAAAAAAAAATCACAAACAGTGATATATGGGGAGCTCGAAGGCCATAGAATGTCACCGCTGCATGAAATGATGTGCCTTCCAAACAGTCGTCGAATAACTGCCATCGATTGTCAGGCAGTATGCGAAGTGGCTCCACCTGTGGACTTCATTTTTAAGGCCGAACCAGTTTCTTTGAAATTACGCACCCATGTTGCTAAGACAATCTATTAATTTGACTGAAAAACTTATTCAGTTTGGTTGGAGTAAGTCTGACCTACAATGGTCAGTGCCTTGTACTATTTAGAGACATAATAATTTAAGCTTCTTATGTGACCCTCCCAAGGAAATCAGATCAAGATAATAGATAGATGGACTGCTTTTATGTGTAAAAATTAATATTTTGTAAATAAATTAGCATTATTTTAGAATTGCATACATATTTAGTGGCACTTTTGTATTACAGCTTCAGGGACCTGAGTTAAGTTCTTTACCCAGTCACTGGTTGTGTGGGGTGTAAAGTCCTCTCACTGTTTATGTGTATTTCTTCCATGTGTTTCAGTTTACTCCCACAATTCAAAGAAGTATGAGTGTGCATAATTTGTCCTAAATTGGGCTGACATCCCATGATTTGTGGATAAACCTAGCAAGAAAGACAAAAGCTTTCAGTGATGGTATCATGTGAAAAACAGATTGAGAAAAATGAATGAATTAACTTGATCCCTTTGGCCATATAAAAAAATCTAACCCACTGTCAGAGTCTCTCCAAGCCAGGCATATTTTATAAAACAATCTAGCACCATTGAAGAATTATATTAAATATGATACCTCAGTCATCTAAAATACTTTTAACAGTGTAATCTGTCAGTGCAGCTTTGATAGTGGGGAACTTCTCAACCAGCAAAATAAGCTTAGCTGTAGAAGTAGACCCTGCTCTACCAAATGCATCCTGCACTGCCTCCTCTGTAAAGAAAAAGTCTGCCTGGTCCAGGAGTTTTCTAAAACCTCCTGTTGATAATATTCCCAATCATGCTCAAGATGTCTCCAGTTTCCTGAGAACAGTTTGGTGGATTTATCACCTACCACATGTCATTAAATGTGGGAGGAAATTTATTTTCTACAGCTGCTCCACATTCTGTCTGGACACTCTGTAACCTAATAGTTTTCATTATGGTTAATGTATACTAACCAATCCCAAAGTTACTTCCAGGAAGATACTTTCTGGCTCTCCTCTTTCCAGACACCTCCATCACTGAGATTTTAATCCACAAATAAGTAACTCCAAACCATGAATTACAGCGTGCTTGACACAACTATAATGTATTTTGCAAATGGTTAAATTCTATTACTTATGTGATATGTTAATTGAAATATTCCTTTCCCAATATTCTCTGAGATAATCAATGCATCAGTTTTTGAACATTTTGTTGACATGCTCTGTAGATACAGTCTGCTTTTCATCTAGACTAGTCAGTATTGCCTAAGGGATAGATATAAATGAGACAGATGAAGGTAGGGCTTGTTGCATTTGATGAAGGTTCAAATTTGAAAATAGGAAAAAAAAAAGATTTTTACTGGAAGATTATGGAGTCTAATACTTAAAGGATGTAAATGCACTGTCAATATAAAGATCTGTAAATTTCATGGTACATCTTTCTATTTTATTGTTACATTTCTAATTATTTAATTCTTTCTCATTGAAATGTTAGTATTTTCCTTAAATAAACAGCTTAATGAATATGTCCCAGAGCATTGTTTGCACCTCTGTTTCATCAACCTTAAAACATAGAAAATAATACACCCATATTTCTATAGTTGTCTTGATTTGGAAAAATATTGTCGCGATAGAAAACATCTGATTGATTTTAAAAACAACAATACGTATGTCTTTGTCTTGGAAAAAAGATTAATTTAAAAGATAATAATAATAATAATCCATTGTATTAAAAAAGTTTTCCGTTGTGTGTGCACGTTATTCAGCCTTGACCCCTCTCCTCCACACCGCTCACCCAAGCATTACTCCTATTGCGCACATCCTCTCTCCGTACCACCTCGTTTCACTCTCAGTGGTGCTAACTCGCCCTTCAGCGCAGTCAGTTATAATGGCAAGGCAAAAAAAAACTAATCTTTTCAAGAACGCTGAATTTTAGATCTCGATAGAAAAATAGCTGCAAGAGCTGATTATGAATGACAAAAAAAGAAAATGAACAAAAAAGAATATAAATGAATATAAATAAAAATCAAGAACAAAGAGAATCATCCAATAAACGAGAAAGACAAAAAATATCCTGAACAATGTGTGCACAGAAATACAAAAAAGCAACGTTTATAGAATGTAAGTTAGAGGATAAAGTAATTTATAATATTGTTTTTGACGAGGTGTTAATGTAATTCAATTTTTTATTTGCTTTTTATTATATTTTACTTTTTTACTTCTACTTTTTTACTTTTTACTACATTTTTCATTCAGTGGTATTTACAACAGACAGTTGTAGTGAAATACTCAAGTAAATGATTTTCTATCCATAATAAATAGGCACCAAACCGTCTTCCTCCTGCACCCTGGATACTCTTCTATATACCACCTCTTTAAATGCAAACTTTTTCTCTAATGGAGGGAACCCCTGACACCCTTCAAGTGGCTCAGCTAGTTAATCTCTTAAACACTGAAATTGTAATATTTAAAAATAACAAAACAGGTTTATAGAAATAAAAAATAATGCTACTATCATTTACTAAAGCTGTAAAAAATGCATTATTTATTTTTAATTGATTCTGTAATATAATATGAACAAGCAGGCAGCAACAGCACTAGATCACCCATGCCACTTTGACACCACCCGTGAAGTTACTAATTCAAATGTATTTCTTCTTTATTCTTTAAATATTATAAACAAACTGTTTAAGTAATCTCAGAGGTATTCTTCTATAATTTTTTCTTTTAAAAATCCACCTTTCCTTTTTCCGACTGAAAAAAGTCTTTCTCTCACAGACAGAATATTTAACAAAGCTTTCTGCGACAGAGATTACTTGCCCTTCGTGAGGTTCTTTCCAAATATGATTGTACATACTGTCTTTATTTAGGTTACAACAGGTGTTTAATCCATATGATAGCTTGCACCCATGAGCAGGATTAAACTGGTTCAATAATGGATTGACGGATTTTGCCTCACAGGTAATATACCACACATAAATATAAAACTAATTCATTCACATTAACCTTTACAGAATGACAGAAAATACTGCATATGACAGGTGAATCAGTATAAATGCTGAGTATCTAATACACTGACAATATATAAAAAGTACTGTATTACACTAGATAAAATGATATAAATACAGATTTTGAAATCTGTAAAAACCACACCTGTAATGTAAGGAGGGTGACTTGTGACTTGAATATCAGTGACTTGTTAAACAACTGCCAGTGTGTAGATCACTTCTACTCATAAAAAGAAATGGTTTTACTTTCTATTGCTCTGTCTGCAACAGGAGATGGGCAAAAGGTCATCTACATAATTGAGAAGGCAGTACCTGATGTGTCAGATTTCAGGACCATCTCTACAAGGAAACATGCTGCCTCTGAAAAGCTGTAAATCTGATTTTGAAACACATTTTTCAAGGGTCTAAGCTAAAAGACAATAGCAGACAAATATGTAATCAGTTGAGTTCAATTCAGTTAAATTCAATTTATTTTTATAAAGCATACTTCTTCTATGTCCAGTTTGCAATACACTCTTACCAATTCAACATAGGTTAGTTAAAACACATAATTACATGCAGCAAGAACACAAAATTCATGACCGTCTTTCTATTTACTATTAAACGAGCTTAATTAAAAAAAAATGTATTCAGAAATATACATGTAAATGCATATACTGCATGTATATCAATATATTTACTTTTTTTATTTAACAGTTTCTTTAAGAATGAAGTGTTAAGCTTGATATCTGCTGGTTATTATATTTTAAATTAAACCCAAACTCCTAATAAAATGGGAAATGAAACTACAAGACAACAAAAAAGCATTGCACAAACTAAATGAACTAATGAGTACTAAATGCAAAATTGAGGCATGTTGTAATTAAGTTTTTTTTTTTTTTCCAGGATGTGAATAAAAATATTTATATATGAAAACCACATAATATGTTAAATAACACTGAAATATATCAAATTAATAAGCAGAAATTCTTACTTTCAGAGAAGAAATGTTGCATATTAAAATCAATGTATTTTTATAAAACAACCATCTACATGTTACCTTTAAATCTCTCCATCTTTCTATTGTTTTCTTGATTACATTTTATAGTGAGCACATCTTATTTCCCACAAGAATTCTGCCTGTTAGACATACTCTTTCAAAGGGATGCCTCCCCCAGAAGGTGACTTGGGGGGTGCTGAAGCTCTGCTGTGCATTAGGTTACTAGCATAACCTCTTCTA
This sequence comes from Polypterus senegalus, assembly GCF_016835505.1. Lineage (NCBI taxonomy): Eukaryota > Metazoa > Chordata > Cladistia > Polypteriformes > Polypteridae > Polypterus > Polypterus senegalus. The sequence continues at coordinate 35,583,330 of NC_053170.1, read as the reverse complement.
TAGTCACGAGGTGTCTGAGGACAGGTGCTACAAAGGAGGGCACCTCCCAAAATTAGCAAAACAGCTGCGGCCCAACCTAGATAGATGGCCTGTCCAAGTTCCCTCTTTAAAGCCGGTGGTGTATTCTTATTATAAAAGTCAATGATGATGTTGTGAGCGGTCCAAGAGATGGGAATAAGGATGAGGACTCCAGTGCTAATGAAGAGCATTCCCCCAGTAAGTGCAAAACCAGCTTTTGCCTGCTTGTCATCCACAGCGCAGGTTGTGCACTTCATGCCACAACAGGTGAACATGATTGAAAGAAAACCAAGAAAGATAGCTAAGCACATTAAGGCTCGTGAAGCCTGTGTGTTTGGTGGGAGGGCCAGCAAAGAGTCAAAAATTTTGCACTGCATCTGGCCTGTGGTTCGGTATACACACGTCATCCATATGCCTTCCCACACAATCTCTGAAGTCAGGATGGGACCATTGATGAATGCTGTTACACTCCACTGAGGTAAAGCAGTGACCGCTATAGCCATTATCCATCCTGTCACTGCACCAGTAAAGCCAATTAGCTGAAGGCCAGTGTTTGCCATGGATGTTTTTTTTGTTAGTTTTTATTTTATAAATATTTTCTCTCTTCTGAAATCCTTCGTTTTCTTGAGAAGCTGATTCTGCCAGGTCCTAGATTTCTTTCTCTTTGTTTGGTGGTATAGTGTATATTCTTAGGTTTGAATGCATTCTCTTCAGCCAGCTACAGGTGCTTCTGTTTCTGTGCTGTCCTCTAATGGCTGCTCTCACTGAATTCTTCAGACACACTACACCAACCAAAGAGAATTGCAGCTTTTCATCCAAAGACAGGGTCCTGTATCCCAGCGATCAATGACAGTAAATTATTAAAGAATGAACAGCAGACTAATTTTAGCAGGTTTTAATGATGTTAGGAGAGATGTGTATCACAGAAAGAAAACTTTAGTGTTTTGTGAAAGCTGGAATCTGCATAAACACTAAAAAAAGAACACTTCAAATAACAACCTCTTCAGATAATAATTATTTGTCGACTTTAATAATACTTCAGATAATACATTGCTTGATGTAAAAAAGGGTTGTGTTACTGAAAGAGCAGTTTGCTCTAGGAAGCCATGAATTTAAAACTGAACTATATGAAAGGTTTTTATTTGTATACAAGGAAACCAAAGCCATTCAAAAAGATGAAAGAAAAGACAAAAGAATAATTTCCAAACAATAGGAAGGCTACTCTCTTAAAAATAATACATTTCTTTAAGTGTATTCGATTAATTTCTTTAACATACTGTATCTAATAATTTCTTAGTCAGGTGTGCTAATGCAGCTTCTAAAAAAATTTGGATACTGCAAAAAATATCACTTGATATCATATCACAAGAATCAAACCCATGAAAGCATCTTCAGCCCAGGAGATACCTTATGTATGTATTTAAGCTGTGTTCTTTTACACTTTAAAGTGAATTGTGCAAGGCCATAAAGGGAGAAGGATTTGAGGAAAATAGCTGATTACAAGTTCCAACTGCAGCTATGGATAATGAGTTTAACTGTTTGATAGCTTTCATGTAATGAAGGCCTGATGGATCCTTATCAAATTTAGAAACAATGAGGAAAGGCCAAGGAATGAAGTGAAATATTAGAGGATCAGTAGAACAAGGGTGGGCAACATCAATCCTGGGGGGCCGCAGTAGCTGTAGGTGTTTGTTCCAACCCAGTTGCTTAATGATAAAACAATCCTTACCAATATTTTAATGCCATGGCTTGTTAGTGCGTGGCTCTACCATGTCAGGTCCTTCTCATTTTCTTTTCCTTTCTAAAAATATCAGCCAAATGATTTGAAGTCTAAAAGGGATGAGTAATTCTGAGTCCTTTAATTTTTTTCTCTTCAATTTCCTTGCAAGTATTTAATTAAACCCAACAGTGTATGATAAATACACATAGGTTTAAATGGAAACAAGCTAAATGGAGAAATGCTGTTTTCTTTTGTCATTTGCGTTGTATTACTGATAAGGTCCAGTTAAAAAAAATGAGAATATGGCTGTTTAAGACTAAAATAAGCAGTAAGGGTTCAAAATCTTAGCGAGCAAGATGACTGCAATGAAGCAGGAGTGTTACTTGAGCAATATGTGCTTTTGGGTTGGAACAAAAACCTGCAGCCACTTCGGCCCTCCAGGAACAACTTTGCCCACCCCTGCAGCAGAGAGATACTGTACAAAATACTGTACTTTCAGTATATTTGCTAATTGTACACTGTAAATTAATAGTTTTGTATTTACTAGTTTGTATAGTAGTGTTACAAAGAAACAATGGTTAGCTCCAGTAACCTAGGTTCAACCCACAGCTTCACTGCCATTGATATGGAACTTAAATATTCACATACAGTTTTTCCTCGCATGCCAGAGATGTGAATGGCAGGTTAACTGACTAGTTAAAATTGATTCAGCATGTGTGAGCATACATCCTTATAATCATTTAAAGGCAAAAGAAGGTGTAGAAAAAGGCTGTATGATTGGACAGTTTCCTAAAATATTGTAGTACATATACAGACACTGTACATGAAGACTGAAGTGAGTTAGGAAATATAATGTAATTTATAATTTGTGGGCCTAATCAGTAGTCATGCTTTATTCAAACTGGGGATTTAAATGAAATATTTACTACACTTTATTCCTGATACAAATTTCATGCTGTATTTAGAGGTAAATATTTAGTGCAGAAGTTTATGTTTAGGATTCAAAAATATGCATTGCTTAGCTTTAACTTAACTAAACATGCTGGGATAGACATACATTTATTTACAGAACAAATGCATACTAAATATATGAAAAGAACACTCACATTACATTATATTCTCAAACCTGCTTTATCCACTTTAGTACTATGGGGGGTCATAGCCTATCATAGCAGCATTAGGAACAAGTCAGGAACTAGCACTATATAGAGTGCTGGTTCATTGTAGGGCTCATTCACATACTGATGAACATGTTTAATAGAAAAAAGCACATTAGGATGATATATGTTTGCTTTATAGGTTTAAAGTTGCCAATGACTGCTCTTTATATCCCAAACATTTCAAACGACAGCCATTAAAAGCCTGTAAAGAAGAGGTCCTGTGATTTGGTATTTCATCGTAATACCTTAGGCTGGCATAGTGGCATAGTGGTTAATACTGCTGTGTTTTAAATCCAATATCCTGGGTTAAATTTCACACTATGTCTTTTCCGCATGGAATTTGCATGTCCTTCCTGTATTTGAATTAGTATGTTAGGTTTGTCATACATTCCCAAAAGATAGGAGTGCTACATTGGCCCCTGTGTTTGTGTGTGTATGTGTGTGTGTGTGTGTGTGAGTATGTATGTGTGAGACAGAGCGGGAAACCTGCAACAGGCTGATGCTACAGGTAAGGGCTGGCTCTTGACTTACACCCAATTCTTCTGGGATTGGATTAAATGGGCCCATAAATGTTATTATACTACATACAGTATGTTATAATTTTTTCATCTTACCCTTGATACTGACTATAGCCTACCTCATTATAAGATTTTTAGTGTAAAATGTATAGAGAACAGGGCTATATAGAATGCCATCAGTACCTTGGATTTATGCACCTAAGATATACAGTTTTTGTAAATCAATATCATTTTTGTTTTTGCTAATATGTACTGACTGATGTGGCGGTCTTTAGAAGTCAGTTCAGAACCATAAGCTGCATAAAGATGTGGAGAGATATTTTACAGTAAAATAGTTGTATCCCTACTATATTTTAGTGCTTTATTCTATCCATCTCTAAGAATAATTCAATGAGGGAGGACACATATTTTCTTTCTTGAAATTCATAAAAGTAGGTGGAAGGAGTAGGAATTTTGGGTTCAAACCACATCCCCAACTTTTTTTATGACAGTTACAAACCCCTTCCCCCCCAAATTAATTTGTGGCTATGTCCCTGATTTTCTTGATTATAATAATTACTGGCTTGGCTATTAAACTAACAAATCTAATGAATATTTGAAAACAGTATTTATTCACACTAGATTGATATTCATTTTTCTTACAGGCATTCAATTTAAAAGGTTAGTGTTTATTTAAAAAATGTGCAATTACAGTTACTTAATATGACACTCTTTCTACATAGTGCACCATTACAACCTCTCTATATGTTTAGATACATTGCACTACATTGATTATATGTAGCATGTTGATAATTCAACCACACTTCACATGAAGCATTTTGGTTCACAGAATCAAACAATATTGGAAAGCATCTAAACAATTTAACAACAAACGGGATGAAAAACCACTTTTAAATACTGTGAGATTTACATATATACTTGTGTATATAGTGATACTTAGCTTTATGTTAAAAACAGCACTTATTTAAAGGAAGAATGCATACTTTGCCAACAGAGGAGCTTCAGAAGGACCTGCTATGGTTTCATGAATTAAATATAATAGGCCAGTAGAATCTGGTAGAAGTGTACTTCCTCATTTAAACTGCAGGTTGCTTAGCAACAGTCACCAAACAAAGGCCACAGATATTGTTTCAAGAAGGGAAAATCAAGTGTAATGTAGTTTTAGGTTTCACAAGACAAAACAACAGTAAACATGCATTGCTACCATTGTTTCAAATCATTCTCCTTCTCATTGATTTTTTAATATGTTAATTGCATCTGGCTAAAGCTAACATAATTCAACACTTTGCCAGAGCATTTGAATAAACTTCAAGTGGTAAACACCCTCGCTTTCTTAATTTCACCCTGTCTGTTATTCAAATAACAGAATTCACTCCAAATTTTAAATATTGGTACAGAAATATCTAAGGTAGATTTTATTTTTTTGCTGTTGAGCTGCATTTGTATTCCATGTAGTGGTCTACAATAAAGAGCATTTGGACAACACCAAAAAATAAAGAACACTTGGAAAGCACAAAATCTACCCCTGACCCTTCACTTTTGACTAAGACTCAAGATCAAAATGATGAAAATAACACAGGTATGCATTCAACAGAATATGGATAAGAATAGTGAATTGGAATGTGAACAAAAGAAAGCAAATATTTGCCTTTGATGGATGTTTATCTTCCATGATTACTTATTTTAACTCTCTGTCCATTTACTGATAATTAACTTTCCCAACTACATTACCTTGAGCAAAGAAGCACATAGAACATTAAATGCATTTTCCAGTTAAGTTAATACATTATATAAAGGCAGTAGGCAAAACTAACCAATCTGTATTATATACTGAAAAAAGCAAACAACTAATTTAACAATTTTCAAAACCAAATGATCTACATTGGTAAAATGTACCTTAGGTAGCTTATTCAACAGCGCATTCTGATAAAACACGATGTGCAGTGCCTTCTCTGTGAGCTTGGTTGCTGGTCAAAGTCTTACTGTCATATTGCTCTTTTTCTGATAGACACTTGTATATAAAAAAGAATATGACTGACTTGAGCACTATTCCAACATTGTCTTTTATAAAATATAATTATCCATGTGTTTTTTGATATTAAATTTGTTTAATAATCTTGATCTAATCTTGTATTAAGTTCTGGTTTACCTGCTAATGTATTAAACCTTATCATTCTTAGTAAGGTTTTAGGCTTCTGCATAAGACTCTTTAGTAAAACAGACAGCATTAGTCCAACAACACAGAATCCTGATATCACTCTTAACACTGAAATCAACATGTAAATTATTTGTATAGTTAAATGATGTATGTTTATTGGTATTTGGATAAATTAACTGTCTAAAGCATTTCATGTACAGTAGCATAAAAACGTATTTGCCATTTCCTAATTTCTTCTGTTATTGCTAATTTTTGATACTGAATGTTTTTGGGTCTTCAACCAAAGTCTAATATTAGACAAAGGGCATCTGAGTAAACAAATAACATATTTTAAATTATTTAATTTGTCTAATGAACAAAGTTATCCAACACAAATTACTAGTGTGTGATAAGGCAATTGCCCCCCAGTTAAATCAATAAAATTATGCAGATAATTAAGGTCAGCACACTGAACACAACTAGTTTAGTCTAGATTACAGCCAGACTTGCTAAATATGTACCACAGTTTTTTTACCCTTACAATTAGAGTCAACAAGCATATAATGTTAGAACCAAAGGAAATTCCTGCAAATATCAAGAAAAAGGGACTCTCATCAACCCACAGTGAAAGCATAATCCTAAAATGAAAAACACTTGAATGTAGTAAATCTAGTGAATTTTGACTAGCCTTTCACAATTATTTTGTAAGTCACAAGTTATTTCAAAATAACACCCAAAGAAATTTTGTTGTTTCATCAAACGTTCATAACTCCATAATCAGAAAGACAAAAATGGGCTTCAATGGAGAGTACAAAGACAAAAGACATTACTAACCTAAAAAAAGACAAGTGCCTGTCTCTATTTTGCCAAAAAGCACCTAGATGATTCCCAAATCTTTTTGGAGAATGGTCTATAGACAGGCACGATAAAGGAAGAAACTTCGGCTGACATTGGTCTCATTATGTCCAGTGTAAAGCAAACATACCATTCTATAGTAACACTATAATTCTAACAGTATAATATACAGTAGTAGTAGTAGTAGTAGTAGTAGTAGTAGTAATGCAATGATGTGGGACAGTAGAAATGCTTTGCAGTCTCATGACCTGATATCTTGCTATAATTTAATGAACAATGATTCTGCTATATATGAGATCATTCTTAAGGAAACACTCTGGTCATTTAATTATTAGCTGAAGTTGAGGAGTATTTGAAATACTGAAAAATTGTAATACAAAACAACAACAGCAAAAAATCCAAGTCAGAATGGCTTTAAAAAGCTTTGGAATGGTTTGGTCAAACCTTGGACGCAAAACTAATAGAGAAGTTGTGACAGAGTCTGAAATGAGCAAATAATGTTCAAAAACCTGACAATGTTTTTGAATTAAAGCAGTTGTTTAAGGAATAGTGGGCTAAAATTCCTCAAAAGCAATGTGAAATACATACCCAATTAAAGGAAGTGTTTGACTACAATCATTGCAGCTATAATTGTCAAAGTTAATACATGTTGTATAACTTTGTTCATTCAATAAGTGATGTTTTCTATTTACTCCCATGTCATTTACCTATTATTACATATTGGCTGAACACCAGAAAACATTCGGTGTTGCAAATTTGCAGTACAAGAGCAAAGCAGGAAGGACTAAATATTTTTTATGGCTCTGTATGTTTGTTCCCAACTGTTGAACCACAGGAAGTTCATTTACTGCATAAAACATGACTAAATGCTGGGATAAAGCAAAGTTATTGCAGAGGATGTCAAGGACATTCCTCAAGGCCAATTACAGGAAAGGTTTCCTAGAAGAATGTTCAGTTATTGTTTTTATTCCTTTGTTGAACTATTAAATATCACAGTGTTAAAATACAGCATTAATTAATTAATATTACATATACTATTTTCCTTTGTTTCACTTAATCCGTCTTTTGTCTCTCCTTTCTCCTCCATTTAAACAGTGTATTGGACCAATTGCTGGGCTAGCAATGCGGGTACCAAGTCCGGATAAATGGAGATCAACAGCTGGACAACAACACAGATTTCCATACCAGATCAGTTGATGCCCAGGTTAACAACAGCCACCACCAGTACTGTTAGCCAACAGGGTGCTGGTAGAAATTGGGCTACTGTTGGCCAAAGAAGGAGAAGAAGAGGGTGAAGGCGTGTCCGAAGGCAGAAGGAGAAGAGGAAGGTGAAGAGAATGGAAATGAGGGTAGGGACTTTGAAAATTGGCAGTATGACTGGTAAGTGGAGAGAGTTAACTGACATGATGGAAAGAAGGAAGGTTGATATATTGTGTGTGCAAGAGACCAGATGGAACGGGAGTAAGGCCAATTGTATTGGAGGCAGGTTCAAATTGTTTTACCATGGTATGGATGGAAAGAGAAATGGGGTAGGGGTTATCCTTAAGGAACTGTTTGTCTAGAGCATTTTGGAGGTGAAAAGGGGGTTGGACAGAGTTATAATTATGAAGCTAGAAATTGAAGGTGTGATGATAAAAGTTGTTAGTGCATATGCCCTACAAGTTGGGTGTGTGATGGATGAGAAAGATGATTTCTGGAGTGAGTTGGATGAAGTAGTGGAGAGTGTACCCAGAGGAGAGAGAGTAGTAATTGGAGCAGATTTCAATGGACATGTTCGTGAGGGGAACAGAGGGGATGAGGAGGTGATGGGTAAGTATGGTGTCAAGGAGAGGAATGCAGAAGGTCAGATGTTAGTAGATTTTGTGAAATGGATGGACATGGCAGTGGTGAATACATATTTTAAGAAGCGACAGGAACACAGGGTGACGTACAAGAGTGGAAGAAGATGCACAAAGGTAGATTATATAATTTGCAGGAGAGCCAGTCTGAAGGAGACTGGAGAATGCAAAGTGGTGGAAGGGGAAAGCGTAGGTAGGCAGCATAGGATGGTGGATGACATTAGATATGAAGAGAGGCCGAGTTTGACAGAGCCAAGGATTTAATGATGGAAGTTGAAAAGGAAGACTGTAAGGATGAGTTCAGGGAGAAGGTAAGACAGGCACTGGGTGGCAGTGAAGAGTTGCCAGATAGCTGGGCAACTACAGCTGAAGTAGTAAGGGTGACAGCTAGAAGGGTGCTTGGTATGACATTTGGACCGCGGAAGAAGGATAAGGGAACCTGGTGGTGGAATTGTACAGGAGAGTATACAGAGGAAGAGGTTGTTGAAGAAGCGGGATAGTCAGAGAGATATATAATGTAGACAGGAGTATGAGGAGATAAGGCATAAGGTGAAGAGAGAGGTGGTGAAGGCTAAAGAAAGGCGTATGATGAGTTGTATGAGAGTTTGGACGCTAAGGAGGGAGAAAAGGACCTGTACTGATTAGCTAGACAGAAAGGCACAACTGGGAAAGATGTGTAGCAGGTTAGGGTGACAAAGAATAAAGATGGAAACATACACAAAGGTGAGGAGAGTGTATTGAGCAGATGGAATGATTACTTTGAAAGGCTGATGAATGAAAAGAGAGAGAAAGTTGGATGATGGGGAGATAGTGAATCAGGAATTGCAACAGATTAGCAAGGAGCAAATAAGGACAGCTATGAAGAGGATGAAGAATGGAAAGGCTGTTGGTCAAAATGGCATACCTGTGGATGCATAGAGGAGTTTAGGAAAGACGGCAGTGGAGTTTTTAACCAGATTGTTCAATGCAATCTTGGAAAGTGAGAGGATTCCATGAGGGGTGTAGAACTATAAGGAGCACCAATTCATCATAGGCAACAATATTGCCCATGACCAAACTTATTATGTGGAGCTAAAACCTGACTATGGGAGCAAAAACTATGCAGATATGGAGAACATACATACCACACATATACAGTGACCAACTTGAGATTTTAACCCAGCTTGTTTGACCTTTGAGGTAATAATGCTATCCTTCATGGCACCAAGCCACTTTGTCATCAGTTCAATACATATCATTTAATAGTTGAATATACCCATTCCACTGCCTCACAAATCCATCATGCTACTTTTGAATCCCACATGTGATTCTCTTCTGCGTGGAATCCGCATGTTCTCCCTGTGTATACTTGTATTTTCCTTCCATGTCCCCAAAGACATGCTAAGTATGTCAATTGGTGATTCAAAACTGGCCTTGAGCAAAACTGCATGTATGTGATTGGGCCCTGTGATGTACTGGCACCCTTTCCAAGATTGTTTCCCTAGTGTGTAGTGCTCCTGGGACAGGCTCTGGCTCCCTGATGATCTTGAATTTTATTTAGCAGGCTTGAGAATATAAATTTATGTGTTACACTTTCCATTGACAAGCCTAACCAAATGCATACAATTGGACAGTAAAAGGAGTGGAGAGTAAACGACTAAACCTAGTTATGATCCATTATCTCTGTTATTTGTCATACAACGGTGAAACACCCTGACAAAATGACATTATTGGATTATACTGTATTTAATGCTATAAGTTTTTTTCTTATAAATTGAATATTTTTAAATTGATATGTGTAACAACTTATAAAATCTATGTTCAATAAGTGTTCTGACTAAGCTCTGTACCTCAATATGTCCTTTTGCACGGTGTTTCTGTAGTGTATGAAAGAGTCTACAAATAGCTGCAAAACATGTTCGGCCCCTGTGCGCCCCCTGGTGACACAAGTGAGTTAGTGTGCTAGTATTGGCAACCCATTGCCCTTACCATCATGTCTTCCTTCTGTAACCGAGTAGGTTTTACGACAGCGTCGGCGAAGCACTTGGTTTAGTGTATTACGAGAGACGCATGATCCGGAAGAGACGTCAGCACAGAGGTAAGCTTACGAGTTGGAATGAGCGAAACTGAGAGGTGGTATGCTAAGAATTACATACAGTTTTCAAGGTATGTTTAAGTAATTATTGTTGTGTGTTGGTAGTTAAGTAGATTAAAAAGTTGCAGGTAAATTAATTTCGCAACGAAATGACGTCGCGCAGATATTCTGAATGAATGAACTATAGAATTTTTAAAGGAAAATACCTTTCTCTGTAGTCAGAATTGTTTTAAATACTTTTCACGCTGTTATTTTAAGATAATTTATGCATTTTTAAAAGTTTTATTTGAAATCGAAGTAATAAAAATGGTTTACACCTTTAAGTTAAGTCACAAAACACTCCTGAATGATACCTGGAGAGACCCACCCCGATTATTACAATATGTTTTACTTTCCCGGGTGTCTCTGATCCTTCGTCTTTCGCTGGCGATGGAATTGTCTGTATCCTCAAGGACTTCCAATTCCAAGGCTATGTGTGGTGGCATAGTCAGCCAAAGACTGATGTAATTCGCTGGTGTAAGACCCTAAGAAAACAGAAAAAAGTAAGCATATCTTTCAGGTTCAAAAACGATATCAGTAAGGGTAATGTGCAAGTAGTACATTCATTTTTAATGTTTTGCTTATATAATGCATTCTATAATTATATATATATATATATATATATATATATATATATATATATATACTGCTCAAAAAATTATAGGAACACTTTGAAAACACATCAGATCTCAATGGGAAAAAGAAATCCTCCTGGATATCTATACTGATATAGACTGGGTAATGTGTTAGGAACGAAAGGATGCCACATCGTTTGATGGAAATGAAAATGATCAACCAACAGAGCCCTGAATTCAAAGACCCAAAAATCAGAGTGAAAAAATTATGTGGCAGGCTAGTCCATTTTGCCAAAATTTAATTGCAGCAACTCAAAATTGTACGCAGCACTTTGTATGGCCCCTGTGTTCTTGTATACATGCCTGACAACATCGGTGCATGCTTCTAATGAGATGACAGATGGTGTTGTGGGGGATCTCCTCCCAGATCTGGACCAGGGCATCACTGAGCTCCTAGACAGTCTGAGGTGCAACCTGGTGGCATTGGATGGACCAAAACATAATGTCCCAGAGGTGTTCTATTGGATTTAGGTCAGGAAAGTGTGGTGGCCAGTCAATGGTATCAATTCCTTCATCCTCCAGGAACTGCCTGCATACTCTCACCACATGAGGCCAGGAATTGTCGTGCACCAGGAGCCACTGTACCAGCATAGGGTCTGACAATGGGTCCAAGGATTTCATCCTGATACCTAATGGCAGCCAAGGTGCCTTTGTCGAGCCTGTAGCGGTCTGTGTGACCCTCCATAGATATGCCTCTCCAGACAATCATTAACCCACCACCAAACTGCTCATGCTGAATGATGTTACAGGCAGCATAATGTTCTCCATGGCTTCTCCAGACCCTTTCACTTCTGTCACGTGCTCAGGGTGAACCTGCTCTCATCTGTAAAAAGCACAGGGCACCAGTGGTGCATCTGCCAATTCTGGTATTCTATGGCGAATGCCAATCGAGCTGCATGCTGCTGGGCAGTGAGCTCAGGGCCCATTAGACGACATGGGGCCCTTGGGTCACCCTCATGAAGTCTTTCTGGTTGTTTGGTCAGAGACATTCACACCAGTGGCCTGCTGGAGGTCATTTTATAGGGCTCTGGCAGTGCTCATCCTGTTCCTCCTTGCCCAAAGGAGCAGATACTAGTCCTGCTGATGGGTTATGGACCTTCTATGGCCCTCTCCAGCTCTCCTAGAGTAACTGCTTTTCTCCTAGAATCTCCTCCATGCCCTTGAGACTGTGCAGGGAGACACAGCAAACCTTCTGGCAATGACACGTATTGATGTGCCATCCTGGAGAAGTTGGACTACCTGTGCAACCTCTGTAGGGTCCAGGTATCGCCTCATGCTACCAGTAGTGACACTGACTGTAGCCAAATGCAAAACTAGTGAAGAAACAGTCAGAAAAGATGAGGAGGGAAAATGTCAGTGGCCTCCACCTGTTAAACCATTCCTGTTTTGGGGTCATCTCATTGTTGCCCCTCTAGTGCATCTGTTGTTAATTTCATTAACACCACAGCAGCTGAAACTGATTAACAACCCCCTCTGCTACTTAACTGACCAGATTAATATCCCATAAGTTTCATTGACTTTATGCTATACTCTGATTAAAAAGTGTTCCTTTAATTCTTTTGAGCAGTATATATATATATATATATATATATATATATATACATACACACACACACACAGTGGATATAAAAACTCAACACACCCCTGCCTTGTCTTCTCATTAGTCATGGAGGGACATCCTAATATTGGTAGAGTCATTATTGAGCCATATGTTCTCCACTTGTTGATGACTGCCTTCACCATACTTCATGGGATGTTTAATGCTTTGGATATTTTTTTATACTAATGTCCTGATTAATACCTTTCAATGATGAGATCCTATTCATGTTATAAAAGCTCTCTGCAGTCTATGTCTTTTGGAATATGTTGCAACCAAGAGAATATCAAAATAATCATACAGGAACAGCCAAACTGTATCGGAGGTCCATCAGAGCCAGTTTACTTGAAGTCTAGTGTATACTAACTACTATTTGAGATGAGACTTATTGTGATTGTTTGATATTGAATGCTGCCACATTCTTGATTATTAAAAGGTGTGCACACTAATGGAACCAGGTTGTTGTATGTTTTTTTTTCCTTTTTTCACTAAACAGTTTCTGATTTTTTTCTTTTTTGTATAGGTTGCAGTTTTGCAATAAAGGAAGAATATGTTGTGACAAGATTTCTCATGAATTCATTTATGTATTACACAAAATCTGTGATTTTGGCAGAGGAATGTAGACTTTTTATATCCACTGTACAGTATAATGCAAAGTTGGCTCATTCACCCACTCATGAACAAAACCACTATTTCCTCTTTAGTTAAAAAGCTGAAACTTGGCGGGATGGTACATATAGGCCAGTAGGTGGGTTAACAACACCCCATAAAATAGATAGCTAAATACTCCTACATGTCAAAAAGGCTTTGACAAAATTAATTTAATTTTAGTGGCATTATAGAAAAGAAAATTATCACACTTTTTTTTTTGCCAAGACTTTTATTATTTGATTATTTATTAATATTATAATATATATATATATATATATGCTGTGTATGTGCTGAGAACAGACAATATGTAAACAAAGCATGCAGCAGAAGCAATTGATGAGCCACATGAATAGCTGCTGGCCTACAGGGTGTACAGATAACTGAAAATGGGGTGGTGTCTTGGACAGGCAAAAAAGAGATGTGACCATGTTGTAAAATAAAAAAAGTTTGCGAAACTCATGGAAGATGCAAAGCTGTTCGGTTAGCAAGCACTTTTTTTCTGTTCACTACTGGCCCTCATGGTTATCTCTGGTTATCTGATCTGCTCTGTCGACCTCTAGCCCCCAATCATGGTGCTGAAAACCAACTTCCCAGACCCTGCTCTTCGATCATGCTGCTGCAGACTCCATGGGAGAAACGTTGGACTTGGATAGGGGCACTTGAATTTCTAATTAGGAAACGTTTGCTTTCCTTGCTCTTCACGTTAATATATTGTATCACTGTAACACCTACGGTATTGGCATTTATTCATGTTCAGTTCGATCACTGCTTTGCATATACATACGCATCTGCAGACTTTTAATGGGGGCTATATACAACTGAAGAAAAAACTGAAAATAAATACTGTACGTGGTTCAATGATGTAAGCAAATGAAAATTGTAAATATCAAATAATGATAATAGGTAAACCTGCACTGCTACATTGTAACTGCATTATATGATGCTATTATAGGATACAGGTAGCAGTGTGGGACATGGGGTGATGTTTAGAGGGATGGCGGGTAAGTGTTACATTTGCAAATATTGGCATCAAGAAACTTTGAGGGGTAGATACTTCCAAAAAAGGGTAAGCAGTGTGGAGCTGACTGTTGCGGGGAACAAGGAAGCTGTGGAGAGTGGCCTATAAGAGGAGAATCATTGTGCAGCGAGATTCTCTGGTGGAACTTACTGTGGGAAGCAGGCATGCTACGAAGCTGGAACATCAGAGCAGTCTTAAGAAATTAATGTTACATTGCTCAGGGTGCAGAGATATTTACACCATGCTCCAAGGCCGAATCATCAGAGCTTCTAAGTGGTGACCTTCCTCCGCCTAATGGAAGGTAACAACTTTATGTAAATAGTTCTCAGACATTACAGCTTTTCCAGTGTTTTGGTTTATAATACATGGCGTATTGGCTCAACTTCCAATAAATCTTTACACTGTGTTTACTTGTTTTACCCAGCAATGACAGTTCATTACACAAACGTACCTCTGTATCTGCAGGTTTTGGTTCCAGAACTGCCAATACTCAAGCCTCTTATATAAAGTAAAATAAACAGAGTAATATTTGCCAACAACCTACACAGGTCCACCCATGTACTTTAAGTCATCTCCAGATTACCTACTGCAATGTAAATACTATGTCAGTAGTTGTTATGACAAGACAAAAAATCTATAAAATGGACAGATGCAACCATGGCCTTGCCAAACTACATATTACATGTTATCAGCGCTGTAACATTTTCTTTATTTCAATGCTTATAAATGGCATAGCTGAAAGGAAATACATAGAATAAAACACAACTACATACAGAAAATGTAATTATAAATAGATAAAATATTAAATTATTCTCCTTATCTCACACATTCACTGTGTTCACTTGTCAAATGCAGACAGGGACACGTTGGAGGGCACTCAGTAATAGTATAACAATCCGGGTGAGAGAGAGAGATGCAGAGAATTGGAATTAGGCCCTTTACACTGATTGCTGGTGTGTGGCCCCAAAACGACTGTTTGTCTTCATCAGACTTGCTTCTGCCATGTCAGTTAGATCTTCAGTGGTGCCAAATGCTCTCCGCCACTTTGTCCCTTTGTATCCTTACCATGTGACAAATAGTACCTGGAATATGCAATAAAATGATTATTTCTAGGTCCTTTTTGTTGTCACAAACATACATTGGAAACATGGAAGGCATGTGTACTTATTTCAAAACTTTTGCCACTTCCTCTTAAGTTTTTTAAGGATTGTATCTTCTGGTAATGTCCCATGACCCATACCCTCCACTGAAAAGTGCCAGAGCAGGCAAGATAATTTTTAATTTATAGAAAATGCTTAATTTTAGAACACAGTTTCACATAACAAATGCATACATACCATGTTTGTGAAGAAATAACTTCAACTTGTCAAATACCAAGTTACACTTTAACCACTATGCCATCATGCTGTACTATTCTGTCTTTATGTAATACTAATGTAATACCATTTTGCAAAGCACCTAACATTTACTAGATTACAATTTTAGTTAATAGTGGCAGAAAAATAATAGATCTATAGAAAGTATATGTGGATTACTTTTGCCTGCCTTCCCTTACTTTTAAACGTGTAAGTTTGCTTTTTTTCTAATTTGCAGAAATACATTGAGAGCTCTGCCTTATTTTCCAATTTATAATAGATGGATTTGATTGAGTTTTTCATTCCATTCACAGGATTTTATAAGTGCAAAAGCCTGTAAGCCTTTGAAATCATCTCTGACAAAAAAAGAAAATGTCTTGGATTCGGGAAAAGGAACTTAGTTTCATTGAGCGTCTCACCGCCAACATATTAAAGGTAGTATTTTTTTACCATGGTAGTTGACAATGGTTTTCTCATCACTATGATGAGACTTTGAAAAAATTGTCTGTACATTCTCTGCCGTAGATCTATTTGGTACATATAAACCTTGTGATGTTCATATTTTCTAGTGCAAAATAATTGAACCTAATAAAAGTACATTAAATATTGTGTAACTATTGTCCCAGATTAGAGAGGGATTTCTGTATTGTATCAGTGACCCTTTGCTTAGGCTGGATGCATTTTTTAGTTTTCATCTTAAGCTTTGTAATATTATCATTGTATTTAGTTAAATAAATAGTTCAGATTTTTTCTCTTATATAAAAAGTTAGTGTTAGCCAAACATTGTTTTCTTATATATTCTGTAACAATGCACGAAAGTTAGTTCTTATTGTAAATAGTGTTTCTTGTAGATTTTAAGGAGCAGAATGCAGGAGATGTTGCAAGAAGGATGCTGCAAAATTTGGCAGTCTTTCTTTAATTTGGTGCACCATGCAGGGAAATTAAGGCATAGCGATGGAAATGTATAGGATACTGCAGATTTCTTATCATGCAAACAGCTGCAAAATTCACTTTAATGCAAAAAATTTTACTTTCCCTCATATCTATTGGATAATCTGATGAGAAGTGTTTTGTCCATCTGTGCCATGTAGATTTTCAATTTGGAGATTAGTTTGTAAGTTGCTTGTACAGCAAATTAAAACTTTTCAGAAATTTTAAAACTTAATTTCTTAATGTATTTGCCTTTGATTAGCTCACTATTATATCTGAATAGAAAAATTACACAAAAGCAATGATCCATAGTTAATGCAGTACTGTATATGTAATCTATTGTAGCTCAGCTCTACATCTATCTGGAACAATAAAATTTGATTCTGTAAGATAGTAAATGTTGTCCTACACCAAGTTGTTCTCCAGCATACACTACAAGTTTTCAATCCAGACATCACACTTGTAGAGCAAATAATTAAATAAATAGTAACAAATAATTGTATGTAGTTTTAGTAGCTGCCATCTATTCATGTCATGTTTTCTGCTTTCATCTTTAGAAAACACCTTTGTTGCTTAAAAACAAACCACTAGAGTTTTGTAGGGCATGCTGGATTGTTCAAGTTTGGTTTTATTTGAGGTAAATGCAGTATTTTGCTTTATGATTCAGAAGCATTTGATGTTGATTCATCCACCATGTGAATGTATGAAGTGACTGTGTGAATTACTTGGTTGAAACTGAACTGTAACTTAAGAATTTTGATGTGTACTTTGTTGGACTAGGAAATTAAAGAGTGGCACAGACATGAGACAGTACAGTACAGTATGTATCTATGTATGTTTTCAACTTCAAAAATATTGATTCAGTTGAAGAATTGTGTCCATATTTTATTGAAGAACAGCACTGTTAATTCTGAGGTCTGTAACATTTCTTTTGATGTGATACTAACTATAAAATAGAAATTTTGTTTTTTCTTGATATTTATCAGACATATTTTACAGAAAGGATTTGCACAAGTTTTCTAAAACAACAACACTTTTAGGCTTATAATACTTCAGTTTACCAAAATTTAGTGTAAAATTCTATGTTTGGTTTTGCACCTGTAAAGCGTACACCATTAATGTTTTCATTCATGCATCATGAAAATTAATTGATACATATGATTTCAGCTAAGAAGTAAATCTTAAATTTAGGAAATAGTTTTTGATTCCCTCGTTAATTGTATAATATTTCATTTATCTGTGTGAATATTATAATATGCTTCACTTATGATTTTTAAGAGTTTTAGCATATGTAGTTTTAATGACATCCAGATACTTTACACTAGTGGCTAAGGTGCAGGGTTGTAAATCATGAGTTTGCTGGATCAATTCCTGCTACTGTTTTATTTTGTGACGATGTAGAAAGATAGAAACAGCAGTGCTGTACATTACAATTAATTGTTTGCTTTGGATAAATGCTTTAACTAAATAAATAACTTAAAAGTGCTGTAAAGCAAGGTACTCGTCTGCAGTTACTGCGTTATAGTATATCTGTTATCCGGAAACAAGAAAGGAAATTGGAAGACGAGTGATACGTTTGCAGTTTATGGGACTTGCTCAAACAGTACTCGACACCATACTTTTCCTCCACTTTAAATTAATAAATTAATGTTTTGTGGCTCAATTAATAAAATCTTTAAATAATGTCTGTTGTGAAAATATATATCTTACTCAAACAGCATATTTTATTTTTCAGTAAAATATACAGTATGACTAGCCAGAAAAATGGATCTTACTTTATTTACTCTCGTCAAACACAATGGTTAATTGTAACTGGCTAGTATTTCATTAATTTTATAAAATAAAATAATTTAAATTTAGAATATTTTGTCAGGGAAACAGCTTGATATCTCTGTATTACTTTATACTTACATGTAAGTTGTACATTTTATCAAGCACTAACTTAACAACAGTGCTTTGTATTAAGTCCCTGCTTTGGACCTGAGCATTTGTCTCATGAGTTGGACTATGCATGTAAAAATCTGATATTTACATTTTGCAATCATAGGACTAAGCTTAGTTTTCATTGTTTTATTCATTGTGAAAATAGTACATTTTTCAGTTACTTTATTGATCTGAATCACCTGTTGTGTATTACACATGCAGAGAGAACAGTGTTTTGAAATCAGAATATGAATAGAAATTGGATCAGTTCTAAATGTCATAATTAGTGTGTCTTTCATATAATATTAATATAATATAATATTTATCTTCCTTTGTATCTACTATCTCAAGCAGTGAATTGTAATCTAGTTATTCCATTTTTCTTTTTAACTATATATATATATATATATACAGTATATATATGGAATCATTACATTACATTACAATAAATCATTACATTTATTTTTGTCAGTTTTTATGCAGTATTTACATTGTCAAAATTGGTAAAAAGCTTAATTTTATGTTGATCTTAGTTGTGTCAAAACTGTGATATGACATTCTTTCCTGATGCTGCTAAAAACCACTGCTACAACAGCATAGTGTTTGTTGTGCAGACAGTAAACCAGTTTTGTCCAAATGTAAATTTCAGACTGAAGCTGATGCAAACAAAATCTAATTTTAAATGGCAAACCTGTTAAACCAGCATTGTTTATAGACTGTGTTACAGATTGTGTTTTCAAATTGAATTGTATTTAAAAATAATTGAAAAAAATCATATAAAAATGTATGCACAGTGTTTTAATATACAGGGTGGGCCATTTATATGGATACACCTTAATAAAATGGGAATGGTTGGTGATATTAACTTCCTGTTTGTGGCACATTAGTATATGTGAGGGGGAAACTTTTCAAGATGGGTGGTGGCCATTTGGAAGTCGGCCATTTTGGATCCAACTTTTGTTTTTTCAATAGGAAGAGGGTCATGTGACACATCAAACTTATTGGGAATTTCACAAGAAAAACAATGGTGTGCTTGGTTTTAACGTAACTTTATTCTTTCATGAGTTATTTACAAGTTTCTGACCACTTATAAAATGTGTTCAATGTGCTGCCAATTGTGTTGGATTGTCAATGCAACCCTCTTCTCCCACTCTTCACACACTGATAGCAACACCGCAGGAGAAATGCTAGCACAGGCTTCCAGTATCCGTAGTTTCAGGTGCTGCACATCTCGTATCTTCACAGCATAGACAATTGCCTTCAGATGACCCCAAAGATAAAAGTCTAAGGTGGTCAGATCGGGAGACCTTGGGGGCCATTCAACTGGCCCACGACCCAATCCACTTTCCAGGAAACTGTTCATCTAGGAATGCTCGGACCTGACACCCATAATGTGGTGGTGCACCATCTTGCTGGAAAAACTCGGGGAACGTGCCAGCTTCAGTGCATAAAGAGGGAAACACATCATCATGTAGCAATTTCGCATATCCATTGGCCTTGAGGTTTCCATTGATGAATAATGGCCCCACTATCTTTGTACCCCATATACCACACCATACCATCAATTTTTTTGTTCCAACAGTCTTGGAGGGATCTATCCAATGTGGGTTAGTGTCAGACCAATAGCGGTGGTTTTGTTTGTTAACTTCACCATTCACATAAAAGTTTGCCTCATCACTGAACAAAATCTTCTGCGTAAACTGAGGGTCCTGTTCCAATTTTTGTTTTGCCCATTCTGCAAATTCAGTGCGCCAATCTGGGTCATCCTCGTTGAGATGCTGCAGTAGCTGGAGTTTGTAAGGGTGCCATTTGTGAGTAGCTAATATCCGCCGAAGGAATGTTCGACTAATGCCACTCTCTAGTGACATGCGGCGAGTGCTACGCTGTGGGCTCTTGCTGAATGAAGCTAGGACAGCCACTGGTGTTTCTTCATTAGTGACAGTTTTCATGCGTCCACATTTTGGCAAATCCAACACTGAACCAGTTTCACGAAACTTAGCAAACAGTTTGCTAACTGTAGCATGGGAGATGGGTGGTCTCGTAGGGTGTCTTGCATTGAAATCTGCTGCAATGACCCGGTTACTGCGTTCACCAGACATCAACACAATTTCTATCCGCTCCTCACGTGTTAACCTCTGCGACATGTCAATGGCTGTAAACAAAGAGAAACTTGTAAATAACTCATGAAAGAATAAAGTTACGTTAAAACCAAGCACACCATTGTTTTTCTTGTGAAATTCCCAATAAGTTTGATGTGTCACTTGACCCTCTTCCTATTGAAAAAACAAAAGTTGGATCCAAAATGGCCGACTTCAAAATGGCCACCATGGTCACCACCCATCTTGAAAAGTTCCCCCCTCACATATACTAATGTGCCACAAACAGGAAGTTAATATCTCCAACCATTCCCATTTTATTAAGGTGTATCCATATAAATGGCCCACCGTGTAGATGGCATTTTAGTGTAGTGGGTAGTGATGCTGCCTCCCTGAATCAGTGACTCATACAACAGGAGGTTTTCCATGTTTTCTCCATATTTAGGCTGGTTTCATAATTTAGTTTGGCTTTCACAGTGTTAAAATGAAAGTATAGAATATGCAAGTATTTTAATACTAAAACTACAAAATAGTAGTTTTTCAGCATCAAATGTCAGGAGTGCTTGAAGGATGAGTTATACTGAATTTAGAATGCTCAAACTAATGTAATCAAACATAGTGAAGAAGCAAAAACCTCAGCTGAAATAGCATGTACAATCACTTGTGGATAGTTCGCTTGGTCATGTCCAAACTTGCTTAAGTTGATTAAATTAAGGAATAGGGGGACAGGGTGCTTGGGACAGGCCAGGTTTAGAACGTCACATAAAGGTACAGGCAGTAGTATAAAGACAAATATACAAGATAACTTTGAAAGTTCTAGTGTACTGTTTAAAAAAACAAAACAAATTAAGGCAAGTATCACATTCAAAATTCCTTGCCTTAATGTTAGATGCATTAAAAAAAAGATTAATGAGTTGGAATTATATATACAGTAGCTGCACATAACTTTGACATATTAGGAATAACAGAAACCTGTCTAAATAATAGAGATGGGTAGGAGTATAACATGCAGAAGTGCACATTATTTAGGAAGGACGAACAAAACTGAAAATGTGGGGGAGTCTGCATTTAGTAAAGTAGAATTTGAATGCAATTTTTCAATTAGATGGTAAACCAAAGCTTAGTGAGGATGCTTAGATTCGACTAGACAATATTATGGACCTCCTAATACAGATAATAGTTTCAATTTATAGTCATAGGGGACTTTAATTACCCAAACATTAAATCTGATCTCGCATTATGCATCTTCTAGTTGGAGAGGATGTTAAGATTTGGAAACTGTAGTTGCTGATCTTGTCTACATAACATGTCAATATACATGAATAAAATTTGCTGAGTATGACAACACAACTGCCTGTCAACTCTACTCCACAATTTCAACACTTGCAAAGAGACCATGCTCTCCACTTTTTCTGGCAGCCAATAATGTTCTACCTGACGAGACCAGTGTTGTATGAAGCGTTAACAAGTAGCACAAGTTCAGCTGCAATCTCTGCTCTTTTTTTCCTTTTTCCATTCTGTTATAGTACTTAAAACACAACACATGAGACAGACAAGCTTTTGCTCTGTTTTTGAGGTCTAAAACACCCATGTTTCTTATTGCTCATCGCTGCATTATATGCTTTCTACTTCTGGGTGAGTACTCACTAGTTGTCAGCATTCATTCACACAAAACCCATCTGTATGACTTAGGACAAAATCAACCCAGTTTAATTTTGTTGGGGTGTGTTGCAGACTAGTTGGGGTGAGTCACTGGATATGTCAGAATGAAAGTTATGGGAGCATACCATGACTACCTTCAACCTAAGATTATGTAAATTAATTTGTAATGTAAAATCACTGGAATAACCATATAACTGGGCAAGCCTTACAAGTATTGGAGCACAAGAGCATGGGTTTTTCAAGGTAATGTTGACTTAAAAGTGACTGTTTTTTTAATATAAATTATTAATGCACCACCGAGGGGCTGAAACCCTGCCTAGATTTAGTATTCTGTAATCAGGATAAAATTCAGGGATTAGATGTGTTTGAACCATTAGGATCTAGTAACCATAATACATTTCACATTGTTTTGGCACAGTATATATTCAAAAACCCGAACAGTTTCATTTTAGTAGGACATTAAGTATTATGTGACAAAGCGAAAGTGAAATAACGTATGCTAAACTTTTAAGTGTGGAGTCATTTGAAGAGATTTGGGTTGGGTTTAAAAGAGATTTTTGTATAATGTAGGACAAGTATATCCCAAAATTTAGAAGCAGTAAGAAGTTAAAAAAAATGTGTGGTTGATAAACAAAGAGCTATATAAAGACGTTACAAAGGAGTAAACAGCTGTATAAAGCATATGAGACTAATAACTCCATCACTTACTTTAGGGCATATGAAAGCAATAGTTGAAAAGTATATTAGGATGGCTAAAGGCAGTTGGAGAGAAATACTGTGTAAAAGGTGAAAGTGAGAGATAACAAAATAGATTCTTTCAATATTTTAGTAGTAAAAGAATGATCAAGGAGGAATTAGAGTATTAGGAACAACACAGATAAGCTCAAATATACAGAGAATGAGATAGCAAATGCTTTGAACTTGCATTTTGTTGAAGCTTAAATGTATGAAGAAATCGATAACCTTCCAAAAGTAATGGGGACCAACCACTAAGGTGGTACTTGGTGATTTGGAAATTATACAGGGAGAAATCAGTTAGTCAGTACAGGTGGTTACAAAATTGTCTCAAACACAGGAAGTAAAAGATTATGGTGAAGGGAACTTTTTCAGAATTAGGTTAAACGTGGTACCAATCAGGGATCAGTAATATACATAAATGACCTGGACATGAATATAATCATGAAAGCTGGCTAAGTTTGCAAGTGATACCAAACTAGGTGGTAGGGTGAATAATGTAGAATCTGATAAGGATTTGGACTGTATACAGGCTTGAGCAGATTTGTGGCATTAAATTTAATATGAGAAAATGTAAGGTATTGTTACGAAGTAGAAATGTTGGGTTTGGCCGCACAATAGGATATCTGAAACTTAAAAAATGCACCTCATTAAATGGATCTTGGAGTCACAGTGGACTCAACACTATCAATATCAAGAAGCTAAAAGAAGCAAAATGCTAATTTGAATTTTGTGAAGGTATATGTAAATGGATTTGTATTTGTGTGCTAAAGACACATTAACCGCTTGTCTGTATGCAATCAGGATACAAGTACGTAATGTAGACATTGTATTTACATCTTAAATTCTTGGTAGGACATTATTTGTCCCCAGAAGTAAATCTGGCTTTAAATTGAAGCTTAATAAATAATACGTTATGACAAACAACAGACTCCTTTCAAATATACACCAGAATGACAAACGTGAAAGAAAACGTCTGATTTGGCAGTTTCAGTTGCAGTGAGGCATTAAACAGGTCTAAAACAGTTGGCATACAGGAGGCCCAGTAGCATTTCATGATGCACTTCTGCTGAATAATTTGTTGCCTGAATGTACTTGGCGCTCATGTGTCAGAGAGAGGCAGCACTGTAGCATTGTTGATAATGGCACTGTTTTCATTCTCACTTTTGTTCCAACTTACAGGGTGTTGAGAGGCCATCCCGTAACTGATTCTGCCTTTGTAATTAGCTTGTTGATTTGGTGGGCCTCTCCTGAACTGATGTTACCTGCCCACAACATTGTAAATTACACTGACTGTCACACAATTGTAAAATACAGTATGTAAAGGTTGTCAATATCCATTTTAATGGAGTGCCATCTCCTAAGAACGAAGAGTATAATCTGCTTTATTTATACAGTTTGTCTGTGTTAAGGGAACAGTCCAGCCTACCATTGATGTGGACCCCCAAGTACTTAAAGCAATACCCCACCTTTACTTCCACTTCCTGAATAGTGACTAAGTATAAATCTCTTTGGTATGGTGATAGTCATGTGGTTCAAATCACTGGCAATGTAAGTAATCAGTCATTGATTGCAGATGATGTAGTCCATCAGCGCAAGCCCAATATAGGGATATGATTTTAACTAATTTGTATTAAATAAAGCGAATGATTTAAAATGTATCACAATTAAATCACAGTACTTTTTATATGTTAAGAAACTATAGAATTACTGTATTCCAATCCACATATAGAGATATGATCATATTGTAGGGTTCATGGCAATTCTCTGTAAAAATTTTATATGGGCAAACCGTTTTAACGTTTTTAAAGCTGCTAGCTAAACAGTAATTTATATACGGTGGAAATGAGTGAAGTTTTCAGATTAGGAGACAGTTTAGGAAAAACAAGCAATCACAATTACCTAAGCAGTAAAGTCTTCCGACTCAGACTTTAAAAGACAATCAAAAACTTAAAAAGACTGAATATATTTATTTTTTTTTTCTTGGTGTGAACCTCGCACTGTTCCATTCCATCTGAACTAGTGTGGTGCTGAGGTATCACCCGTTGCATGGCTGCACTCGGGTCCAAATCTGGATCCAGAGTTGGTTTGTCATGTGGTGGGTGTGGCAATGCACTGTATCAGTGCCAGCTCCTAACCTCCTCATCATGAATGCTTATAGTATACTTAACATGTTATTCTTCTAACCATTTCAATTCTAAGTTATTGTTTTGTTTTATTTTGATCTTCCACATTTAAGCTTTATTTCTTAGTCTTAGGTTTACAGAGTTGTCATAAATTGTTAAATTACTTGCTTACTCTAAATTACAATATTAAAGTGAAAGAAAGATTCACATACATAATGTCAAAGTAAAAAAGTTATGCAAGAAAATACTTTTGATCTGGATAGAAATGTACGTGTTTCCAAAGTTCTAAAAACTCTTTAATATTATTAGTTTAAAAAGTTGCAACAAACTTTGCCAGTTATATTAATCAATACCTATCTAAATTCATTTTTAAGATTAATTGAATTTTGTTTTTTGCAGCATTATCTTACCAAAACTGAGTCTGAAATGTGATTGATATAAGTGGACTTCATTAATGTTGAATACTATATGTTAACATATTCCTAATTTAGAAAATAAATACTATACATAGTTTTCAAGAAAAGAATGCAAGGGAAAAAGTAGTACTCATTTCATAACACTAAAAAAAATTGTCATGTTCATATTGTCTGTTTCTGCAGGCTGGCCCAATGCCCAAGCACATTGCCTTTATAATGGATGGAAACAGACGTTATGCCCGTAAACTGCATGTAGAAAGACAACAGGGACATATGCATGGGTTTGACAAGCTGGCAGAGGTATCAACAGTGTAATGTAATTCAGAACTATATTGAACTTTCTGTTAAAAATTGTAAGATTACCTTAAGAAAATAATTGTTACTTAGTATGTATAAACTATTGATGATTTCATTGAATTTCTTCATTTTCAGCATAAAATGTTATCAGGTTAATAGCAGTTTTATGTTAATTGAAAAACTTCTCAGCCTGATTTTAGGAAATAACCCAGTCATTTTTAGTACAGCCACCCTGCTACTTAATTTTTTTATTCTCATTGTTATTAACCTGACTAAAGATTATTTTTTTTTATTCTTATACTGTAGCTGAATATATCTGTATGCATTTATGTGGAAATGCAGTGACATTTTTTTAAATCTGTTTATCCAACAATATTTTTTTCAAATCAACTTAATGCTTTTTCAGCATCACTGATGCAAGGCGTGGATCAGCCCCTAAAAAGTAATCAGTGTAATTTTTCTTTTACTGTAAGTTTTTTATATTATTGTATGAATGTTATGGTAACAGTTTAAGTTACACTATTGGCTTCACTTAATGTAATTTGGATTAACATTGTGAATGCATAATGTTATCATTTAGAGTAGCATAGAAACAATAATAAGAAGTACATCAGACTAGTTGATTTGTTTTCCATTAATTAAAATAAAAAGTTATGTACTTCAATATATTTTGTTTATCATGGCCACAGGTAGTGGCAACAGGTGTGAGTTTCACTATACTTCATGTCCGTGACAATATTAGTACTACTATTACTGTAGTGAGACTTTATAAGGAGTATAATGTGAAGGACAGAATATACAGGTAGACTTTGGGTTTCAAATTATTTATGTTCCTGCCAATATTATTAACTTAAATTTGTATTAGGTTGGAATTTGCACTGAAAATTTCCATTAATGGAAATGTTGGCAAAAAATGCATGTTTCATTATTACTTTTTATTTTTATTTATTTTTTTTTTTTTTGAGAAAAACATTTCAAACTTATTAATTGGGGTGTTTCCCAATGTCCTGGTTAAATTACCCATCACAACCTTGTTCATTGTGGCGTGCAATTATTCCCTGTCCCTTATTGGCTTTCTCACCTTTTCACCATAAAATAGCTAATGATTAGTGAGCATATTCGTGCAAGAACAGTTGCATCACATTATCTAGATGGATGCTACACATTGGTGGTGGTTGAAGTAGTCATCCATTGTCTGTGTAAAGTGCTTTGCGTAGGTTACAAAAGCACTATATAAATATAATTAATAATTATTATTATTTTATTATTACTTATTCATCTATGTCAAAACTAATTTGGGTTGTTCATGAGCAAAAATTGTATCTTGCTAAATGAAAATTACTTTGAAATTCACTTGAATTTTTGAGTTTTTAAGTGTTCTTTTGTATCACTTGAGACCCATTTGTACAGTACAATGCTTTTAAGTGGCTTAATCTTATTATTTTGCTATATCCTTTCAGTTATGGTTGTAGCTTTACTTATAAAACCTGAAAGAGATCAAAAAGAAAATTGACCGAATCATTTATTTTTAAATTATGATTATTTAGCATGTTATTTGGCAAGCTAATTAAATGTCAGAAAAATGTTAATATTACTAAGGAGCTTGAAGTTCCAATGCAGTAACTAAAATGAGATTTTCTGTCTCTTTTTTATTTTTTTAGATGTCTTAGTACTTTATATAAATATAGAAATCATCGTAAGTTACATATAGAATTTTGTCAGCTAGCTTGTTTTAACTCCAATTGATTTCCAGACCCTACGTTGGTGCTTAAACCTTGATATCCGAGAGGTGACTGTTTATGCATTCAGCATTGAAAATTTTAAACGTGCCAAGGAAGAAGTTGATGGCCTTATGGAGCTTGCACGACAGAAATTTACCAGACTACTGGAGGAACAGTAAGTTTTACTTTTGGAGCTTTACAGTTATTTTTGTAAATATGGTGATAACAATTTTTAGCTCATAAACTACTATTTAAAAATTATAGCTGTAATGTTAATTGTGAACAGAAGCTTTTCATTTTTTCTGCAGATCAGTTTATGTAATTATCTGATGTTACACTCTAGAGCAGCTTAAAATCATATAGTAAATAATAAGAGTACATATTTGTACAATTTGAGAACTGTCAGGTTAGCTAACATTTTCAGGCTTACATTGGCAAAAAGTTAACTTTTCATAAGCATAAAAACTGTAGTAGTATATTAGTCAGTAGTTTTAGATTGTCTTAAACAATTTTTGCAGTTTTGTAGGTGTCATACTCTTTTTCCAGAGATCAATTGATTTTCTACAGAAATATCTGTAGAAAAAAATGGACTTCTGTCATAGACTCATGTCATCAAAACATGGTGTTAAGCATCAGATAACATATACATTTTGTTCAGTTACAAAATCATAGATAATAACTCCCTTACAAATACCATCATGCAACTAAAATGATTTTTGTCATCGCAAAAGTGACAGGTGTCATTGGCAGCTTTGTATTTTTTTGTTGTTATTTTCTTTATTCATCTTGTCTGTCTTTCCTCATCCCATACCATTTATAGTATTACTAGACGCTGTTTTGAATCCTGAAGACAACGCTAAAGTATCATCAATGAATAACTCTTGCAATTCCTGTGTATAATTCCTTATATAAACAGTGGTTGCTGTGTCAGTTCTTCTAAAACTGTGGTGAGGATGAAAGAGCCAGTGGTAATGCTATTTCCAGATAATAAAGCAACATGTTTAGCAACCATACTTGTTTCATAAGTTTATCGTGACTTTCCTTGACCTACAAAATGGCTTGATTCGTTATCTTGGCTTTGTCAGTTAAATAGTTAGAAATACAGTATATAATTGCTTAACATTGTTTGACCTCCTTCAACTAAATCTTTATATACAAACATGCAAGCACTTATTTATATCATGCATAATCCTGTGATTGCAATTATAGCTATCTGACTCCTCCCCATGGTCTATCCATATTTCCGTATATGTCACGAAGGACGTGATTTTTTTTCTTAAAGTGTATGTGCTGTATTCTGAAACACTATATACTGAAATGTATACAATCTACGAAAACATACAATGCAAATGATGTGATTCTGAGCAATATAATTCTGTCTATTCTATGGAATTCATTTATAAAACATAAATTGTATAAATATAGATTTTTTTTAATCCATGCAAATGTATCTACTTCAGCCCAACAATAAACATTATGTTGAATGATTTCAATCTTCTGTGTTACAGAATATATTTTGCATTATTTCTTCATGGTCATGATATATATTTGTTTGCAAAATGAAGATGTGTTCTAAAGTGAAGCATATTTTATACATTAAAAATTATATATATATATATATATATATATATATATATATATATATATATATATATATATATATATATATATATATATATATATATATATATATATATATCCTGCTCTTGA
This sequence comes from Polypterus senegalus, assembly GCF_016835505.1. Taxonomy (NCBI): domain Eukaryota; kingdom Metazoa; phylum Chordata; class Cladistia; order Polypteriformes; family Polypteridae; genus Polypterus; species Polypterus senegalus. Next base: position 35,554,099 of record NC_053170.1, on the reverse strand, counting down.
ATTTTATAATGGAGCCAGTAGGTACCGGGGTCCCATTATAAAGAACAACCTTAAAACTTACCAAATATATCCATTTATCAATCTACATTTTCAGATTATACATGTTTTGTGAAAGACTTATCCATGTTATTTTAAAGAGGTTATAAAAGCAAACTATTGTTGTGACACTATCATTTTAAAAGGTGACCAGATGTCTGCTTCACTTCAGCAACTACACTATTATGTCTTCTTCTGCAGCACCCTTTCATCTCCAGGGCAATGGACTCACCTTGTAAAGACATTATTGAACTCTGATGCCTAAACAGGTTTTAATGGACAGGGGTGGGGGGATTTTGGGCATTGGTTGTCATAACTCTATCCACCACAGCCAGTGCTTGCAGACAAATGAACAAGAAACGTATCCATAATTTGAGAAAATAGTACCAAGAATATTTGATAAAAGCATACCTCAGCAATGTGGACAGCACCTTTTCTTAAATCAAAACCTTTGGTACTTCAAAGTGGATGTATTTTGATAAGATTTGAGGCTTTTCTTTACAAAGGGTCTTTGGTATCCACTGGTTTTATAATGGTAGCCATTTTAAAATGCAAGTGCAGGCTAGTTATTTCTGTTTCACTTTAAAATATTGTTTCTTATGACAAATATATATAATGGTTATGAAGAAATAAATAACTTTGACTTGAAAGATATTGAAATTAGCCTTTAAGATCAGAACCAATTCATGGGCTCAGGTTTCTATGTAGTCCTGATGTGCAGGTGTAGTTGGAGTACTGTAGTTATACATACCTTATAATACTTAGACATTGCTCCAACAACTCTAACAGCATAGTAAAAGTTATAACACTTTTAGATTCTTCCAGGGTTATTTATTTATCAACAACAGGCAAATTAAGGAAATTCCAAATGTAAGTGTATTACAGGTAATTTGACAGTAGTGCTATCTCTAAGTGCATTGCCATATACAGTTTGTGAGACAATCTCAACACAGAGCACATGTGCATGTCAGTATATGTGTAAAGAATGATTTATATCCCCAAGGTTGCTTCTTGTGTATCCACTGCAGGATAACCTATATTCTTTGCACATACAATTCAAGTGTGTGTGTGTGTATATATATATATATATATATATATATATATATATATATATATATATATATATATATATATATATATATATATATATATATATATATATATATTATTCGCAGCGCCAACAATCATGTCTTCCCTTGTAGGCCATGACACTTTTGTCCAATGATCTTGCTTTGCCCTGCTATCCCAGAGGCACATGAAGCATGGGTATTTTGTGTATCCAGATTGCTGTCCAAGCAAGAAGTTCATCATTTTCGACCACTGATGTTCATGATAACAGATTTTCTGTAATATGATTTTTACATATTCATATTCTTCATTAAGTTTTGTTGAGTGAGCAATAGGAAGAGACATATAACGGTTACCATTGTGCAAGAGAACACATTTCAAGCTTCTAATGGAGCTGCCAATAAAAAGCCGACAGTCTTCTAGTCGATATTCTGTTAGTCCCATTTGAAGTATTCCTGGGATATCATTGCAGTATACAAGTTCCTTCTCTTGGTTGAAATATGGGAGAAGCCTCTCTTCTCTTGTTCGATAGGCTGTAATTTTAACTTCCGCCTTTATAAGATTTCATTCATTAACTTTCAAGGCTGATGTCGACTTTTGTCAAAAGGAGGAGTTGACGATGGTAATCAACTGTACACTGTGACAAAACCAACTGTTATGTTTTAGCTGGACTCTACCTAGAAGGAAAATTAGCTTCATTGGTTTGACCAAGATTTCCTGCGCTCCTGTGAGTAGCAAGGCGCAAACAACAGCAAAAATGGCACTGTTATCAGGCGAGAGATCAAAGTGAATGCAAAAAGCAAACTACTGTGTGGACGACATTTTACCTATTATCTCTGAACTGGACTATGACTTGTCGGACTCCGATTTTGATACAAGTGATTGAAAACGAATGTGAGGTTACAGCTACAATTGACTGGTCCCCAGCTAATCATGGTGCTGAACGGGTTCATGTAGCTCAGGAGTCCTTAATCACGTTCCTGGAGGGCCACAGTGGCTGCAGGTTTCTGCTCCAACCCAGTTGCTTAATAAGAAGCACTTATTGCTCAGTTGACACTTCTGTTTCACTTTAGTGGTCTCACTCGTTAAAATTGTGAACTCTTATTGCTTCTTTTAGTCTTAAACAACTGTATTCTTGGTTTTTAATTACTCCTAATTAGCAATAACGTGCAAATGTCAAAAGAGAACATCAGTTCTCCATTTAGCTTGTTTCCATTTATGCCTCTGTTTGTATTTATCATGCACTATTGGGTTTAATTAAATACTTGGAAGGAAGGTGAAGAGAAAAAAGTGAAGGACTGAGAATTGCTCATCCATTTTTGCCTTCAAATCATTTGGATGATATCCTTAGGAAGGGGAAGAAAATCCAGGATATGAGAATGACCTGACAGGGCAGAGTTAAAGCACCAGCATGCCATGAAATTAAATTATAGGTAAGAATTGCTTTTTAATTAAGCAACCGGGTTTGAATAAAAACCTGCGGCCCTCCAGGACTGTGACTGAGGACCCCTGATATAGCTGATATGCCAAAGCAATGTTTGCCAGGGAGGAGTGCCACTTAACAATGATAAGAGGTAGGAATCACATTGCAATGCACCTTGATCGCTGCTGCTGCTGCCTCAGCCACATGAAGACAGCTTGTCAGCAAGCCTGCCGCATATTCTTGTCAAACTGGATGCCACCGCATGCGGCGACAGATGTTTTATGTTGATTTCTGAAAAAATATTCAGCCCTCAAAGAGTAAGTCTGGACACTAAAAGTTCAGATGCTTGCTTGGAGAGATGTAAGTCTCGAATCAGGTTATTGAGTTCTTTTTGCCTTAATGGTTGAGGCGTCGAAGAGCTTCCCTCAAATTCACTTCCACTGGTATTACCTGCCATACACTCCAATCCCTGCCTCTCTTCAGAGTCTGACAGTGGCTGGTTTGGTAGTCTGGTAAACACTGGTATGGGAATGTCACTGCCATGTGAAACAGGTTGTCTTGCTGATTCCAAATCGGGATAATCCCACCGAGCTTTCTTGTAACGATTAAAGCCTTTAATCTTTACAACACAAAAATAACAATCGTCATGGTTGTGTTTTGGTTCTCTCCATACCATTGGCACACCAAAGTTTAAACTTTTTCTTTCACCTTTTGTCCACTGTCGTAGGTGCTCCACACATGTTTTGCAAACCATATGTGGAGCCCAAGACTTATCCTGGTCTCCAAGCTGTACTCCAAAATAAGCCAGGTATACTCAATGTACAAAGTCTGTGATATTTTTTCTTTGTTTTTCAACGATGTACTCTCCACAGATGTATCAAAATACATCAGGATTGTTGATGCAGGCTCTTCTTGATGAAGTCATAATTTTTACATGTATTTATATACTTATTAAGACAGAACTTTTTGGGTATAAACCAAGACTGGGTTGACAAACTTATACTGTAGCCAACTTCTTTCCTCTGCAAATTCACAGTTGAATTCTGGCTTCAAAAAGTCACTTTTTTACCATTGTAGGCCTACAAATTGAAATACAAAATAATTATATGTGATATTTCATTACTGAAGACACTGTTAAAGAGTCAAAAGACAGACCAAAAGCTATTGCATTTGTTATCACACACAAGTCGCATTGGGGAAATGCATTATTTTCATGGATGTCCATTATCTCAAAAAGTAGAACCAATTCAGCAAAAATAATGGGATTTTTTAATTCAGCAGCCACCCTCAAAATACCCTAAATCTATTCAAAAACCTTGGCACCTGAAAAAAAAATTTTTTTTGTAGACCTGTGTAATATATTGTTATTTGAAATACATGCATCTTATGTGCGTTCCGTGACTACAACCATCAGTGTAAATGTACAAACCGGATTCCAAAAAAGTTGGGACACTAAACAAATTGTGAATAAAAACTGAATGCAATGATGTGGAGATGGCAAATGTCAATATTTTATTTGTAATAGAACGTAGATGACAGATCAAACGTTTAATCCGAGTAAATGTATCATTTTAAAGGAAAAATATGTTGATTCAAAATTTCACGGTGTCCACAAATCCCAAAAAAGTTGGGACAAGTAGCAATAAGAGGCCGGAAAAAGTAAATTTGAGCATAACGAAGAGCTGGAAGACCAATAAACACTAATTAGGTCAATTGGCAACATGATTGGGTATAAAAAGAGCTTCTCAGAGTGGCAGTGTCTCTCAGAAGCCAAGATGGGTAGAGGATCACCAATTCCCACAATGTTGTGCAGAAAGATAGTGGAGCAATATCAGAAAGGTGTTACCCAGCTTAAAAATTGCAAAGACTTTGCATCTATCATCATCAACTGTGCATAACATCATCCGAAGATTCAGAGAATCTGGAACAATCTCTTTGCGTAAGGGTCAAGGTCGTAAAACCATACTGGATGACCGTGATCTCCGGGCCCTTAAACGACACTGCACCACAAACAGGAATACTACTGTAAAGGAAATCACAGAATGGGCTCAGGAATACTTCCAGAAACCATTGTCAGTGAACACAATCCACCGTGCCATCCGCAGTTGCCAGCTGAAACTCTACAGTGCAAAGAAGAAGCCATTTGTAAGCAAGATCCACAAGCTCAGGCGTTGTCACCTGGCCAGGGATCATTTAAAATGGAGTGTGGCAAAATGGAAGACTGTTCTGTGGTCAGACGAGTCACGATTCGAAGTTCTTTTTGGAAATCTGGGATGCCATGTCATCCGGACCAAAGAAGACAAGGACAACCCAAGTTGTTATGAACGCTCAGTTCAGAAGCCTGCATCTCTGATGGTATGGGGTTGCATGAGTGCGTGTGGCATGGGCAGCTTGCATGTCTGGAAAGGCACCATCAATGCAGAAAAATATATTCAGGTTCTAGAACAACATATGCTCCCATCCAGACGTCATCTCTTTCAGGGAAGACCCTGCATTTTTCAACAAGATAATGCCAGACCACATTCTGCATCAATCATAACATCATGGCTGCGTAGGAGAAGGATCCGGGTACTGAAATGGCCAGTCTGCAGTCCAGATCTTTTACCTATAGAGAACATTTGGTGCATCATAAAGAGGAAGGTGCGACAAAGAAGGCCCAAGACGATTGAACAGTTAGAGGCCTGTATTAGACAAGAATGGGAGAGCATTCCTATTTCTAAACTTGAGAAACTGGTCTCCTCGGTCCCCAGATGTCTGTTGAGTGTTGTAAGAAGAAGGGGAGATGCCACACAGTGGTGAAAATGGCCTTGTCCCAACTTTTTTGGGATTTGTTGACACCATGAAATTCCGAATCAACATATTTTTCCCTTAAAATGATACATTTTCTCAGTTTAAACTTTTGTTCCGTGATTTATGTTCTATTCTGAATAAAATATTAGAAGTTGGCACTTCCACATCATTGCATTCAGTTTTTATTCACGATTTGTAGTGTCCCAACTTTTTTGGAATCCGGTTTGTAGAATCACAGAAAATGTGAGGCAAGAAATGTTGAACACATAACTAAAACAGAAACTGTTTTCATAATATAGTAATAATGACAAAATGCTGACGTGAAGTGTATAATATGTGAAGACTGAAGTCCAAATATCAAATAAACACTTTCACAAAAGGAATAACAAAACAAGTGTGCTTTTATTCAAGAATATACCCGGAGAATAAGAAATTATTCAATTTACATGTTGCTGTCAATGTGTTAAAAACTGAAACACAAACATCAATCAACACAACCTAAACATATCAGTTTATCTGGTGCAGAGGTAAGAACTGCTGTCTTATAATCAAAAGGTTGCGAGTTCGAGCCTGGATCTTCCTTACATTTACCGTTTCCAATAGTGAGCTGCTATTATTATTACCATTATATAATAAAAACATACATTTGATTTGAGTCTGTAACAACCAGTGTAAGTATTTGCTACTTGTAAAAGATATCACTGAAGGCATATAAGCAGACACACAAACACTGGTGTATTATGTCTTCTTGGAATTATTTTTATTCAGTTTTTATCATGAATAAAAGCACACTTGTTTTGTTATACCTTTGCGAAAGTTTTTAGTTTATATTCCAGTAACCACTTGAATGACATCAGATCTGTCTCTGCCTCTCTTGCTCAAACACACACATTCATACATGAAAACCTCATTATTTGAAAATGCTATGCCATTTGAACATGTTTTTTTCTTGATCTTGCCCAATCTGCACATTATGGTGCTGAGAATGCAGACAGATTTGTTTTTTGGCTGCATATAACATTAGCATGGTTCTACCAGATCTAAACTCTGTCATGGAGAATTGCTCGCATACTAAAGTGGCTTTAGCTGCAGGTGGAAGTTCCTATACCAGTTTATATATGATGCCAAGCAGAGTTGTGTTGCGGTGCAACCGTCTATTAGCCAGCGAAAGTAACATGAAGACGTTGGCTGTAGTTATGGATCTGCCTTTGTCTAGAAACGGCTTCATAAGCTTGATGAACACAGCCTCGAAAAGTCTTTGTCCCATGGGATGACTGGGATCTTTTCTAAAATAAGGAGTGGCATTTGCACATGTACTTTGTCTCCAAATCTGCCACAATCCAAAACTTTATGCCAAATTTGTCAGGATATAAGAAAGGTCAATAAACCTTGGTTGGAAACAGTTGCTCTTCATCTATACTAATAAAAGGCAAAGCCCTCACTCACTGACTGACTGACTGACACACTGACTCATCACTAATTCTCCAACTTGCCGTGTAGGTAGAAGGCTGAAATTTGGCAGGTTCATTCCTTACAGCTTCCTTACAAAAGTTGAGCAAGTTTCATTTTCGAAATTCTACGCATAATGGTTATAACTAGAAGTTATTTTTCTCCACTTACCGTAATGGAGTTGAGTTCGAAAGCTGTGGGGGGCAGAGTTTCGTGTGACATCATCACGCCTCCCACGTAATCACGCAGTACGTAGAAAACCAGGAAGAGCTCCAAAAACCGCTGAAGAAAACATATAATTAAAAAGGCAGCGAAACAATTAGAAGCGAGTGACATATAAAGCCATATTCAGCGGCTCACGTGAACTGACACAGTGCGCAGACAAAAAGCAACAGTTCCAAAGAGTGCTGAACAAAAACCGAATTACACTGCTACGCTCAAATAGACAAACCACACGCCGTGGCGCAATAGTAGAGGCTTCGCCTCTAGCGCTGGCGTCCGAGGTTCGATTCCCGAGAGGGGATGCACTGAGTATGTACGCGTGCTTCCCGATTCATTTTAGCCTCGCATCCCCTTGGTTTGAGACGTATGAAAAATATGCGGTTAACGCAGAAAGACAGATCACCAATTGAAGCTTTATGAATAATGGATACTTTATTCGCAATCAATGATTGTTTTGGTAAAGCCATACTCAGTGTATTCATTAGATGAACGGTAAAAAAGTAAGAGCGAGGGGAGGGTAACTTATTGAGGCACGCAGGCAAAACCACAATAGCACGCGGGCTCGATGTACTGTAGTGCGCGTCAACTCGATCTGAATTGCGCGATCACATTGAAAAAATATATCTTTTCAAGTTCTATTTAGTCCATATGTGTCAAACTCAAGGCCCGAGGCCACATCCGCCCGGCGTAATTATATCCGCCCGTGAGATCATTTTATATATTATTGTTATTAATGGCCCGGGATATGAAGCTGGTAACACAATAAACTACAGATCCCATAATGCAGCGCTTCAGCTGCCTTGCCTAACACTTACCGTTAATCAAGTCTAGCTTATGATGCTGCAAGTTATTGCGAAGCTAGCCCACATGATGCCGAAGAGAAAAGGTGATTCTGAACATAGAGCCTTTAAAAACCGATGGGAGGCTGAGTATATGTTTACTGACATTGCCGGTAAACCCGTGTGTCTCATTTGTGGAGCTAATGTGGCTGTAATTACAGAATTTAATCTAAGATGGCACTATGAGACAAAACATCAAGATAACCTGAAAGACCTGAATGCAATGCACAAGATACAGAAAGCAGAAGAGTTAAAGAAGAATCTGACACTTCAGCAGACGTTTTTACCCATGCAAAATCACAAAGTGATTTCAAGTGAAGCTACTTTTATGGGAGACACAAATGCACCAGTGCAACTTGCCCCACTTTCCCTGTTGCCAAGTAATGTTGAACCAAGTCGGCACAACGGTGTTCCCAAATACACACTTTGCTGATAAACTGAGTGCACTGCGCACTGAGTTCGCACGGCGCTTTGGTGACTTTGAAGAACAAAAAAAGAATTTTGAGTTGTTTGCAACCCATTTGCCGTCGATGTGGAAACTGCACCTGTGCAGATTCAGATGGAGGTGATTGAGCTGCAGTGTAATGGCACACTGAAGGCAAAGTACGATACTGCACGGCCCGCACAGTTTATTCACTCCATTCCCGCAGAAATGCTCCAGCTCTGTCTACATGCGGCTCGAACCTTGTGCATGTTTGGTACCACATATCTGTGTGAGAAGCTCTTCTCAGTCATGAAGACTAACAAAACAGCACACAGGAGTCACCTCACTGATGAGCACCTGCAGTCCATCCCTGAGAATCTCCACAACACAGAACCTCACACCAAACATAAACGAACTTGTTGCCAAAAAAAGATGCCAGGCGTCCAGCTCTGATAAAATGACATAAGAGCAAAGACAACTGAATGATTTGATTTGTTATTGCTGAAAAGAACAAATTTTATTTATATTTCCAGGTTTTGTTATGCACCATGTTCATATTTGAATTTGTATAATTTTGACAGGATATATTTTTATGGAGAGCAAAATCTTTTGGGATATTTAAAATTTAAGTTTATTTTTTATATAAAATTACATAAGAGTAAAGAAATTTGAATGTTTGTTCTTTTAACGTTTACTTTATTTCTAACTTGTATAATTTAGACAGGATATATTTTTATGGAGAGCAAAATATTATAAGTTATTTAAGGTTTGAGTTGATTTATTCGAATAATATTCTGTCGACTAAATAAAAATTCCTTCTATTTAAAATTTAAATAGAACTTGAACAGATAATGATAGTTCATAATATCCAGGCAGACTTGCACGTAAGAGCGGAGTCATCCGTTTTAACAAACAGCGTATTGCACTGATACGAAATAGCCTGCCCATTTAATTATTTAGGAATGGATAAATAAATGAAGATTTTGTACAAATAATGTTTTTCATTTTTCTTCCTTCATGGATTCTGGCACCCCCAGCAACAGTTGCTCGCACCCCAAAGACTGTATATATGTATGTGTGTATGTATGTATATATATGTTTATATGTGTGTGTATATATATATATATATATATATATATATATGTGGATGTATGTATGTATGTGTGTATATATATATATATATATATGTGGATATGTATATATATATATATATATATATATATGTGGATATGTATATATATATATATATGTTTATATGTGTGTGTGTGTATGTATATATATATATATATATATATATATATATATATATATGACAGCAACACTCCTCACTCACAACAGTGACAAAACAATTACATTGACAATCATGTTACGTTATTTTCAAAATGTTTCCTTTTCTTTTTCATTACTTCTTTAACACACCACTTCTCCGCTGCGAAGCGCAGGTATTTTGCTAGTAACCAATATGTTGCGTTCATCAACAGTAATATGTTGTCCTGGGTTGTAACCCAAAACACAGTTCTCAACAAAGTGTTGCTTGGTGTCCAAGATGACAATAAATCTGTAGTTTTTCACACGTTCCACACGGGTGTCTTTGTTGTCAAAGCGAAAATGCTGCATGATAGTCTGGTAGCAGTCACAGGGCATTGTATCTTTGATTGCCTATACAATAAATAGTAGTCACTAACTGTAGTCATAGATTTTCTTGTGAAAAGAATGGAGATAAACACCATCAACTCAGAGAGGGAGAGTCAAGTTAGTTGTACCACGTGAACGTGTCTGAGAGAATTAAAAAAAACACGGTAACTTTTAGAAGTAGCAAAAATTTTCACCGGGTGTTAGATTCAAATAAAATATATGTTTTTATTATATAATAGTAATAATAAAAGCAGTTCAATACCAGTTGAAAACAGTAAATGTGGGGAAGACTTTGAATCAAACACACAACCTCTTGATTATGAGACATCAGATCTTACCTCTGCACCACCCAAACAGACACATCTACTTTTTGTCAATTGATATTTGGATTTCAGTTTTTACACATTGACAGCAACATGTAAATTAAATAATTTCCTTTTCTTTGGTTATAGTCTTGAATAAAAGCGCACTTGTTTTATTATACCTTTTGTGAAAGTGTTTATTCCAGTCTTTATACATTACACACTTCACATCAGCATTTTGTCATTATTACTATAATATGTCCTGACACTGCACTCTTATGTGGGAGAAACTGGACAAACACTCCACCAGAGAATGAATTTACACAGGTTCCACATTAAACGTGGCAACAGAGATGTTCCTGTAGCGGCCCACTTCAACAGCCATGGACACTGTGAGAGGGACTTTAAAGTCACAGTGCTTATAGGTAACTTCAAAACACAGCAAGATAGAAAAAAATGGGAAGTTAAACTCATGTTAAAATTTAATACATTACAACATGGCTTGAAGTACTAGGATGTTGTACCGTGTTAGCCATTATGAATGTAGAGAAAAGCCAAGCAAAATGACAGCTTTTATTGGCTAACTAAAAAGATTACAATATGCAAGCTTTCGAGGCAACTCAGGCCCCTTCTTCAGGCAAGTTGCCTCGAAAGCTTGCATATTGTAATCTTTTTAGTTAGCCAATAAAAGGTGTCATTTAACATGGCTTGAATAAAGACAAGAGTTTTATGGCGAGATATGAGGATTGTTTGTATCTCTTAGAATGACACAGACAACCTGTCTACAGACCCATATTGTTTTGAAAAACTCATCACAAACTTCAAAGGACTTTGTTGGACAGTTATCTTGTCCAAAGATCTTGACCATACATTGTTATTCTCTCTCTTGTTAAATTAATCTTAGCCTGAAGGAATCTATTAATTTTTTACATTTAAGATTTTTCATTTAAAGATTTACCAATGTTGTTTCTTGTCCTAGTGTGTGTATATAAACACAGGGAACTCCAGTTTCTGTATTACATCTTGCCTGAAGAAGGAGCCCGAGTTATCTTGAAAGCTTGCATATTGTAATCTTTTTAGTTAGCCAATAAAAGGTGTCATTTTGCTTGGCTTTTCTTTACTATATTATGAAAGAACTACCTGTTTTAGTTATTGTAGTGATGTGTTCTTGCCTCACATTTCCTGACATCATACTTTTAAGGGGAATATAAGGTGGCCCGGCATTACAAATATTTTTGTAGGCTTCAAGGATTCTAATGTTAACAACCCTAGGATGCAATAAGAACAGGTAGTAGCTCTAACGGTTCTAAGTAATTGGTTTTCTGCCTAGAATCTAAGGGTTCTGAGTAATGGGTCTCTTGCCTGGAAAGCTGAGATTGGAATGCATCTCCTGTACAAACAGGCAGATCATTGCACATCTTTGGGACTCTGTAGCTAAATGCTTGATCTGCTATTGTTTTTTTATTCATCCATGGATTGTTTAGTATATGTGCATCTTGAGATATTAAAGTATGCTTTGCTTTGTATCTAATGATAATTTAAAGATGGGTAAGTAGGACCTATGCCATTTAAAAAAAATCTACATAGGAGGAGGAGGAGGACTTAACTGGAAGCCTGTGTAATGAGTTGCAAACAGTTATATGGTCATACTTTTTTAGTTGTTGTAATGATTTGTGAGGCAATAGTTGGCCTAAAGCTACATTTAGAAGCATATGAAAAGCCTGGGAATAACATATTGCAGTAGCTAATCTTACTAGAAATAAATGTATGAATTTATGATGTATAATTTTTCAATATCCTCCATATTTAGATACTGTCTTAATTTTCAATATTTTCAAAATGAGGGGAAAAAAATAGGTCTTAGATAGTGTGGGCTGCTGTCAAAGATACAGTAACACCTAAGTTGCATGCCAATGTCAGTTTTTATTAGACTTATGGAGTATGAAGATAATAAAGTACTGTCATCACATTTATACCAATTGTTTTTTTTTTTAAATATGAACTAATCCATGCAGGGCCAGTGCCAGCCCAATGTAGCTCTATTTTTTTCAACAGTGATCTGATAACAAACACTTTTAGTGCATTAGCAACCATGGCAGTCCATCTAATATTGACCTATAAATAATATGTTTCATTTTAGACATTAAAGGATATGCTTTGTAGTTTTGAAGTTATTTCTTCACAATCATGGTTTATATTAATTTGCCAAATGAAATTGCATTCTAAAATGAAGCATATTTTATAGATTTTAAAAAATAACTAGTCTGCTCTTGGGTTTTATAACAGATGTAATGTGTACCTGTGTCCTTGCATAAACAAAAACCTTATACTGAATGTGTCCACTTTGAACTACCAAAGTTTTTGATGTATGAAAACATGCCTTTTTCATTTCTGAGGCATGCTTGTGACAACAAAAGTAAACTGGAAACGTATATGTCAGTCTGTCACATGTCCTCCTTGATTCTGTCGAGCTATCGCTTTTTGGGTCTTCCACGTACCGTTGTGCTTGAAAGTTTGTGAACCCTTTAGAATTTTCTATATTTCTGCATAAATATGACCTAAAACATCATTAGATTTTCACTCAAGTCCTAAAAGTAGATAAAGAGAAACCAATTAAACAAATGAGACAAAAATATTATACTTGGTCATTTATTTATTAAGAAAAATGTTTGAATATTACATTGTTGTGAGTGGCAAAAGTATGTGAACCTCTAGGATTAGCAGTTAGTTTGAAGGTGAAATTCGAGTCAGGTGTGTTCAATCAATGGGATGACAATCAGGTGTGAGTGGAAACCCTGTGTTATTTAAAGAACATGGATCTATCAAAGTCTGCTTTTCACAATACATGTTTGGATCGCTTGGACTTCATTGTTCCACCAACACATCTGCTTGTCAATACATTTTTTATGGGCCTGCATTTTCCCCAGAGTTTTGCGAGTGATGTTGTGGATTTGCTGGACCAAACCTTGCCACATAGAATCTGGTGGTGGCTTCGGATCAACAGTGAGCGATTGGAGAGCATCTGCAAATTGGTCCCTATGTTCTAGTAGCTTCCTTTACCATTTGATCCACTTGATGCCAACTGCATCCGGTGTGGGCCTCCACTTGATCTGTAGTTTCATATCCAAGATGAGAATGTGGTGTTGTGGCGCAATGCAGATCAACAGGATTACCTTTGCATCCACAGTCAGCTTCAGGTCTCGTCTTTGGTTTAACCAATGATCTGCGTGGAGTGACTAACACTAGCATAGGTGGCGAGGTGACTGACTCGTTTCTTGTAAAAGGTGTTGACTATGACGAGGTCATGCATTTCAGCATAATCAAGATGCGACAGCCGTTGTCATTCTGTTCTCCATATTCTTGCCCTCCATGCTGTTGGTCATAGCCATCACGTGTCATGCCGAAGAGGCCATTTAAGTCGCTGTCAATGAAGATGTGTTCTTCTATGCTGATCACTTGTGAATGGTTGTCAATGGAATCCCAGAAAGTTTCTTTTTCCTCCTCTTGGCATCCGGTCTGCAGCACATATGCTGAGATTATTGGCAAGGTTGTTGATCCAGATTTGATCTTGATTGACATCAACCTGTCTCATATTCGGCCAACTTCAACGACATCGTCTCTCAGATGTTCGTTGACAACTTTAGCTACTCCATTTCAAATTGCTATTTGGCCTTTGTAGTAAAGCTTGTAGCCTTTGCCAATTTCTTTCTCTTTTGCTCTCTATCATTTTGTTTCTTTAATGCAGGCAATGTCCACTCACCTGAGTTTGAGGACGTCAGCCAGTTTGCATGTATGACCAGTGAGCATGCCGATGTTGATAGTGGCTGAATGTAGGTGTTGGACTAGCTTCTTTGGCCCAATTCATCCACCAGCGGGTAGTCTTCGTGACTTTTTCATGCTGCTCAGGTGAGGGTGATGTGCGTTGCTTAAGGAGGATGCCCTAGAGTTCCTGAATAAGTTTTGTGAAGACATTAAAGCCATGAGGTGCGACTAGAAAATAATATAGAAGATGTGTTCTATGTTGGACCTCCATCGTTAGCCAAGGTTGGGTTGCGTGGTCGGCACCACAGGTAATGGTAGGATTTGGCCGACCACTCAAATCATATGATTGTTTTTTTCCTAAATAGAGTTTACTTTTCCCCAATTACATTGTATTGTTATTTATATAGCCTACGGAGCAAGAGTCATGATGAACTGCAGTGTGGTGGTTTCATAATACTTCTTACAAATAACAATCTGAAATTAACTAATTATACTGCATTGTGTTTTTTTCACATTGGGACCACAGTAACCATTAGCTTCATTATAAAACCACAGGCTCAGGCTATGTGTTTTGTGGAGTTTATGAAGTATGTTCACTTTAGAATGTAGTTTCATGTGGCAAATTAAAATATACAATGATTTTCAAGAAGTTATTTCATAAATATAAAATTTATCATTTAAAGTTATAATTTTCTCTTCTGGTATCAGGTTAAAATTACTATAGTGGTGTGTGCAAGGAGAGACATGGTTTGATACTACAATATTTAGTTTGCAATATACTGCAATGTGGGATTTTATTTTTATTATAATGAACTTTTTAAAAATCTGTACAGCTAATACTTGTAGGTATTTTGCAAGGCAGTTCAGAAGTATCAAGTGTCAGATTGGCAGATGTTCTAAACAGAAGACAAGGATTATATGGTATCACTTTAGATTATATATGGCATGCTGTACTTACCATGTAATTACCTGTATAATTACAGAGTAACATGGTTTATGGACAAAACTGTAAATGTGCATACGCACAAAAAAAAAAATCCAGATGCCTAAAACAGTGTGTATGCCAAGTTCCACGCACTTCCACTTTATAAAACCCAATGATCATGAAATTTAACAAATGTTATAGTTGTGCACCTGATTGTTCAGCAACTTCACTTTGAAAACCTCCGGTGGCTGAAAACCAAGAGTGGACAGAACTTGCAAAGGAGTAGGTAGAGCTCGATTCCTCAAAGTCTGCCTTTGTAAAGCCAGCACCAGTTCAGCACATAGCTACATGATAGCTCCTGGAAATTGAAATTGACTTAGAAACCAGTAATCATCATCTGTAAATATGTGTTGTCTTCTAATTCTTCCATTTGCAGTGTCTTCTAACAACTGTAAAGCAGCTGTGGTAGATGAAATCGTTTGGCTATTCCGTGCACCATTATATTGTTACAGAATGATTAAAATCAAGTGAAATAACAATATGATGGTAATAATAAGTAAACGATATGCAATTAATTTTGGTTTATTTGATAAATCCCGCGTCATTGATGCAAATGGAAAAAAGAAAGGGACACCACACAGAAGCAGTAGCCCTGCTTTGATGCTGGGTGCTGCCCGTTTGCAAAACCAGAAACTTGCATATGCATGGTGTGAGGCTGCTATTAAAATGTGCGTGGCTTTACACCATCTTGAATTGTGCATGGAAAAGGGTGTATGAAACATTTCTGTGTAGAAATTACAACACTGTTTATGCATGGTCTCCCCCTTTCAGGGCATCATAGTGTTTAAATGACTACTTGTAGTCATTGACATCACCAAGTGTTGAGGATCTTCTCTGGTGATGCTCTGCCAAGACTCTAGTGTAACCATCTTCAGCCTCTTCTTGTTTTGAGGGCTTGTCCCTTTACGTTTTCACTTCAACATGTGGAAGGCATGCTCAGTTAGATTTAAATCGGGTGAAGTTTTCCATTTTTTAGCTTTGAAAAACTCTTGTATAGCTTAAACAGTATGTTTAGGATCATTATCTTGTTGTTGGATGAACTCATCCAGTGAGTTTTGATGCATTTACTGGAACTTAAGCAGAATTCATTGTGCGACTACTGTCAACATGTACATTATCAGTGAAGATAAATGTGCCAGTACATGGGGCAGCCATAGATTCCCAAGATGTAACAACCCCATCACCAGGTGGTTTGCTTTGGATCTTGGGCAGTTTCTTTCATCTCCACAATTTGCACTTGCCTTGACTCTGATACAGATTAATCTTTGTATTATCTGTCAACAAGACTTTTTTTTCTTTGCAGATTTTTAAGTTCTTTTTTGCAAACTGTAATCTGCCCATCCTGATTTGTGGCTTGCTGGTGGTTTGCATCTTGCAGTTGGGACCATTGTATTTTTGTTCACGAAATCTTCTGCGAATAGCCATCTCTCACACATCCATATTTGCCTCCTGAAGACTGTTTCTGATCTGTTGGACAGGTGTTTGGGACTTTTTCTTTACCATAGTGAGGACTCTTCTGTCACCAGCAGTGGAAGTCTTCCTTGGCCCACTAGTCCCTTTGCAATTACTGAGGTCACCCTTGCATTCTTCTTAATGATATTCCAGACAGTTGACTTAGATAATCTTAAGGTTTTACTGATGTACAGTTGTGTGCAAAACTATTTGCCCCCTTCCTGATTTCTTATTCTTTTGCATGTTTGTCACACAAAATGTTTCTGATCATCAAACACATTCAACCATTAGTCAAATATAACACAAGTAAACACAAAATGCACTTTTTAAATGATGGTTTTTATTATTTAGGGAGAAAAAAAATCCAAACCTACATGGCCCTGTGTGAAAAAGTAACTGCCCCCTTGTTACAAAATAACCCTAACTGTGGTGTATCACACCTGAGTTCAATTTCCGTAGCCACCCCCAGGCCTGATTACTGCCACACCTGTTTCAATCAAGAAATCACTTAAATAGGAGCTGCCTGACACAGAGAAGTAGACCAAAAGCACCTCAAAAGCTAGACATCATGCCAAGATCCAAAGAAATTCAGGAACAAATGAGAACAGAAGTAATTGAGATCTATCAGTCTGGTAAAGGTTATAAAGCCATTTCTAAAGCTTTGGGAATCCAGTGAACCACAGTGAGAGCCATTATCCACAAATGGCAAAAACATGGAACAGTGGTGAACCTTCCCAGGAGTGGCCGGCCGACCAAAATTACCCCAAGAGCGCAGAGACGACTCATCCAAGAGGTCACAAAAGACCCCAGGACAACGTCTAAAGAACTGCAGGCCTCACTCGCCTCAATTAAGGTCAGTGTTCACGACTCCACCATAAGAAAGAGACTGGGCAAAAACGGCCTGCATGGCAGATTTCCAAGACGCAAACCACTGTTAAGCAAAAAGAACATTAGGGCTTGTCTCAATTTTGCTAAGAAACATTTCAATGATTGCCAAGACTTTTGGGAAAATACCTTGTGGACTGATGAGACAAAAGTTGAACTTTTTGGAAGGCAAATGTCCCGTTACATCTGGTGTAAAAGGAACACAGCATTTCAGAAAAGGAACATCATACCAACAGTAAAATATGGTGGTGGTAGTGTGATGGTCTGGGGTTGTTTTGCTGCTTCAGGACCTGGAAGGCTTGCTGTGATAGATGGAACCATGAATTCTACTGTCTACCAAAAAATCCTGAAGGAGAATGTCCGGCCATCTGTTTGTCAACTCAAGCTGAAGCGATCTTGGGTGCTGCAACAGGACAATGACCCAAAACACACCAGCAAATCCACCTCTGAATGGCTGAAGAAAAACAAAATGAAGACTTTGGAGTGGCCTAGTCAAAGTCCTGACCTGAATCCAATTGAGATGCTATGGCATTACCTTAAAAAGGCGGTTCATGCAAGAAAACCCTCAAATAAAGCTGAATTACAACAATTCTGCAAAGATGAGTGGGCCAAAATTCCTCCAGAGCGCTGTAAAAGACTCATTGCAAGTTATCGCAAACGCTTGATTGCAGTTATTGCTGCTAAGGGTGGCCCAACCAGTTATTAGGTTCAGGGGGCAATTACTTTTTCACACAGGGCCATGTAGGTTTGGATTTTTTTTTCTCCCTAAATAATAAAAACCATCATTTAAAAACTGCATTTTGTGTTTACTTGTGTTATATTTGACTAATGGTTAAATGTGTTTGATGATCAGAAACATTTTGTGTGACAAACCTGCAAAAGAATAAGAAATCAGGAAGGGGGCAAATAGTTTTTCACACCACTGTATGTAAGGTTTTTATTCTTGTTTTTCAGCCTCATAATAGCTTCTTTGACTTTCATTGGCACAGCTGTTGTCCTCATGTTGAACAATAACTACTACAGACTCCAAAGGTAGAGCTCCAAAGGTCTGTAGGTAGAAGCAAGCCTAGGTACTATATCTTATACCTGCACTAATGAAGCAATGAAACACAACTAAAAAAATCACAAACACCTGTGATGGAAATTGTCTCAAACATTATGGTTACCTAAAATGAGGGGACCATGATGTATAAAAAGTGTTGTAATTTCTACATGGTGTGACTGAAATGTATGCAAGTAACCTTAAATTAAAGTCTGCGATGTGCACTTTAATCACATCTGAATTGTTTGATTTGTAATTTTAAATGGTGGTGTAGAAGGATAAATAAAAGAATAAAACATTTTTGTCCTGAAAATTTTGAAAGGAATTGTATATGAGCTTGTTGGACATGCCATTCCTAAACCATGGCCATTAATGTTGAGTTGCCCCAACCTCTTCTTTGCAGCTATAGCAGCCTCCACTTATCTGTGAAGGCTTACCACAAGATTTTGAAGTGTGTCCTGAGAATATGTTCAGCCAAAAGAACATTTGTGAGGTTAGGTACTCATATTTGACAAGAAGGCTTGGCTTACAAACGGTGTTCAGTTCATTCCAAAGGTATTTAAAATGGTTGAGATCTGGAATCTGTGTATATGCATTGTACTTTTGGATAAAAATGTATTGGTTTTCAGCTCTCTTGCACACTGGGCCCATCCCTATGACTAAGTACAAAATCATAGTGAGCCATTGGGTATGTCAGACTAGACCTTCATGTTAGCATGCCAGTGGCTGCCTCCAACTCAGTAAGATTATTAAAATGAAGGCTATGACTGAAAATTACTAGAAAAGTTGCGTAATATGTCTTGAGCTTTATTTGTAGCATTAAGGAGTAGTGTTAATCAAGGCACCCCACAAAAAACGTTGTTTTCATCATTTCTATATTCCATATACTCAAGTGGCTTGAGCAGTGAGAATGGCTGCATTGATCTCGGGCACTAAAATATTGTACCCAAGCTCATCAAATACACATGATACTATATTATCTAAGGAGAACATATCCATGAAGTTCAGAAATTCCTTAAAGTGCTCCTTAACAATATCCCCAGTTGAAGACAGTTTTCAACTCACTTTTTTAGAACACACTTGGTGACATCCTGCCTACCCTTTTTGAGTCATTGAATTTCGTGCCAGAACCTATTCATAACTGTCTAAAAGTCTCCATGGCCTTATCATACTTCGTGCACAAGCTTTCATTTCACTCATTGATATTGCTGCTGCCTTCTTTGCCTGCCAGAACATTTCAGCCAAATCTTGGTAACAAACAATAACACACCTTGTTTTTGCACTAATTCTGCATATGGTTGCCTTTCATTTTATTTTTGAATTAGGTCCTCCATTGAAAAACAGCATATGTGCAGACATTTTGTTAAAATATGTTTGTTGTGGTATTCTAGTAGTACAATGTCGGCTATACCTGTTAGAGTGGCAGCCATTTACATTGCATTTGAGACAGATATGTGGTACATTCCTCCACAGAGCCTGGAACATGCATATGCTAAGCGTCATAGGAATCTACAAACCGGAAGGAGTAGTTGTTGGGTTACAGCAAGGTGTGGGCCTGCCATGTTGTGAATGAGCTGTAATAAGTGGTCCATGGTTGTAAAAGATTTTAAATAAATAATAAAGTCCCAAGAGCATGCAGGCTCAGAACAGATGCAGGTGTGCGCCTGACAGTGCTGCTTTAGGGTTGATTACAGTGTTTGGCTGATTGCGCACTCATATGCAAATGCGGGTGGATCAGTTAGGCACTGCATTCTCATCTCAGAGTGGGTGGAGGATCACATCTGCACCCAATAAATAAATACACTGCGTTCCAAATTATTATGCAAATGATATTTTTCTCTGATTTTCCTAAATAGTTGATACAAGTGGCAGTCAGCATAATTTGAGTCATCAACCATCTCTATATATAATCTTCATTTGAATCTTGATCTTTGTTTGTCCGCGAATGAATTAGAAGAAGAAGCACTAGATGGCAGTAGAGAGACAGCTAAAACATAGGCATTGCATTAAGAATCTCCTCCAGGCTTATACTACTGAAGACTGTAGTACTCCAGTCACACCTCAAAACATAGACATTCAAACTAAACAAATTGTTGTGCTTTAAATTAACTAAAGAGATCTTCATTTATATCTTGATCTTTGTTTGTCCACGAATTCCACGCATGCGTAGACCACCTACCAGTTTAGTACTTTGTTGTTACTCACGGATTGCAACAATGTGCCGGAATAACGAAAGGGGTGGTGGACAGTGTTACGCTGGTTAGCTCCTGAGGCCTGGTTAGAGAATGAGATTGCCGAAGATAAAAGGTACATGCCTAGGTAACGTATGAATGAAAGAAAGACAGTGGGTAAAATGAATGACAATGTAACAGCACATTCCGGAAATTATTATTTTTCGTTGTAGCCGGCAAGTGCTGCACGTCTCACAGTTGTACTGTGCCTTGCTCACATGTCAGTGAAGTGATCCCTATTTATGCTTTAAAGAGCCTGGATACCTATGTGTCCCCCTTTTATAACCATTGCTCTGTGTATATTGCCTTACTCTTTGGATTGCCACAAAGCAACCTGTGAGATTGAAGAAAGGTTGAGAAGACATCGTGAGAGGAAACGACAGCGTCATGAAAACAAGGCAGACTGTGAACGGACAGAAGCAGAAATGCTCCTACACCACCACATAATTACTATTCGGACAGTGATTCCGAGTAGGCCGTTCCTATCGAATCAATATCCAAGGGTTTTCTTTTGTAAATTTATTTCCCTTCATAATGCAAAAATCATAATGCTGTGTGCAACGAAGGGCCCAGTTCACGACTGGCAGCCGCGTTTAAACAGGGAGCCCTTCACAGATAACTCGCAACGTAGTTGGGCGCACATGGCTAGTTAGAGTATAATTTGAATGTTACTGAAAAAACCTCCTAATGATAACGGTATGTTTTTCAAAAATAAAAAACTTAAAATGCATTGTTCCAAATTATTACGCACAAGAGATTTTCAAAACATTTTATAGGTTGTAAAGAACTGTCATTTGTTGAATTTGCAGTATTAGGAGGTCATCCATCCATCCATTTTCTAACCCGCTGAATCCGAAACGGGTACATTTACTGAATTCAAAAGCTATTTCAATCAAAAACATCTTAACAGGTCAAGTTACATATCGACATAGGACCCCTTATTTGATAGCAGCCTCACAATTCTTGCATCCATTGAACTTGTGAGTTTTTGGAGAGTTTCTGCTTGAATTTCTTTGCAGGATGTCAGAATAGCCTCCCAGAGCTGCTGTTTGGATGTAAACTGACTCCCTCCCTCATAGATCTTTTGCTTAAGGATGCTCCAGAGGTTCTCAATAGAATTGAGGTCAGGGGAGGATGGGGGCCACACCATGAGTTTCTCTCCTTTTATGCTGATAGCAGCCAATGATGCAGAGGTATTTCTTGCAGCATGAGATGGTGCATTGTCATGCATGAAGATGATTTTGTTACAGAAAGCATGGTTCTTCTTTTTGTACCATGAAAGAAAGTGGTCAGTCAGAAACTCCACATACTTTTCAGTGGTCATTTTCACACCTTCAGGGACCCTAAAGGGGCCGACCAGCTCTCTCCCCATGATTCCGGCCCAAAACATGACTCCGCCACATCCTTGCTGACATCGTAGCCTTGTTGGGACATGGTGGCCGTCCACCAACCATCCACCACTCCATCATCTGGACCATCCAGGGTTGCACGGCACTCATCTGTAAACAAGACTGTTTGAAAATAAGTCTTCATGTAGTTCTGGGCCCACTGCAGCCGTTTTCTGCTTGTGAGCATTGGTAAGGGGTGGCCGAATAGAAGGTATATGCATAACTGCAATCCTTTGGAGGAGCCTGCTCCTTGATATTTGCGGGACTCCAGAGGCACCAGCAGGTTCAAATACCTGTTTGCTGCTTTGTAATGGCATTTTAGCAGCTGCTCTCTTAATCCGATGTATTTGTCTGGTAGAAACCTTCCTCATTTTGCCTTTATCTGCACAAACCCCTGTGTGCTGTAAGTCGGCCACAAATCTTTTAACAGTACGATGATCACACTTAAGTTTTCGTGAAATATCTAAGGTTTTCACACCTTGTCCAAGGCATTCAACTATTTCACGCTTTTTGGCAGCAGACAGATCCTTTTTCTTTCCCATATTGCTTGAAAATGGTGGTCTGCTTAATAATGTGGCATATCCTTCTTTAGTAGTTTTTCCTTTAATTGGGCTCAGTTGGCAAACTAATTATCACAGGTGTCCGAGATTGATTTCAGTGATCAAAAGAGCCCTGAGACACAATACCATCCATGAGTTTAATTGAAAAACAAAATATTTAATCTTTATGACACTTAAATACAATTTGCATAATAATTTGGAACGCGGTGTAAGAGGAACCTGCGCGGCAGAGGGGATGAGGAATGACAGAGAAACAGAAAGATAGACACGTTAAAGACGGGAGAGAGCCGGTGTGAGAGAATGGAGCAACGCAGCTGGGAGGAAATTCCCCTAGGAGATGCATAGGGCTGACATTTGGGGGCTTGAAGTGAGTCACTCCAGCCAAGCATTTCTAGGGGTATTTGGAGTGACTCGATGCTCGTAGAGGCTCCTGAATAAGGAAGGCCAAAGAGTGGCAGCGGCAGCATGAGACGAAGGAGCAAGGGCTTGGTGCGGTGCACTGCTGTATTTATCTACCAGCTGTATTTATTTACCAAGCCCAATTCTACCTTCCTTCCATCATACTTTCTGTCTGCCTTTCTGAAATAAAAACTTGGTTCTCTTCTAATTTTCTTAAAACTTAATGATAAAACTAAGGTTCTCCTCATTGGCACTAAATCTACTCTCACCAAACTTGACAGTTTTTTTCTTGACAGTTGATGGTTCTATAGTTTTTCCTTCCCCTCAGGTTAAGAGCTTGGCTGACATCCTCAACAGTCCCTCAAAGTTCATATTAACAATACTACACAGTCCACATATTTTCACCTTCGCAACATAAATTGTCTCTATCTATTCCTCTCAGCTAATAGTACTGCTATTCTTGTACATGCTCTGGTAACATCACATATTGATTACTATCTGTAATTCTGTATTGGCTGGCCTCCTTCTCAGTCTTTTGCATAGGCTTCAGGTCATCCAGAATTCTGCTGCTCAAGTTATTACTGGAACCACTTCCATAGAACACATTAACCTGGTTAGAACTATAAGAACATAAATAAAATACATAATAAATAGAAGTAATGTTTTATAATCACAATGAAGGAACCATCAGTATTACTGTAGGCCACGGAATGCAAGTGAATAGAAATGAGTCTTTAATCTTGTTTTGAACAGTTCAATTGTAGACGGCTCTATTTAATGAGGTAAAGAGTTCCACACGCGAGGTGTAGCAGCTGCAAAAGCCCTGTCCCCCTTGGTTTTACACTTGGTACGAGGGACAACAAGAGACAACTGACCAGAAGATTTAAGCACTCTGGATGGCTGGTGTAAAGCACATAATTCAGATAAATAGGCAGGAGCGAGTCCATGTAAAGATTTAAAAACAAGCAACAAGATTTTAAAATCAATTTGAAAACTGATAGGCAGCCAGTGTAAAGAAACTAAAATAGGAGAAACAGAGTCATACTTTCTTGCCCCAACCAGAAAGCGTGCGGCAGCATTCTGGTCAACTGTAACCTGTGTATCAGGGATTTGTTAATCCCATAATACAGAGAGTTGCAGTAATCAAGGCAAGAAAAGATAAAAGCAAGAGTAGATTTCTCAAGATCCCTAGGAGATAAAAAAAGGTTTGATCTTACCTAACAGATGAAGCTGGAAAAAGCAACTCTTGACTACAGAATTAACTTGTTTCTCAAAAGAGAGGTTACTGTCAAAGATAATGCCAAGATTGTGGGCTTGAGGTTTGCAAAAGACAGAGAAAGAGCCAAGAAGTCCAAGACCAATTTGGGCTTTAGCGGATGGACCCACTATAAGCACCAACGTTTTATTTTGATTCAGATCAAGAAAATTATTAGCCATCCAGGATCATTTCAAGATTCTGCTATTAACGTTCAAAGTTCTTCATAGCCTGGCAGATTCATATCTTTCAGATCTACTTCATATTTATGCACCTGCTCATACTTTTGTATCTTCTTATTTAAATCTCTTGGCTACACCCTCTGCTCGTTTATCTGTCATAGGGTCTAGAACCTTTAGATTTATTGCTCCTCGTCTTTAGAACTCCCTTGCTTAAGATATCCACAGCATTGATTCACTTCCCATCTTCAAATCCAGATTTATAACTTATCTTTTTAAACCTGCCTACTCCCCTTGATTTTTTCCATTGACTGTACAGTTTAGTACTTTTTAAATCATATATACATAATGTTATTTTAATTATATATTATTATTTGTCATTGTTTTCTTTTTATTAATTTATTTCTTTAAGTGTTTATTCATTTTAATTAATTTTTTGTTTTGGTGTATTTCTTTGACTTTTTTGTATGGTGTCCTTGAGTGTCTTGAAAGGTGCCTTTAAATAAAATGAATTAATATTTGTTATTACTGCCTGGAGCCCCCGGTGCCAACAGCGACCTAAGCCAAAGAGGAAAATTTGGCAGTGCCTGTCAGAAGTTATGACCTTTTAATGTAGTTTGTATGTATGAATTAGAATTTTCAAGTTGTAACAATCATCCTCTCCTTTAAGACAGTTAAGCAACATGTGTTAAAAAATAATAAGTTACTTTTCAAGCTTTTTAGGCAAATCCCAAATATGCCAGTTACAAGATATTTCTTTGAGAACTTTAAAATAATCATTTGTACTTTTTGAGGCAGTCATGTATCTGTCTATGTTCATACTTCTGTGTACAGAGACAACTTACAGAAACATGGAGTATGCATAAGAGTGCTGGGAGATTTGGATCTGCTTCCACTAGACATTCAGAAGCTCATTGCACAAGCAGTATTATCAACAAGAACTCACAACAAGTAAGTTATAAAATATTTAACACAAAAAGTTATCATGTACGGCCTTAACTAAAACAGTATAATTGCATTTTGCATTACATATCAGATGATCCTTTCAAAGAGTTAGCTTTGACTATAACAGAAGTAGTCTACTGATTTATGTTTTCATTTATACTGTAATAGTTCAACTTTTACAACTTGAAATTTTTATTTGGGTTTGCTTCCTTTAGTCATGTTTCAAGCTATATCCACAATTACGAAGGTAAGTTTGAACTTCAGTTGAAAAAATACATCCATAATTGATTTTTTTTTTCTTTAATATTATACAGGTTACTGACAAAATAAACAATAAATTACTGTACTGGCATGAGCAGCCAGAACAACTTCAGTTCACCTTGATATAGGTTCTACAAGTTATAAAAACTGTTGAAATATAAAGTACCATCCTTTTGAGAAACTCCATTATTTAATGTTTTCATGATGGTGGGGTAAAATGCTGTTTCAAATGTTAAACCAGACTCTCCCCTAGTTGATTGGTGGGGTTGAGATATGGAAATTGGGATTGCTGTGATCTATGGTTTGAGGTACTGTACATTACTGTCCTGCCAGTAGTGGAATCTAGATAGTATAGTAGCATAGTAATTAGCCCAGCTATCACAGAGTCCCAGAGTGCCATTTGTTAATTCTCATCAGACACTGCTTATATGGAGCGTTGCATGTTATGTTATGCATTCTCATATTATATAATGTAGGAAATTTTTTAGGGTTTATTAAATGAATTGGTGCACATGTATATACCTCAAGAGATGTGCATGTTAATGAATTTAAATTGAAATATATTTATCTGCTTATAATATGTAGCATCTAATGAACTTTATCATTGTCATATAATTAGGAATGTGCTTGCCATAGCCTTGTCCAGCTTTATTTATTTTACCTTTCTTTAAGTTTTAAATGCTTTGCCAGTTTGAATTGCAGATATTACAATTGCAAAAGAGTACTTGTGTATTAGACTTGATAGTCTACTGTAAAGTTTAAATATTGATTATCTCCAAGATTTCAATTTGTCATGAGACAGACACTAACCTCTCACATTAGCAGATTCTGAAGACAGATGCAAAAGATCAGAAAGGATAATAAGTTAAGATAGTATGCTGGATATGAAAAAGAGTGGCCATCACAAAAGACGTAGCATTTGAATTCATTTTAATAAATCAAAAACAACATAAGGGCCCAAATCATATGTTTCATTGATGTTTAAAACCTCTGCTTATTCTGAATAAAAACCTATTTGAGAACCAGCAGTTCCAGCTTTTGCTCATGAGCTGTGAGGCAAATGATTTGATTCACTGAAAAATGTTGGAAGTCCCATCAAAAGCTTAAGCTTTCTTTTTTACTTCTGAGGTTGTCTGCATGTATGAACTTTATTAACTGCAACAGGTTCAGCCAGGGAAATCATATAACTTGTTAGACACCTTTTATCACAGGTTATACAGGGCCAGTAAGGAGCATTTAATACGAAAAAAAAAATAATAATAATAAGACATTTATTTTTCATTATAACTCTTACATCTTTTCTTTGTAAACATGTGCAACATATGAATATTTCTTTGATGTGCACGGAAATAAGGATGTCTTTTTAACAAATCCAAAGCTCTTTTAGCAACAAAAGAATTTCAGTTACTTATTTGGGGAAAGGACTGCCAGTTTTAAAATATGCTATTTATTTGATAACAAAAACTGGTTTGCATACATTTATTGAGAAGTTATCTTATCATGCAATCTGCAATTTAAGGAGACAAGTTATATAAAACTTGATCCATTAAACCAGTCATCTAAACTACTTGTTGGTATTAATTTATAAGGCTTAAAATCTCAACAGACTTGATAAGTAAACTGATTATCATCTTTAACGGTATTTAGATTTTAAAAAAGGCACAATTCAGAAGAAAAACGTACACAGCACAACACATTATAAACTTGGATGGTTTGTTCTTTCTGTCAGGTTGTGTTTGCATATTCCTAAGATATTTAGAAGTCAATGTGAAGATTGTTTATTATTTTAATAAAACTTAACACAGTACAATATGTAAAAGATAAATCGGTGTAATATATGCAAAAGGGTCAAAAGATGGAGTGTGTGTGGTTTTCTATAGCATGCAAAACATTTGTTTAAATAGGATACTTGTTGAAAATGAAAAAGGTTGATATGGTCATAGAGAATGAATCTGGTAAATAGTACAAGTTTACAAAGGTTTGTGGATAGTAAACTCTTCAGAGGTAATTCTGCTGATATTGTAATATACAGTAGGTCCTTTTTATGCTATAATCTTTCCTTGTTTGAAATTTTATTAAAGCAGTATTACACAGGAAAAACAATAACAGTTTTACAATCTCAATTATTTTTGCAACTTAAAATATTAATATTCGTACATGGTAGGGATTTGTGATACTGAAGGTTTTTAAGTGAACATTTTGAGGAATGCAGAGTTGGCAAACATTACATTTAGATTGTACATTGCTTTAGGCAGCAACATTTCCAAATTCTTGACAATACTGTGAAAAACTGCAATTTATTGTCATGTGTATATTGTTCAAGCAAGTACACCGACAAAAAATTAAGAGAACACTTAAATCACACATCAGATCTTGATGACTGAAATGTTCAAGTAGAAAATCTTTACTGAGTAATATTATGTAGTTTGTTGAGAACCCAAATCAGCAACTCACTGAGGGTCTGGATTCAATATCACATCGAAAATCAAAGTCAAACATTGAAATCACAAGACTGTAGGTACAGTCAGTGACATGAATGCCTTCATCACCCAGGAATTGCCTACACACTGGCCACATGAGGCCAGGCATTGTCCTGCACCAGAAGCAACCCTGGGCCCACTGGACAAGTGTAAGGTTTGGCAATGGCTCTGAGAATTTTCATCCCAGTAACTATCAGCAGTCAGGGTACCATTGTCTAGCACATGGACATCTGTGCGATCCTTCAAGGATATGTCTCACCAGACCATCACTGACCCACCAAACTGGTCATCCTGGATTGTTGTTGCAGGCTGCACAATGTTCAGGTCAGGGGACTGAGATGGCAATGGCAGAACATTGACTTTGTGGTCAGTTCACCATTGCAGGGTTGATTTGGACAAGTGTTTTGGATCATTATCCTGCTGGAAGATCAAATGACGACCCAGTTTTAGTTTCCTGGCAGAGGCAGCCAGATTTTGATTTAAAAATCTCCTGATATTTCATGGAAATCCATGATGCCATATTCCCAAAAAACATTCCCAGGGCCTTTGGAGGAAAAACAGCCCCACAACATCACAGAACCTCCACCGTATTTCACAGTTGCGACAAGGTTCTTTTCATTATAGCCATCCTCCTTTTTACACCAAACCCACTTGCGCGTTTATTGCCAAAAAGTCCAATTTTTGTTTCATCAGGCCATAGAACATGGTTCCAGTCAAACTCCAGGTGCTTACATTTGTGGACAACTGACAGAAAAGGCTTCTTTCTGGCATACCTTCCAAATAATTTGTTGGTATAGAGATGCTATCTGAATGGTGGTTCCGGAGATTTGATAACCCCAGGATTTTACTTTTTCTTGCAATTTCCCAACAGTGATCCTTAGAGATATTATTGCCTCTCTTACCATCCTTCTCACTGTACATAGGAATAAAATAAACTTGGGTCCTCTTTCAGGCATGTGTTTGTCATAGTTCCAGTTGATTACCACTTTTTTTTATTATTGCCCTAACTGTAGAATTGGGCATTTTCAGGTGAGTAACTATTTTTTTAGAACCATTCCCTGAGTTATGAAGGGCAACACACCTCCCTTATTTGGATTGTGTGTTCTCTCTTCTTTGCCATTATGATGGTTGACTAAGGAAAGTTGGTTCTGTGACTCCTCACATTTGTATCTCGGGTAATCAGGAAGTCATTGATTTCAGCTGGAAAGTTCTTATACACTCCAATCAATTTAAGAATGTCCAATTTAAATGGGAAACATGCTTCACTTACATTGTTTCACATTAATTTCCAAGGGTGCCAACAATTGTGTTTTTGTTAAAAATCTTTTTTTTTTTTCTGAGGGCATTGTTTTTCTTTGAATGAACTTGTTTCAATTAAAAGTCAGATGTTTCTCATTTTTTCAGTGTAAGATGACAGTTCTTTAGCCAACCATGATTTTTTTTCTTACCCTTCTTACTAATTTTTACAAGGGGTGCCAATATTAGTGGAGTGCACTGTATAAAAATCTATATGTACACACTTTATAACTAAGCATGTTTTCAGAAATGAGAAATGCCAACTTAGTGATACAGAGGCTTAATGGTTCTGGCTTAAGAGTTTCAGGAGATTGGGTTCAAATTCTGTCCCAGTCACTGTGTGTGTGAGAAGTTTGCAGCTTCCCTATTTTCATGCTTGTTTTCCATGTCATTTCAATTTCCCTGCCACATCCCAAAGATGTACAAGTTATGTTACTTGGCTAACTTTCCTTATGAGGGATTGAGTGTATTTAAGGCTAGGCCTGCCACAGTTATTCCCTGGTCATGATTATTTGTGCTGTGATTGCTTTACATAATCATTAGAATTGTTTTCATATAAAAATAGCTCGATAAAACAGAAATGTGATATTTTTATCACTATTTACACATTGTTTTACAATTGTTTTACAATGTGTAATGTTTGACTTGCACTAGTTTAATGATGTACAGTGCTGGGGAATGTTACTTTCAAAAGTATATTACTTGTTATTTACCAAAAAGTAACTATGTTACCTAGTTAGTTATTATAAATGTAATGCATTACAAATGGTGCATTACTTTTGTGTTACTCTTTCGTTTTATGTAAAACTGCATCTGCATATTTTACTGGCCAGCATTTGTTATTAAATCCTTAACCCAAGAACCTTCATTAAAATGACTAGAAACACAGCCAAAATATTGTAGTTAACCTAGAGGGACATGCTCCACAGGTAGCTGAAAGCTGTCTGAGGGGACAGAATACCTGGAGAATCCAGCTATTAAAAGCAGCCCTTTGAGCAGCATAGGGGGCACAAACACACAGCACTAGAGAGCCCTGCCATCCTCCCAGCTAGCTGCTTAAACATATCAGATTTTTGCCTTACATCCAGTGCTGCTGTAATGATCACTGGCTCCCTGTGAAC
Organism: Polypterus senegalus; assembly: GCF_016835505.1. Taxonomy (NCBI): domain Eukaryota; kingdom Metazoa; phylum Chordata; class Cladistia; order Polypteriformes; family Polypteridae; genus Polypterus; species Polypterus senegalus. Next base: position 35,523,670 of record NC_053170.1, on the reverse strand, counting down.
CTAAACTGAGCTGACTAAATTTACACCTCGGCACATCCACAATAAACATAACTTTTGCTTGTTTAATACTTTTTGACTTGACTTGTCTGCACTGGTCGTGAGAGCTGCATTGCAAAAATGCATGCATGATCTGGGTTTTCCAAGTGATGAATTTCAAAGAGAGGCTGGATACATAGGTGTCAGAATGATGAACAAAGGGCTGAGTATAATACAGCAGGTTATCAAAGCACTAGATAGACGGGCAAAAATATTTGAAGTGCATACCTTAATCACGTAGGTCACCCAGTCACAAGAATATTGTACAGTGATCCCTCTTCGAGAGCGTGGGTTGCGTTCCAGAACTCCCTGCGAAAGGTGAAAATCTGCGAAGTAAAAACAAAAACACTTATAAACTCTCCCACACTCTTCTAAAAATTTCCCACACAGTTATACAGCATAAACTCTTTATATTCTCTTAGATATTAGGTAAGATTTCAAATTCATTGAAATTATGTATGTAAACACACTGTTTATATACAGTAAAACCTAAATGGCATTTCGCGCCCTGGTTAAAGGACACTGCGGCCGTAGATCTTATATTCTTTTCCTCCTTTTTAATATAACGAACTATGGACTCATTGATGCCGTAATGGCATCCTACAGCGGCGTAGCTGTTCCCTTCCTTCAACATATCCAAAACTTTTACCTTTTCGTCAATCGTTAGTATCTTCCGTTGATGCTTGGGCGCAGCCCCTGAAGCAGTAGCAGGAGCAGATCGTTTTGGAGCCATAACGAAGGGCTTGAGTATGCATAAAGATAAACACAAAAGTTAACTCATTACACAGCGAAACACATTGATGCTGAATGAGCGAGACGAGATTTCCGGGTTAACGCAAAGCGGATTTGAATTCTGCGCTTCGTCACTGAGCCAATCAGCACCCAGGAACTTAACTGTGTGCTCTGATTGGGTAGCTTCTCAGCCATCCGCCAATAGAGTCCCTTGTAAGAAATCAAATGGGACCAACTGAGAAAGCATGTACCAGAAATAAAAAGACCCATTGTCCGCAGAAACCTGCGAGCCAGAGAAAAATCCACAATATATATTTAAATATGCTTACATATAAAATCAGTGATAGAGTGAAGCCGCGAAAGTCGAAGCACGATATAGCGAGGGATTACTGTACTAATCCTCCTTTTATCTCTTTTGTTCTCTCAGTTTAACTCCTTTAATGGAACAGTTGACTTACTGATATTAGTACAAACTATTTACTAACATTTGTAGCGGGCACAAGGATTTCATGCAGTTTGAAGAAGAATGCAATTATATAGAAGCAACAAAAGCAAATTTGCTTATGTGTACAAGGTATAAATGTTTGTGGACTCTTATCAGCATGGAATCATAAACAGTTCTTTGCAAAAGTTTGGGTACTCTTGGCTAACTTACATACTTTCTTGACATTTGGATAAAAAAGCAAATTTAATTATGACAGTATGAAAACTGAAACAGTGGTATTTTTATGAAAAAGTTAATGTACATTTAACGATTTGATAACTAAATATATTTATATATATATATATATATATATATATATATATATATATATATATATATATATATATATATATATATATATATATATAAAAAGAAAAGTTTGGGCACTCTTTCAGTTGTAAGGTCTCAGAACTCATTAGTATGGTGTATGGCTTAGCTCATTAGCTCTGGTCAAGAGTTGTCATTAAGAATTCTAAGTTGATGACAATTCAAGAGACTAATAAATTCTTGACTCTTCAAACATTGCATCCTACTTGACAACCATGGCCTCTTCAAAGCAACTAAGAGGATCTGAAAATTAAACTATTTGATGTGTGCAAAGAAGAGGAAGGCTATAAAAAGATATCAGAGTGCTTCCAGCTAAAACATTTCTGTAGTCCCATTATTTCATTAAGAAACAAAAGATCCTGAAAACCAAGAAAACTGACAGAAAAAAACAGCCTATATACTGTGCAGGAAGGCAAAGCAAAGACTGCAAGAGATTTGCAGACGTTTTTAGCTGAGAAAGGAGTGGTGGTGCAGCATACTATGTGACAGCATCATAAAATACAGTTAACCATGCAAAACAACATATGCATAACACAGTCATTTTGGAACCAAGTGTTGTGGACAGATGAAGTTAAAAATCGGACCCTTTCGCCACAACCAGAAAAAAAAAAGTGCTTGGAGAAAAAAGGAGCAGTGTTTGAAGAAATGAACACCTTGTCAACTGTTAAGTATGGTGGTGGATCTATTATGCTGTTAGTTTTTAGTGACAGGTAGTGTACAGGAAACACTGTGAGTTAAAGGAAGAATGGATTCTACTACATGTCAACAAATACTTGAGGAGAATGTCAGACAGTTAGATAGGAAACTGAAGTAGCAACAAATGTCTTTCACAATAAAGCTTTAAAATCCACTATGAACTGCCTCAAGAAACACAAGGTGCAGGTTTCGGATTGAAACTTGCAGTCCCCAGACCAAAATATCAATGGAAATATGTGAGTAAATCTTAAAACATGTTGTGCACACAAGATATACCAAGAATATATCACAGCAGGAAGTGATCTGCAGTGAAATTTTCCAGAATTTAAAGACTCTTATTTGGCTACAAATATATTTAAAAGTTGTGATTTTTGTCATGAAGGTGTTACTAAGTACTGACTTAACAGGGTGCACAAACATTTGCAAATGCCTTGTTTACTCTTTTACTTTTTTCAGTTCATCAGTTAAATTATAGTTGTACATTAACATTTTCATAAATTACCATTGCATTAGTTGGTTTGCTGTCAAAGTTGTATATACTGTTTTCCACTTCAAATATTAACAAGATGTGTAATTTGGCCAGGGGTGCCCATGACTGAGTGCATAATGACATACAACACCTCTGTGAAATTAGTTGCATCACTACCTAAAACCTAAAATAATTTTTAGCCCCTAGATTACTGCTACATGGCATACTGATTTAAAACAAAAAACAATTTTCAGTTTTTAAAAGGAGTCTTTAATGCCATTGTTTCTTATATTTTCTGAGATTTTTTTCTAAAAGTATCTATAATTTCATTACCCAGAAAATATTCATTTTTAAATAAAACACTTTTGGTATTATGCCTTGTTAATTTATTTAGTCATTAGAGAATGCCATCCCAGCTACTGTTGTTAAATGTAGTAAATATTATTATTGTGTAATTATGTGTAATTGTTACTATATTCAAAGGCTCCATATACTGAATAATACAGACACATTTCTGGAAGTCACATTTTACAATTTAGTGATTGTATATAAATATATATTTTCATTGAAGTTTTTTTATACATGCTTGTCATCTTATTCATTTTTTCATATTTTCTCATGTTATACAGTTCTTAAGAAATAACTTTGAAGCTATGACATGAAATACCCAAATGAAAAATAAATCACAACTTTGTAAAGTGATTATTTTGTAAATTGTTTCTTTTCCATTTTTATAGGTGCTTTCTGAATGTATGCTTTGCCTATACCTCCAGACATGAGATCAGTAATGCAGTGAAAGAAATGGCATGGGGAGTGGAGAAAGGCTTAATAAAACCAAGGTAGGGATTAGTTATTCCTCATTTTAATGTTGAAATTATACATGTAATGAATACATTATGCAAACAGGAAGCATTTAAGCAAAACTCCCAACTACTGCCTGCATTTCTTTGGGTCTAATTTTTATTGGTAGTCATTATATAGGTCACTGTTTATTAAACTATAGGTTTCGGACATGATTATAAAGGCCAGTAGAATTGGCCAAGTTCATCCAAGTGCTAATTCTGTGGTGAGTTATACACTGCCCTTCATTTACTATTTTATTTATTGTGGTAGTATGTGAAACTACGTCATTGATGCATCACAGATTGCTTTTATTTGTATGGTATTAAAATGTAGAAAATATTCGTTATGACACTACTTACCTTCTCACACCCAGTGAAACAGTCAAGCACAGATGACTGACAAGCAAAGAACATGTATACTAAAGGATGCTAGATGAGGAAATGATATTGTCAATCTTGTGAGGTGAAGGTAACATGGTGCTACTTTGAAATGTAAAAATAAAAATCGCAGATGCAGCACAAGAATGTGGTGATTTTTGAGGTGTTATGAAGGGCAAGTGAATAGAGCTGGTGTGTATATGTTGTGTACTACAAGCAGTTTCAGTGTCCACGGGCAACCACCAAAACTTTACTTCTCTTAGTACAGTTGTCACTGAAGGTGTAAATACATAGTTTTTACATCAGGAATCTATTCCCTGTTTTCATTGATAATTACTATTTTATTAGCAATATGTTTGCATTCCATTTTTTTGTAATATTTATGTAAGAAGTGTGCTTGAATTAAAACAAAAACATTTACTGCTTTTTATTGTATGCCACTGTTATTTGTCTGTTTATGGCTCTGCTGTCATTTTGATAATAATCCTGTCCTTGGGTGGCAAAAATACCAAATTCCTTTTTTGGAGCCTCATATTAAAATGTTTAAGAAATCCCTGGTATAGAGTACTAATAAAGTAATGATAAAAGAGAACAGATTAAAAACAGTACAGATGGCTTATTCATTATGCCAGTCTTGGGTTACAGCAATTCTGCAGTTATGAACAAGTAAAAAAGTAAAAACAAGAAAATTCTTTTTCAATTAGTATCCCCTTGTTTTTTTGTTAACTTATGGAAGAAGAAAAACAGTTTTGTCACCAATTAATATGTAGCAGCTGTCACTATTTGTGGGCAATAAATAATACTATGCACTATGAACTTTTCAGTTATTTTACGCTTTCACACACGTTGCTGAATGTAACTGGCAACATGCACAGTAAGTTCAGTCACAGTTAGTGGTGACTTTCCATGCCTTTATTTTGCCTGTAAGACATGTATGCATACATTCAACATACTGTAAATACCTGTGGTTCGTTTTAATTTTAATTATTTGCTTTTTATAATGTGAAGTACATTAGTGCTTTAAAATAAGAAATAATGCATTATAAATTTTTGCCAATATTTACATTGATAGATATTTTCAGTAAAAGTTCCAACTTTAATTCTGATTGCAAATGACAGCTGGAATGAAATGTGTTTGTAATCCAGGGGCCATGTGTAAATTAAAGCAATACCTTCAGTAAATAAAAACAATACCTATATAAATAGTCTATCTCACTTGATAAATTATGATGTTTTGCTATGAAAATCTGTTCGTGTCACTCTCTGACTTTTTACATGTTTTTCAGAGTGATTTTTTGGGCACAGTGTTTGAGTATATAAAAGTGAGTCTGGGTGGGGAAAAAACACACCAATGTTTATTGGTTATTTCTTTTGTTTGGTGTGTAAAGTAAATTTGCAGTCTTAAGGTAAGAAAAATCTGCTGCACATCTTGTGAGGTATTTATATTAATTTAAATTAGCTTTCAAGGTTTAATTAATCTGTCCTCAACATAAATCTGACTCTTGTGGATTCTAATGATCAGAATGACATTGTCAACAGATGGGATCCTGAAGCACAGCATGCCATGATCATAAATGGTTTCTGAAAACTTGGTGGATATCTATCATTCTAGTTTAAGGCACAACCAAAATACTCCCAAGGCATATTGTCAATCATTTGAATTTTTGGGATAGTAGTCAATGTTCTTAGGTATGGCTGTTGTGGTCAAGTAGCCTGTATGTCAGTGCATGCTTCAGGATGATGCTTGGTCATCCATTCATAAGGGCAGTTGAATCATGCAGCAACAAAATGATGTGAAACTCACTTGTATGTCTAAACTAAAAATGTTTATGAAAAATAAATGTAGATCTTTGCAATGGCCTAGGCAAAATACAAAACAAAAACTTTTCAGATCTTTTCAAGAAACTGAAACAAGCAGTAAATTAGGATGAATGTAACTATGTTGAAATAGGTAGAATGAGTGGGACAGTATTCATCCACAGCACTGTAATAGACTGAGTAATACCTATAGAAAACATCCAGTTTAGCATTAATGGAACTAAAGAACATAATCAGGTATTTAGGACATGTAATCAATTACTTTTTAATGGAGTGTACTACAAATTGCATAAATTTCTTAAAGCATTCAAATTTTACATTATTTGCAGTGGCGTAGTATAGTGGGGCAGCAGGGGTGGCCCGCCCCGGCAAAGAATTACTGTATATTTTAGTCTTTTAAATTAAAATACCTAAATAAGGGGGCGGCAAAATTTTCCTCCGCCCTGGGCGGCTGACTCCCACGCTACGCCACTGATTATTTGACTACCCACTTTCTCTTCTATCAGGTTTTGCTTCAAGATCTGAAAATGTTAATTGTGAAAAAAGAAATATTATATAGAAAATAATAGGTGCAGATACTTTTTTATAACAATTATGCTCAAATGTAAAAATACGTTTTAGTCATAATGAACAACTAAAGCTTGTACATTAATAAAAAAAAAACAGCTCCATTTAATGTGTCCTTTATTTTAGTGACATTTCTGAGTTTTTACTGGAGAAGTGCCTCTATACAAGTAATTCACCTGATCCCGAATTGCTAATCAGGACATCTGGTGAAGTTCGACTCAGTGATTTTCTTCTCTGGCAGGTACAAAGAAAATAATTACTCATATTAACCTAGTTCATTGGTTTTTTTTTTTTTGGTTTTTTTTTTTTTGTAGATTTGAATCTACTTTGAAGAACTAGTTTGGATCTAAGTTTGAGAACCCATCTTAATTCTTTGAATTTTTGTTTATCATTGGCTGTGCTTTCAAAGTAGCAACTTCCTTTTAATATATGACATGCCTTATGGAAACTAGTATTTCAGCAGTGACATTAAGTTTATTGGATTAACAGAAAATATGCAAAATGCATCATAACAAAATCACAGGTGCATAAATTTGGGCAACCCAACAGAGATATTACATCAATACTTAGTTGAGCCTCCTTTTGCAAATATAACAGCCTCTAGATGCCTCCTAAAGCCTTTGATGAGTGTCTGGATTCTGGATGGAGGTATTTTTGATCATTCGTCTATACAAAATCTCTCCAGTTCAGTTAAATGTGATGGCTGCCAAGCATGGACAGCCTGCTTCAAATCATCCCATAGATTTTCGATGATATTCAAGTCAGGGGACGGTGACGGCCATTCCAGGACATTGTACTTCTCCCTCTGCATGAATAGCTTTGTAAATTGGTAACTGTGATTTGGGTCATTGTCTTGTTGGAATATCCAACCCCTGCGTAACTTCAACTTTGTGACTGATGCTTGAACATTATCCTGAAGAATTTGTTGATATTGGGTTGAATTCATCCGACCCTCGACTTTAACAAGGGCCCCAGTCCCTGAACCAGCCACACAGCTTCACAGCATGATGGAACCTCCACCAAATTTGACAGTAGGTAGCAGGTGTCTTGGAATGCGGTGTCCTTCTTCCGCCATGCAAATCGCTTTTTGTTATGACCAAATAACTAAATTTTTGTCTCATCAGGCCAAAGCACTTCGTTCCAAAATGAATCTGGCTTGTCTAAATGAGCATTTGTATACAACAAGCAACTCTTGTTTGTGGCGTGAGTGCAGAAAGGGCTTCTTTCTCATCACCCTGCCATACAGATGTTTTTTGTGCAAATTGCGCTGAATTGTAGAACGATGTACAGATACACCATCTGCAGCAAGATGTTCTTGCAGGTCTTTGGAGGTGATCTGTAGGTTGTCTGTAACTATTCTCACAATCCTGCACATATTCCACTCCTGTATTTTTCTTGGCCTGCCAGACCAAGGTTTAGCAGCTGTGCCTGTGGCCTTCCATTTCCTGATTACATTCCTTACAGTTGAAACTGACAGTTTAAACATCTGAGATAGATTTTTGTACCCTTCCCCTAGACCATGATACTGAATAATCTTGGTTTCCAGATTTTTTGAGAGTTGCTTTGAGGATCCCATGCTGTCACTCTTCAGGGGACAGTCAAAGGGAAGCACAGCTTGCAATTGGCCACCTTAAATACCTTTTTTCATGATTGGACACACCTGTATATGAAGTTCAAGGTGTAACGAGCTAATCCAACCAATTTGGTGTTGCAAGTAATCATTATTGAGGAGTTACATGCATTCAAATCAGCAAAATTACAAGGGTACCCAAATTTTCACATAGCCAGTTTTTCACATTCGATTTAATTCCATACAACAAAATACTGCTTCTCTTAAAATCTTTGTTCGGAAAACATCCCAGTACTCAGATGTTCCTAGGAAATGAAAGACATTTCACTGTTATCTTTTTTGTTGAAAGTAGAGTAAATTATTATGCAGGCTGAGAGGAGCTCCCAAACTTTTTCATATGACTGTATAGTCTATTCTAAATTGAGCATTGTTTCATTTTGCTTTGTAGTTTCCTTTTTTTATTTAAATCAATGCATTTAAGTGGTTATTTACTTAAGCTTTGCTTTATTATACGTGTATATGTTGTTCCTTTTAGACTTCCTATTCCTGCTTGGTATTTCAGTCAATCCTCTGGCCAGAATATTCATTTTGGAACCTCTGCGAAGCAATACTGCAGTATCAACTTAATCACTACACCCTACAGGTATTTTTGCTATGGTTTAATTCATGATTTTGGAAATTTCCAAATCTTGTATAAATATTTAACTTAAGATAATTTTGTCAAGTCTTTAAACGTAATAAAAACATCAGTTAAATTGAAATATGGAGTTTTAAATATTTGTTTTTCTTTAAAAAAAATTATTATTTATTTTAGCAAAAATGATCACTAGACCATGTATATTGTCTTAAAAAGCCGCAGCATCATATGAATGCTTTTAGGGTAAGTTTTCCAGATTATGAAAAATCCAATTCAGTTTGTTACATTATAATGAAACTGTTTACTACTTCTCCCTAAAACATGCACCCACAATACAATACATTTTACAATAATACAGCAAACACCTATAAAGCAATCTCTAATATAAAATGATATCAAATAAATAAATGAACCTAAATAAACAAACATACAACATGTATCAGACAATCCAATTAACAGTCAGGCACCAAGTAACAAACATTAGAACACTGGAAAAAACAATCAAGTAACTGAGTTATGGGGTTCTCTGTAAAGGAATCATAATCGCTGGCCAAGCAGGTAATAGCCAAGTTGACTGTTTAATGGCTCCAAGAAGTTAAAGCACAAAATGCTATGATTTGTGTGGATTGCAGCCTAGAAAACTGCTTGCTGCTTGTGTACATGAGGTCAAAGACTAGAGAGAGTGCTTTGTTTAGGTATCTTACGAAATAAATGTTTTCAGTGTACGGGAACCTAGCTCCAGCTAAACTCCAAACCACTTAAACCACCCATCACAATACCTTTTGGTCTACTAAAATACAGTTATGGTGTGTATCTTCAGAATTAAGTAAGCATGTCAGATTGACATTCCACCGACTTCTCAAGCACTCTTGAGCCACCTTCACAATATACAGTTGTGTTCAGAATAATAGTAGTGTGTTTAAAAAAGTGAATAAAACTCAAAATCCTTATAATACCTTTTATTTCCATACATGCAAATGTATTGGGAACACTGAAAATACTGTTCCAAATCAACACATGAAGAAAAATGTATCAAATTTGTGTTATTCCTTTTCAGAAAGTGAAGAAAAGGGAATATTAGACTGTTAAAAAAAATATCAGTGTCTGCAGTCTTCTTTACAAACTCATATTTTTACTATATAAACTGAAAAATGTTTCAAGATTTTGCTTTCCTTTGAATCACTGAACTAATATTTAATTGTATAACCACTGTTTCTGAGGATTGCTGCACATCTGTGTTGCATGGAGTCAACCAACTTCTGGCACCTGTGAACAGGTATTCCAGCCCAGGATGATTGGAACTACATTCCACAATTCTTCTGCATTTTTTGGTTTTGCCTTAGAAACAGCATTTTTGATGTCACCCCACATCTTTTCTATTGGATTAAGGTCTGGGGATTGGGCTGGCCACTCCATAAGTCAATCTTGTCCTACTTCAAGGGCATTTCCTCTTCGGCATAAGGCAACATGACCTCTTTAAGTGTTTTGAGGTATTCACAATGATCCATGATTTCTAGTAAGTGATAAATTCCAAATGGAGTATTGCGACGACTGCGGGAAGGCCTGTGCGCTGGAACTGGGGAGTCCTCTACAGGGCATATTTAGCCTGAGCCTGGAACAGGGGTGAGCCCCGAGGCTTTGGAAAACATCTTACATCACCCTAGTCCCAAAGATACCACGTCCTAGTGAGCTGAATGACTTCTGGCCTGTTGCTCTGACGTCACATATGATGAAGACCATGGAGCGGCTGCTGCTTCACCACCTGAGGCCACAGGTCCGCCACGCCCTCGATCCTCTGCAGTTCGCATACCAGGAGAAGGTGGGAGCGTAGGATGCCATCATCTATAGGCTACACCGATCCCTCTCCCACTTGGACAGAGGCAGTGGTGCTGTTAGAATTATGTTTTTGGACTTCTCTAGCACCTTCAACACCATCCAACCTCTGCTCCTTAGGGACAAGCTGACAGAGGTGGGAGTAGACCCACACCTGGTGGCATGGATCGTGGACTATTTTACAGACAGACCTCAGTATGTGCGTCTCGGGAACTGCAGGTCTGACATTGTGGTCAGCAACACAAGAGCACCGCAAGGGACTGTACTTTCTCCGGTCCTATTCAGCCTATGTACATCAGACTTCCAATACGACTCGGAGTCCTGCCACATGCAAAAATTCGCTGATGACACTGCTATTGTGGGCTACATCAGGAGTGGGCATGAGGAGGAGTATAGGAAGCTAATCAAAGACTTTGTTAAATGGTGCGACTCAAACCACTTACACCTGAACACCAGCAAGACCAAGGAACTGGTAGTGGATTTTAGGAGGCCCAGGCCCCTCATGGATCCCGTGATTATCAGAGGTTACTGTGTGCAGAGGGTGCAGACCTATAAATATCTGGGAGTGCAGCTGGATGATAAATTGGACTGGACTGCCAATACTGATGCTCTGTGTAAGAAAGGTCAGAACCAACTATACTTCCTTAGAAGGTTGGTGTCTTTCAACATCTGCAATAAGATGCTGCAGATGTTCTACCAGATGGTTGGGGCGAGTGCCCTCTTCTACACGGTGGTGTGCTGGGGAGGCAGCATAAAGATGAAGGATGCCTCACACCTGAACAAAATTGTTAGGAAGGCAGGCTCTAGTGTAGGAATGAAGCTAGACAATTTAACATCTGTGGCAGAGCGACGGGCGCTAAGCAAGCTCCTGTCAATCATGGAGAATCCACTGCATCCACTGAACAGTGTCATCTCCAGGCAGAGAGGAGTAGCGTCAGTGATAGACTGCTGTCACTGTCCTGCTCCACTGACAGACTGAGGAGATCGTTCCTCCCCCACACTATGCGACTCTTCAATTCCACCCGGAACGCTAACATTATTCAAAGTTATTGTCTGCTTTTACATGCATTTTTTATTACTCTTTAATATTGTTTTTTGTATCGGTATACTGCTGCTGGATTATGTGAATTTCCCCTTGGGATTAATAAAGTATCTATTCATCTATCTGTCTATGTAAATAGGCCTGACAACATAGTATGAGAAACATACCCATATTGTGATACTTGCTCTACCATGCTTCACTGTCTTCACATTATACTGTGGCTTGAATTCAGTGTTTGGGGGTCAGTGGCCTCCTAGACCCACAAAAAACAATCTTGCTTTCATCAGTCCACAAAATGTTGCGCATTTCTCTTTAGGCCAGTGAATTTGTTCTTTGGCAAATTGTAAACTCCTCAGCATGTCCTTTTTTTCAACAATTCACAGATAACTTTAAACTTTCTTTGATCTTCCTGGAGCTGATTTTTGGCTGAGTCTTTGTCATTTTGGATATTCTTCAATCCATGGTAGTTTTCCATTTTCTTCCACGTCTTTCAGGTTTTGGTTGCCATTTTAAAGCATTTGTGATCATTCTAGCTGAGCAGCCTATCATTTTCTGTACTTCTTTGTATGTTTTCCCCTCTCCAATCAACATTTTAATCAAAGTACGATGTTCTTCTACACAATTTCTGGAACAACCCATTTTACTTAGATTTTCAGGGAGAAATTCACTATAACCAGCATGTACAACATTTGCTGCCTTCCTTCCTTAAATAAAGGCTACATTAATTGAACCACACTCTGCTATTATTTTGAATTTGCCTTTTTCAATTAATGATTCAATTGCACAGAATCAGCAGCATTCATGTCATTACTGTTGAGTCTGTTGCTTTTCTATTACTCTACTCCACCTACTAGTAAATTATTGCCATGTAGAAATATAATTTCTACCAAAAACAGTAATTGGTAAGGTTAGTGATGTTGGACACCTATTATTTTGAACACAAAACTGTAAGTGATGTTCAGAGACCATAAGAAAGGATGGCAGACCCTTTGGAACTTAAAAACTACCCACTTTTACCACAGTAAGATTACTAATGTCAATAGGAACATGACTCTGTTCATCTGTTCTTAATTTTGTAAGCAAATGTTTTGCTGCACCATTCATTGAGAAAGTTAATTTCCTGTAGAGAGCCTTGACATTTTTGGTAATCAATTCCACTGTCATTGTGTCATCATCAAATTTGAGAAGTTTGTATAATATTTGGCAACATAGTTATATGTGTACCTATTTTCACCTTTTGATTATTAGAAACCTTAATGTTTACAGTCATTCACTTCCATAATCTTCTTCTACTATATCTGTGGATAAGACAGGAACCATACTTTATTCAAATACATCAATTGCATGTGACCGTTTTATTTTAGATGCTTTTATTGTCAAAGCTGAATTGAAACAATTAACACTGATAATTTTCAAGATTTGAGAAATGTGTGCCATGAGTTCTGTCTTGACAAAACAATACTGTTTTCTTTACAGAGAGCTAGAGAGGTCCATAAAGAAGAACAGGTACTGGAGCAGTTGGAAGCAGATCGTTCTTGTGTAGCTGACCTGCTGCAGCAAGATGGAACAGGAAATCTATTGGATCCACAGTCCAAAAAGGATTTACTACAGAAATATACTGCTGAGCGAGAGAAGAGAATCCATTGTTTTCTAAACATTTTGCAAGAAAAAAGAAACAACTTTTTTGTAGAATTAAACAAGAATTCCTTGGCTTCTGCCAAGGCATAATTGCTGTGTAGCCAAAAAAAACTACAGTGAACCACTTCAGTAGTGAAGTGCTCTTTATTAAAAAAAATGTATTAATGTAAAATAAAATTGTTACCCCTATGGGGAAAGAAAATAAGTAGACTAAACCATTCATTAAAATAATCCTGAGGTATTGAAGGGTACAGAAAGTTAATGGCTACGGTATACAAAAATAAATTTATATTCAGGATTTACATGTTCAGAACAACTTTGTTCTTCACACCACTAAACGGTATATGCCATAACAGTAAATTCTTTGGTATTGAAAGATAAAAAGATGATTACAATTAGTTGTTTTGTTTTGTTTGCTTCTAGTAGAAATTGGGTTATAGTTTACCATCCTTTTAACTCATGCGGTGATCTTTTTTTATTATTTTAATGAAAATTAGGCAACTTTATTATTATGAGATATAACATTTTGGAGCATAGATGAGTTTCTGCATTAGTGTTTTAATACTGGAAACTCCTCTACGGTAGTGTTTGTTTTGCAGCTTTTCAGCAAAAATGTTCAACTCATCTCTTTGTGAAAACATGCTCATTAGGATAGCCAGTTTAGTTATGTTAAGAATTTATTTTAAGCCAATTATTAAGGTATGTAGTAATGTAGACAAGTGTCTTTTAAACAGTATTTTATGCAGTTATTGTGTACTGAACACTCATCAAGTAATCGAACTACATGAATGAAATACTGTATGTGTGACTTGATATATATATTTAATTTTGAAGCTGATGGAGTCTTACAAGTAAAAAGGAGGATTTTGTGATTCATTACAGCAAAACTGAAGATGAGTAGAAGACATGGCACAGTAATTTAATTTCGATGGGTGGTATCAGAACAGTTTTTCAGACCCTCGCACAGTATCTGAACAGCATGAATTATATTGAAAATAGCAGGTAAATGTAATTAATCTTTCAGGGTAGTTTGATTTTCAGAGTGTGTAGCTTTAGTTGCAGCATTTTACGTACACTACCGTCTGGTGTTAAATATATATATATATATATATATATATATATATATATATATATATATATCACCATTCAGTCTTTGAATATTTGCTATAAATCAGTTGTCCAAGTAATTAATGCAGCATTTGATTCATACAGTAAGTATGCATTGACTGTTAAATATAGATGTATTTTAATACTGAAGAGAAATTGCTGCATATGTGTCAGTACAAACAAACTTGCAGTAAAATAATTGGAATACTTTTTAGTTTGGATTCCCGTATTCCTCCTAATATGTATGGTTATGGTGTAATCCTAATTAGTACAAAGTATAGTTTTAGGATTATATTTGATGTGTGGAAGACCACACAGATTAGATGTTACTTATTGCATAAATTAAAAAAAATACTTTATGGAAACATTTTTTAAAAGAACAGTTTACAATGTTTATTATTTGTATATTAACATTGTAATATGGTAGAAAGAAATGCAGCCAATATATTTATAAGATGTAAAGACTATTTTAAAACGCACAAGAGAATAATCAATGTTCAGTAATTACCCACTTCTGTTATACTGCATATATTTACTGAACCAATATAATCGAATTCAGGAGTACAGATCTGAAAGAAACCAAGCAGTAAATACAGACTTTCTAAACCAAAAAACATTTTTTAACTAAATGAAAAATATGTACATTAAAAAAACTACCATAAGCATTAGAAGTATAATTCTTCCAGATCATTGTAGAAAACGTTTTTAACTCAATTTTACGTTTTACTACAAATTTTAACCATACTACATAAATCAGGTAACTCTTTCAAAAGTATGTAAAAATATACGTTTTGTACTCGCGGGTATTCACAGTTAATATTTCGTCTTTATCATCATTTTGATAACATTGTAAATTTTAACGCAAAAAGAATACCGGTCTCTTTTTGATGCATTTCGGAGAATTTCCAGAGCTTGTGTTTAGTACCTTTCACACCCATAACAGAAGGTAAAACGTTGTGTATAATCATGCCCTTTTTTGAACTCGATTATTCTAAAGCAGGGGGTCCGAGGCTATACCAGCAATAAAGGACACAAAAATGTCAAATCGCAAATTGAGTGGGAGATTACAAAGCAGAAGAACCTCTATTTTTGGATTCCGATTTTAAGCATGTTGCTACTGAGAGAAAATGTTAAACTTCCATACTATTTCTACTGAGTACAATGACGTATGAACAAGCTTGAAAACAGTAAACCTCATAGCACATAAACGGGTGATGCACATCTTAACATACGAAGGCGAGGGTACAATCGTAAACGAGTACTGCGGCACAATGGTCGTATTAAATCAAAAGGTTAAATGGGGGCTGGCCAAAAATTGGCATTAAACAGTTGAACGATCAAAAAAAAAAACTTAAAACCACTGCAGTTTAACAGTAGTTCATTCCTTCTGTCTTCATGGCTCACGGGTGGGGTTTTTGTTTGCATAGTTTGTGTCATTGTAAAGTATCCTGCACTACTGATAAAACTGTTATAGGTACCTTTCATTTTTGGTTCTCTGTTTAATAAGGCGTATGGCGCCATACACCACCATTTCATTCACGCATAATTTATTGTATATGCATTTTATTGTATAGAAGTAGGAACTGTAAAGGAAATGCATTTAGCAGGTTGAATCTTTCACCATTTATTGCCGACATAACGTTTCGGCTTCCGCCTTCTTTGCCAATCTTACTCGGCGGGATGGTAAACTGATGCTATTATCTCTAAACTGTATGAACTTGGGGCCCGTTTTTGTAGTGTCTTGCTCTGAGGACACATGAATTGTCTCGAAGGAAGGAGACAGGCGGTACATGACCTGATAGCTTTTCTTTGTACGTATCAAGCACCGACGAGCCGGACATCAGTTTCCCCATTTCTAAAACCCTACTATACATGCATCCGCTAGCGCTGCCTTAAACGAGTCTCCTGTCTCTTTAAGAAAACTGCTACACCCACTAGCATGTGATGTGATTTGTATCCAATGTCTGTTTGCGGGATGTAAAAATCTGGTTGGAACCGGTTTTTCCATCTTATATTTCTATATAAAAACTTTATAAAAAAGATACGGCCATTATTTTACATTTAAGAGAAACCATCGTCTATATCTGCTTGTTCTGTCCTTCCGATTATTTTGCGTCTCCTGTAGAAGCCGCGCACAATGCCTAAAAGAAAGGTGAGTATAGACGGCACCCTACGGTGGATTCGTAAAACTATGAATGCATTTAGTCGACTCGCGCAAAAAATATGAATTATCAGTATGAGCAAATTCTCGATTTTCTGTGTTTGCAAGTCTTTGTCAAAATCGCTTTGCACAAAAATGCATGCACCTTTTGCCCATCGTTTATTAAAAACTAAACTTCAGTGCGCATATTTGCGTGCTTAAGTTGAAATTTGTAAACAATGCTTTCGTTTTTTTAATTATTATTGACGTTATCAGACATAGTACGCGTGTCCGGTGCATGTGCTAATTGTGTGTAAATGTTAAGGTTTGTTCCGTTATGTATTTATCATTATTCAAAGTGAAAAATACTGCCAAGGGCACTTGTCGCTTGACGAGAAATAGTTGTATACTGAAAGAGTAGGGTATTATGAACTAAAACTAGCACGAAAGGTCGATATAGTCAAGTGTGCAAATAAGGTTTGCAGGTCCGTTACGCTCCCGACTGTGACTGCACAGTTGCGCACTGGTTTTCCCACAAATCAGGCGAACAACGGGACAGGCTTAGAGCACTGTGACTTTGGGACGGGGCGCTTGTACTGTCTCCACATAAAGTCAAAACGCTTCGTCGGTGCATTTATTAAACGTGTAAAACAAATAAGCGAGCTTGACAAGGGCCAAATTGTTGATTTACGAGAGATCGGTTGAAAATCAGTCCACCACACATCGCGTCTTGTGTTGGTTATACAGATGTGACACTGGGACGGTGGCGGCTGTGGGGACGCTTTTACGTTCCCCGAGAAGGATCTGGGAGGCCGGAAGGAACAAAACGAGAGAAGCGGAGAATAGTGCAAAAGGCAGTCGATGCGATTTAAGCAGCGCTCTCCACCATCCACATAATTGTGGACCCCAGTAACTGATCGGGTAACACCTCGGACCATAGGCCGACCAATCGAAGGGGTGGGACACCATTCACAAGTGACCATTAACACGTCTGACTTTGACCGCTATACATTGTCTACTCTGTTTGGTATAATTTTGTGCTAATTATGTGATGTATCAAAGGCCCAGAGTTCGTTCGTATCCGAAATCGAGAATTATAGCTCGAACCGGTGTCTCTTAACATCCCTTCCACGCCTCCCTGGCTTTTCCAAACAGTCTCATTTCCAGCTGCCATCTTTGTTATTGTTGTCTAGTCTTTAGACTAGCGAAGTGGATCGGTGTCATTTTATAGCAACAGTGGATATTGCATTGACAGATTATTATATCCAACTTAACGCTTAAATAATTAATTTATAATATGCCAACAATGTCCGTATTGAAAAAAATTGTAATTTTGACATAACCGTTTAAGAAACCGTGGGCGTCTTCGGGTGACATTTCCTTTAATGTAAGTGATTCCGTGAAATAGTTATTTTTTACAGTTTTGAACGTTTAGTTGATGTTAAACGCATCGACAATATTTTTCTCATGAAAACGTATGGTTTTAGTGCCCCGTGTTCTGCTTTGACCATGCGTCTGTCTTCTATGTGCCCTGCCCCCTCCCCTTTCCTCCTCTTCTGCTGTGGAGCGCGTGCGCTGGTCAAGGGGGGTGGTGCTTCATTGCGCCTTGGCACATTTAAATTTAAATACAGGCGGGAAAATTGTAACCGTCAAAAATCCGCCGCTATTGTATTTCAAAGCATAGGCGTGCATCATATTTAAATTAAGTATGTAATATCGAAGCACATATTTACTTGACTTCGCCAACATTCGGTTTACAGAAGCATCGGGCATGTGGGGGCGTGTGGCGCATTGTGCGCATGGGCGCAAAAATTTGAATTCAAATATAGGCGGGAGAAATTTGACCGCCAAGAAATTCGCCGCCAACGTATTCCGGAAGTGACGCAAGTGGGTGTAAATCCGGAGTTGCTCCATCTAAATAAGGCAAATAACAAACCGCTATATGAAATAGCTGTTTGCTACCTGTTATTGTTATGGTTTACAGGAATAGCGCTCAATAATTACCTGCAGTGTTTTTTTTCCATTATTTCAGAACTGTCACACTGTTACGTTAAATGGCACGTTTGGCTTATAATTGAGCACATGAATAAAACTAGTAAAGCCCAAATACTATACAGTCAATAACTATTTTTACTTTATACCGTAACACTATTACTTGCGGAACAGATAAATATTAATTGAATTAGTTTTGAAAATAATCTAGTTTGACACACATTTTAAACATTAAGTGCAAGTCGTTTTTTTAAGTGTTGACTGTTATGCTAATGGTTATTTGTGAAATGTATAGCTACCCAGAAAAAAAGGGATAGTGGGAATAAGTTTACACTAAATTACTGAGAATTGATTTTTAGATCAAATGTATTCTGTCCTTAGATGTTTGTTCTTTTACTCTGTAGATGTCAGTGAAGCACTTGTGTACCTGACATTTATTTTCAGAAAGAAGCAAGCATTACTTTTTGCATGCAAGTGAAATGTTTTTAGTGTATTTGAGGAGTTTGTATTAAAATCAGCTATATTCTCTATTTTAGGCTGAAGGTGATGCCAAAGTTTCCAAGGCTAAGCAGGAGGTATGTATTAATGATTTATTAAAAAAACGAATAAATTGTCTACTGTAAATGAAAGTATTAGTCCACAGCATTTTGTTGAACCAGCTAATTACAACTGTTATTTGACTCCTGTTTTTTATCAGTTAAAAACATTATTCTTTCTAATTAGTATGCAACAGTTAATAAGCATTTACATCTGCAAAGATGATGTTTTATAGTCCTTAATCTACCTACCATTGATTAGATTAACTATTAACTGCAAAGGGAAATTTAGATCCTTACAGAAGTAATCTGTATTCTACAAAATTCTTTCAGGATTGCCATATTTGTATTATGCAATTCTACAAAGTAATCTCATGTTGTTTTGTACAAAAGTAATTTATTTTACTTTTCTTCTTCAGCCTGCAAGGCGGTCTGTAAGGTTGTCAGCTGTGAGTATAATTGAATTTTAAATTATCCTTAAACCTTATTTAATGTTTTGTTTTTGCTTCTTCCTTTTCTCATGTTTATTATTTAAGTTATATATAGTATTTCCTTTTTTGCAGGTCTGTGCTATGCCTTTTGTTTTTTTTGCAAAGTTAAGAATTCCAAAAATAATATTGATACATTTCTTGTTGCAGAAACCACCCCCTCCCAAACCAGAGCCAAAAAAGAAGGCAGCACCTAAGGTAAGACTATCTATTTTTAAACTTGATAGGCCGTGATCTTCTATTTAGTGTTTAATGTTTGGAATAATTAAGTTGTTTCCTACCCAAAGTAAATATTTAACACACCTGTTTCTTGTATGATATTGTAGTTGATTTAACCAGAATTGCAATTAATATTATTTATATAATAATGATTTGCTTTTTTGCCATGTCAGGCAGTTACTGGTTACACTCACTGACAAGTTTTAAATTCACCATGACACTCAATCTGTATGTGCTTTGAGATGTCAACGGAAAACTAGAGGATCTTGGAAGGCTCCATTCACACATAAGAATACGCACACCTCACCTAGATAGTGACCATTCCATGATTCATACTGTGTGGCCCTGTGGTTGGAGTTGCAAATCTATGGAGTGCAGTGTGCTTTTAGGTAATCTGAGTTTGCTGTTGGTTAAAGTTTTCTGTACACTTTTAACAGAAGGCTGTTAAAGGAAAGAAGGGCAAGGCTGATGCTGGAAACAATCCTGCTGAAAATGGAGATGCCAAGTCAGATCAGGTGAATAATTATGTATTTACATGTAACAAGTGTGTTTGTTTAGCAAACTGTAAATACAGTGCAGTGAACTTGAGAATTGGGGGAAGAAGCAATGTCAAATTCCTATTTTTTAAAGTATAGCAAGGGTGGTGAAAAATTAGAAAGGCGACTTTATTTGGAGGGTCTAATAGAAACTGTATGTTTTTGTATACAGTGATTTGTAAGTTGCCACACTTGTAAGATTTTCAGAAGTGCATGTTAGCTGAATAGTCTAAATGCAGTGACTCTGTTAGCCTAAATGTAAGGGTAATACACTTATTTTAAAAACAAAAATCAATCTCTTCAGTTGTTGAAGTGTATGCAGCAGACATATTACCTACTGAGAGTATATTGTCTTTTGAAACTAGGATATTAAATTTTGAGTTTTGCTTGCTGAATTATCATATGTCTTACTGGACTACTGAAATAAGTTCTAAACTGGAAAAGTAAAGTATGTTATAAATAGAGAGGCTAGGGTGAGAATTGGTCCTAGTCCTTCATTAATACATCATATCATGTAAAAAAAATTCCATTAACATTTTGATGGCTTCTTTTTCAGGCACAGAAGACTGAAAGCACTGGAGATGCCAAGTAAACTGCGTGTGATCTTTTGATAATTCTGTGTACTCTTGGTGACTGTACAGTTTGAAATAACTATTTTTTATCCAGTTTTATATAAAAAAAAAGGTTGTTAGATTTCCATTGTTAGTTTCCTACATTTTGTTGTACTGAACCATTGTGTTGCATAAGGGTTTTCTTTTTTATTTCATTTTTCAATGCCATTGTGTTGTTTTTGTTGTTTTTTTTTTTTTTTTTTTTTTGACATTCTGTAAACTCCGTCCATGACATGCTACATTAGGTCTCCCCCTTTTTTTTATTAAACATTAATCTTTAGAAGTTCAGTAGTGTTTTTTTTTTCTTTTGTTTTGTTTTTTGTTTGTTTTTTTTTAACTCCTTAATCTAATTGTAAGGCAGCTAATGTGGTATTCTTTGGGTTATTCTTTTAGGGTAACGCCAAATCCTCCCCTTTTTGTGTAATTCTAGTACATAATGATTTAAAGCTGTGCTAGTATTTGAATAGAACATGAGTTTAAAGTGTGAATTTTCTCTCCCCGTTTTAAAATGAATATGTAATACTCTGATTGCTTCTGTATTGCTTATAATTTTATTTTGGTTGAAACTCAAGTGGTGGTTGTCTTTATATATTAAAAATCAATCTTAAAGGCTTGCATTAATAAAAAAAAAAATAATGTTTGACTTAATTATCTGGAGTTTTCTCCAAACCTGTACTGTATATGAAGGACCTTATTTCCTTATGGGCTAAAATAATGTAGGGGTCACAAAATTCTGGGCTTCAATTAAAGTCCGGAAGTGTGGTATGAGATGGTGCTTTTAGCATTTATGGACTTGTGTTATCACAAGTTTTCAAATAAACTATATGTTTTCATAGTACAACAAGCTTATATTTTGCTTTTCTGGATCTCTGCTTTGGTCCTAGTTGATTTTAAGGTTAGGCAGTAAGCTTTACTGTATGGCAAGTTTTGCTTAAAATACATTTAAAATGTATACATTTGTTAACCTGCATGTAATCACTTTGCTATGGGAGTCTATTTTATACGGGAAACAAAATTTACTTTTCAATTATGCTTTTTTAATATTTTAAATTGACATATGAAGAGACTTTTAAAAGAAATAATCCATTTTATGAATATCATCAAAATAATTGTCTGTTTCTTACATTATACACTTTTTCTGTCTTAAAATGACGTGTGCATCTTCCTATTACAACCTAATATTGGAAAATGTACAAGTATACTCCCAGATGGAAAATATGCAGTCTAATAATAATTATCTTTATTTACATATTGCTTATAAGTTTGGCTTCCAGACAGAATTCTGAGTTTCTTAAAAGAGTAGGATATTCAAAGGGTAATATTTTTGAGGAGCAGTAGTGAAAGGAGAGCAGCCAGCAAATATGGTGCCTGGTATTTTTGCTGCATATGTACCAAGACTACACAACCCGTTCGCTAAGTTAGCATTTATTTTTTTCTTTGCTAAGTATCTGAGTTGAGTAATACTATGGAAAGTGATGAAACATTATTTTTTTCTAGTTTTTAGTACTATAATGGATTAAGGTACACTTACTGCTACTACAGTTAAGTGCATGCTTTCATTAACCTTAAAGAGGGTATCTTCATTGTCTTATAAGTAAAGCACACTACAGTTAAGAAGATAATGATTATTTACTTTGCAAGTTATATGTTGAATGCCTGAACTCAGTACCTCTTACTGTACCTTAAGAAGTGCTTCTTTTTAACTGCCAAAAACAGCTGTTTACAAATGCTGTTACCAACCCACCCACCCCATGCAAGGTCCCAAAACACATTTCAGTGCATCACAGCATCTGTGGGAAAAATATAAATGTACATATAATATATTACAATGCATGTTATTTATGGTTGTTAACTGGAGCAATCAGGAGAAGCAAAAACTACTAATGTGCAATCCTTACATAATAAAGAAGTACTAAATGGATGTGTGAATGGAGATTTGTTAAGTATCCAACCAGGCCTCCAGAAATGAAAACTCTCAGATTCTGCATCAAAGTATAAAAGTAAATGAAAGCAACAATTGTTGGTCAGTAGGTCTGCACAAAGATTAGTTCTGCTGTCTCAGCTCCACTATCCTGTGTTTGATACCAGTACCTTAATCTTATCTTTGGATTTTATGTGTTCTACCAATGTGTGGGTAGGTATTCACTCCATATCCCAAAAAGGTGTGTAGGTCAAGTTCATTGATTCTGAATTGACTTTGTAAGGTTGCATGTGTGTATGAGTTGTGCATTTGATAGACTAGAATTTTGTATAGGGCTGCTTCTTCTACCTTGGGCCCTATGTTGCTAGAATAAGGCTGTAAACCCCCACAACTCTAAATTGAGTTAAGCAGGTTTGAGAATGCCCTGTTTTAAAGGTTCAAAGTTGCAATATAGATTTAACAGCTTTTCAAAAAACTCAATATTAGATCAACATATTCTGTTTTAGGTCCTGTAATTAACAATATTCTCACTAGAGGGTACTATAACGGTATAGTAAAGGTGCAACTTTGATGCTGTTTTGTTTGCTAGCAGCATAAGAAACAGGATCAGGACAGCAAGTTTAATGAAAATGCTGTGCACATTGTTTCTTCTTATGCTTTTCCTAAAAGTATAGAATAGCTTTTTTTTTTCAATAGCATTAACATTGAATTAGGGACTCTTAAATTTTCTAGCTTGTTACTGTATTGTTTTGACTAAGCATTTGTTATACAGAAAAAAAAAATACATTCCCGTGCCTGTTAAATCAAATTCAGGGTTGTCAGAACCCATCTTGGCAGCACAGGGTACATGTTTGGAAACAAGCCTGCACAATGTGACAGTACACCAGAGAGCACTTACACTCACATTAGGAACAATTTAAAATCACAAGTTAACCTGACCTGTGTTTGGAAGCAATACTGAAGTACCCTGATGAAAACCCTATGCAGAGAGACCTGGTATAAAATTGAAACTTGGGAAATTTTGTCTTTGATACAGTAGTACTATCCATTTTGACACTGCTGCACTGGTGAAACAAAATGGACTCTATTCTTCTTAATTGATATTTTGTCTGTGGAGTTTGCTCCTTTTAATTGTATCCAGATACTGACAATTGGTGATAAAATACAAGTGTAAAGTGTACTAATTAGCACATAAATGAATGTGAACCTGAAGTAGTTGCTCCCCTTTAGCATTAAATGTCATTTGCACCTCTTGTCTGCACTGCTCATCACTAACTGTCAGCATATAAATGTATTTAAAGGAGCACTGTCTGATTGTTTAAAGCTATAATAAAAGTGAAATTTCCTTTGAAGGTAATTATCATACTAGAGCTCTTTTCTGTTTGCAAAATAAGAGGAGGAAAAAAGGGCTAGATACTTGAACAACTGGATGCATTAGACATGAGAGTGACTCATTGATTTGTGAAACAGAATAAAAACCTGTAGCAACAGTGGTACCTCAGGACTAAATGTGAAAACCACTGAGCCTGACAGAATATATTGTGTTTTGTTTCAAAAGCTGTTGCATCAATGCAGAACTACAAGTACAAATTAACTTCCCATTTTAAGGATTTTGGCAAAAAAGCTTTGATTATATTCACAACAATTAACTTCATTCCCTGAAGTCCAGTAAGACTTTGCTTTTTTAATTAATACAGAAAGGGTAACATTGTACAGTAGTACATTGGCTAGTGCAGCTACTTCATAGCTCTAGGGGCAGGGATTTGATACCTTACATGGTCAATATCAATGTAGTACATACACGATTATGTGACTGCATTGGACTGGCTAGTGAACTTTGTTAGGTGTGCTTGTGTTTTAACAAGAGAATTAGACATAAAGGCCAGACTCCAAAAATAGATGGATTTCTTTTAAACTTGTTTAATATTAAAACACAATTTGATAAGCACTGAGATAAGTGGGAATGTCTGGTGACTCAAGACACTGGATTCTAACTGTAATGTCACTTAAACCTGTCTGTGCTTCAGTTGTAGAAAAAAAATAAGTTATGATGACATTTGTTTGTGAAGTGTAATGAGATAATACTCATCATAGAAAGGTCATGTATTAAATGACTGGCAGTTTATTTAGCAGCATTTTAGAATACACTGTCATTTATGCTGGTACCAGTTGCATGTTATCACTGATAAAAACAAGTAGGATAACAAAATAAATAAAAGTTTATAAACATAATAGGAAGGGTTGTCTGTCATGCAAAAACTCACAAACCACTGGGCCTTGAACTTTGATCTTAATTGAGAGCTTCTGCAATAAAATGTGCAACACCAACCCAAGTACTAGAGGTAATGGCTATCTTGGCATTTGAAATTGGGCATTGGGTTAGTTTCACCTGTGGCTGACCGGAAAAGAACAGGAAAACAACTGCAGTGACATCTACTGACAATAAAGAACATTACACAGGTCTACTGATCCGTTTTCATCACAGACACAAATAATGCAATCTAACATAGTCATATACAGTGTTAGGGCATGAAAATGGTGGCATCCCTGGCACAGTGACCCAGGGTACTGTATTTTGTAAGAAGTGAATGAACCACCTTTCTTTGAAGACTGGATGTTTGAGTGTTTCCTAGTTCTTACTAAAAAAAAGACGAAAATGAGTCATGTATACTTAATAGGCTATTACAACAACACACTAGAGGATTCATTTTGTATACCCACTAATCCTAGCAGTAGAACAATAACTTGCCTTATTCATTTCTTGTCCAACTAGGCCTACTCCTCACTGTACAAGCGAGAAGTCAAAACAATACATTTAATTTTTAAAAAGTGTCAAATTAAAAACAGGAATTTGATTTTAATCTATTGGAGCAAACCCTGCAACCACAGCTGGAACTTCAGAACAAACTCAGAATCACTCTTGAACTATAATATATTATTTCAGACACTGATTATTAAACTTCTAAACTGCTTAAAATTTGTTTAAGAGGAAAATCGGCTGTTTGAATGGTAAGAATCATGTTGAACCCTACAAGGAGTCTGACATTTGCCTGTGACAAAATAGGCACTCTTATTGTCCACCCTAACAAATATCATGATAAAACTTCAATAGTTTTGCCCAATTCCTGTTTTTAACTGAAGGAATTTATAATGAGGTTATAAATATTATATTAGTTTTCCAACTGTTGTGGTGTAGTATCCACCAGTCATTTCAGGGGAAACTGTTGTGAATGCAAATTTAATTGCAAGCCTCTGTATCTACAAAGCACAGTCTCGTTTTGTTTGTTCCTTAAGCAGTTTTTTTTTTTTTTTCCCAAATACAGTCTTGAAATCTGGCACACAGCTACTTTTCACCAAAAATCAGATTTTGGCATATAACTTTTTTCCTTGCTCACCCTGGGGGTGGTAGGGTAGGCAGGTCCCAAGAAACATTATAATGTCATTTTCTAACCCACTTATTTACTGAACAGAGTCATGGGTCTGGGAGACTATCCCAGCTAGCATACAGTGCAAAGCAGGAACAGACTCTGGAAAGAGAGGCAGTCCTTTGCAGGATGAACACACATACACATACACACACTCATCCCCAACCACACCAGAGGGCCAATTTAGTATCACCAATTCACGTAACCTGCATGTCTATGGACTGTGGGAGGAAACCCAAATAAATACGGGGAGAACATGCAAACTCCATGGGACCCAAACTCTGGTCTCCTTACTGCAAGGCAGCAGGGCTACCACTGCACCACTGTGCAGTGAACACTGTAATGTGATCTATCAATATAGTAACAATGCTAAACAGGTTATGATGGTGGTGTAATGATTAGCGTACTTGCCATCCAACCAAGAATTCTCAGTTAATTTTCCACCTGTTACATCTAATATTTTCTTTAACAACATTATGTCAGTATATTCAAAGGTAATTTGGTTGGTATTATATATATTTTTTTCTTTTCAACATTTCCACTTTATGACTAGTAATCAGATAGTTACATACTGCATAATCTTATGTATTGTTCCAAAAATACAGTCAGGAATTTCACAATTTAAAACAGTTTGTTCGTTTAAGTCCATATGATAGCACTATTTTAATCAAATAGAAAATTGTTTTAGCAAAACCTACATGTTTCCTCTTGCCGCATTTAATAAAATAACTGCCCCCAGTACTTAACAGCAGATACAATAATGCATGTGTTTAATACAAGGCAAAGATAAAATGATTAATGGTCAAAATTGTATCATAATAAATTTTGTAAGCCTTCTTAGGTAAAGGTGTCAGCCAAAGAAGTAACTGTAACTGTAAATGCACTATAAAAAGTGGGACTATTGAGACTGGGTAAAAAAAGTCCCTTTGAAACAATGTATGCTATGGTGCGTCTGTGTGTGTCAAGTTTGCAGATTTCTGCTCTGGTAGGGCCTTACTTTTATCTTTGATGCCTTGCATGTACACTAAAGTGATTAGTGAAATTCAAGGAGTCACACACCTATGAAAAAGATTTAACCATAATAATATTTTATATAACTGACCATCACATTTATCCCTAGATATATAAAATGTTGAATATTATGATTATAAATTATTTGCTTACCTTGCAGAAGTGTTCAAGTCGCCTCAAGGTCGCTGTAACTATTATTATTATTACTTATTATTAATTATTATTTGCCTAACGCCTTTATTCAAGGTGACTTGTATTACATTTCTCTTTCTTTTTATTTTCTTCCAGTTGGAGCACAGGCAGGTGAAGTGACTCTCTCATGGCCACACAGTGTCAACAGCGGTACACCGAACCCACAACCAAATAAAACAATGAAAATATGCCTATTAGTGAATTTACACTTTGATTCTCCAGTACACGTGTGGCATGAATGTGCTTTCACATTAAAATAGTAATGTTAACATTTTAAGCGTATTTTTACATCGAGCTAAGACCTTTTAGGGCTGTAATCATTAAAAAAAAATTTACACAGTTTTCTAAACACACTCGAACTAATAAATCACTGTCTTTTAATGGACACAGTATGCCAAGATAATTTGCGTAAAATGAAAATCTTTATATTAGACAAAAAAATGACAAGTCACCTTTATGTGTTACAAGGTAAGGGGAAACGGGGACTGGGCAGGCTCTGCACGTTAAATATTGAACAGCTTAGTCGGGTCCCTCCTTTGAAAAAGTTACGCCTGCTGAGTGCCTTCGTTTTGCAGGCTTACATTCTTTTCTTACATTCTTTACACTTCTTGTTTACGTGACATTTCATCAAGAAATTATTTTTTTTTAATCTATCGTAACTGTAACACCTAAGCAAGAGGCGGCTTAAAAGCAGCTGGGGTAAGTGTGACTAATTGACCCGAAGTTATGTGATTTAATGTAATGTCAGCTGTATTATACATTTTGCTCAGTATCGAACTTTTTTTTAAATAA
This sequence comes from Polypterus senegalus, assembly GCF_016835505.1. NCBI lineage: Eukaryota > Metazoa > Chordata > Cladistia > Polypteriformes > Polypteridae > Polypterus > Polypterus senegalus. The sequence goes on along the minus strand of NC_053170.1, from coordinate 35,495,631 downwards.
TTTAATTCCTTACTAGTCTGGGAATTATGCAAGTGTATTATAAAGATCGTAAACTAATGTGTGTTTATGCAGTTATTTGAACGTTCACACAATTAGCGTTTCTCTTCAAGTCACCGCGACTTTATATTTGAAAACAACAATGCAATATTCTATTTTCTTTCTTTAAGATGTACACATACCAATATTAGTAGAAGTGTATGTTTACGGCTTTTGCATTTTTTTGTACCAGCGGCCACCACTGTTGTTATTCTTTTTTTAATAACAATGAATTGAGCGTACCGGAGTGTTAATAATAAGTGTATTTAAAATAATTACCTTGGATATACAACTTTAACATATTTTAAGTAGCAATTTAAAGTTATCCTTAGTATTCATGGCAAAATATAGCAATGTTCTCTGTTCTTGCTTGCCTTATATATGAAAAAGAGTAAGCTTTACTATTTAGATTTTTTTGTTTGCTTTTTACATCGGAGTTTAGAGTGCTGCGTGTCACTGGACGTGTGCGTGTCCTCTAGTTCCCCGCTTGGCCAATCACGTCCGTCGCTTCTGCAAACTCTTTACGTAGCTGACACCGCTACCAATCGCGTATCTACCACTGGGGAGTCAGCCAATGACGCGACTCCTAAACGACCGCCCTTCTTATAGTGCCCTTTGCCACAATTTTGAAGGAGCCAAGCGTGTTGCGTAAAATGCCCTGGGAAAAATGTTTCTTAGGAAATGGGTGAAGGTAAACGCTGCCTTGGGTGTGAAGTCTATTTTTTTCTGTGACTTTTACAAGGGTGCAGTTGCGCATATGTGCATAATGATGCTCAAAAGTGTAACCTTTTAGAATGAGTGAAAATAACCTCGACTATATTGGTTGGTAGGGTTCATGCGAAACCTCAAGAAAATTATAAGAGGATTTTTATCCGATTGGAACGTTGTCTCTCATAGTTCAGCCTTTTTGTTATCTTCTTGGGCCCCAGTGATCACCTGCCCCTGTGCTGAAAACAATTACCTTAGAAGTTGGATTACGGATTCCTATTGCTAATATAACCTCCATTGTTTTAACCCACTTAATCCTGTTTCAGATTTTGAGCATGTCTAGCCGATTAATGATTATTAATTAAGCATAAATCAGTCAGTATGTAGATGTAGTGTTTCAGTGGCCAAAGGACCTAGTCCAGGGGTGGCAAACTCCAGGCCTTGAGTGCTGCAGTGGCTACAGGTTTTCACTCTAACCCTTTTCCTAATCAGTGACCAGTTTTGACTACTAATTAAATTTTTCCCCCATCACTTTAATAGCCCTGTTAGAGCAGTTCAGCCCTCTGAATTGATTCCTTTCTTCATTAAATGACAACCAAGCAAAAATGAGATGTGAAACAAGCAAACAGATGACCAGCTAAACTGGGGCTTCAAACTCCAACCAATTTCACTCCAATCACTTTCTTAATGAGAAGCCAATTCTTGCTGTTAATTAAATCCATTATTTAATTCCATGGCTGCTCTCATTCTGCCATAGCACACATTTCGAAAACTGTTGTTTTTCTGTTCTTTCTAAGAGCGCTGTCATAATGCTTTGTTGACCGGATCAGCCTTACCAAGACCATCACCTCTATTTAATTTCAGATATTGTGTAATGGGAACATGGGAGATGGTCATGTGGTGGCTTGTTTTGTGTTTAATTATTGTCTGGCTGCTAATTAAGGAAAAAGAAACAACTATGGGGCCTGAATCAAGTTAATTAAAAGACGTAATCAGCAGCAAAACCTGGTCATTAATTAAGAAGATGGTAAGAATGAAAACCTGCAGCCACTGTGGCACTCAAGGCCTGGAGTTCGCCACCCCTGACCTAGTCCATGTGAAAGCAAGTGACTTGTGTCTGAGTATTGTCATGTATTCTCTGAAATTCTTAAATAGAATTTTAGATTATTAGGAACTCTAAAACTATAAGAGGGAGTGTGTGAAAGGATGGAAGAACATCATGTGTAAAGTCTATTCCAACACAGTTTCATATTCATTTAAAACTGAATTTACCTATATTCCGATTAGGGAAAAAACAAACATGATGATTGAATGTAGTTTGACCACTAACATTTTTTGTGTTTTAGTTTTGTCATAAACTCTAATGTAAATTTCAGATAATTTAACTTTTGAGTGCATAAAATAATAGTGTATGCGCGATTTAAAAATCATTTACATTTTATAGTTCATTTGGGCCTTTGCAATAGGCATATCTGAGCAATTGAAACAAATCATTCTTCACTATAGTATATAGTGCTTTTCACAAAGTACACCATCATATAGTACTATTTAAATAATATTGGGTAAATGATCAACTTTAAAAGTAATCACCTTGCATGGTGTAATTTTTCAACATTTAGTGAAATCCAAATTGTGCACAGTAATTTTAACACTCAGCTGTGTATGATTTCTTTGAAGGGCTTGTTAGATTACATCTATTCTTGTTTAATTAGGTACAGTCTGTTGTGATCAGTGAATGAATCTCATGGCTGATATGGGAACACCTTAAAATCTCCCTGGAAGGGATGAAATTAGATCTGCCATGCTTGGTTTCCATTAGTTGACCAAAGCAAAGGGCTAGCACAATAAATAGGTGGATTGGTCTTGAAGAGGCAGTCCATTTTGATAACCTTCATTATATACAAGAAGGTGAGGTCAGAAGGCATATGGGAAAAAAAGTCAAACTTAATTCCACACTGAAAAACAAACTAGATGTTTTTGGCTGCTGAGCTTTTCTCAGATCTACTGAGCCTTGGTTTGGTTTAACAGCTGAAGCATTGTATTTTTAACTTTCTGGTTTTAATAAGTTGAATTTAATTTTATGTAATGAGGCAAGTAAAAAAATGGAACAGCAGTTTATCTATCAATTTTCTTATAGAGAGATTGTTTAATTCTGCAGCAATGGACATTTTACAGTTTTAATATCACAACTTTCTTAGATTTTAAAAACAGATAGTTTATAAAAATGCATGTTCAACTGTTGTTACTAATGGTGTGTGTTTTGAGAATTGCATGCCATACAGGATGAATTCCTGTAAAATGTGCATTGCTGCAGAGTGAATGTTCAAAGTTTATGAACCAAAGCTGTTTTTATATTAAAAGTCCAGACGTGGTGGTGAAACACTGTTTCTCAATTTTGGTTATAATTCCAACTAGTGTGAAAACAACTACCGAAATTTTTAGATCATGCTACTAATTTGGTTCAATATATGCTAGTGATACAAGAAGCACAAGTAGGTGTGCATGTATAGAAACTAATTAGCAAGTTTGTTGCAGTGAAAAACTGCTGCCCCTGTTTACCTTCAGGACCATGACTGAAGTGGCTATCAAATATTAAGATATTTATTTAAATTTGGTTGAAAATTTCTTTCTGTGTTTAATATGTTTGTTTTTCTAACCCATCATATACAAATCTCCAGCAGAATTGTTTTAAATTAAAATTTAATTTTACAAAAATGAAGAAAAAAAAAATGAGAAAATGTTTTATTGGATTTGTTTTCATAACACTCAAGTTAATTGTTATACATTTCTTATTTTTAATTTTTCAAAATAAATCCCTTTCAAATTAGTAACTTGTATAGCATGCAGTTACACTGTTTGAGCCCCTTGAATATGTTACACATTTGCATTTATTGTGTGTATTCCTTGTTAAACTGTAAACTTACAAATACGAACTTAAGACAACTGTTAACAAGAAAACTGATCAAGGATAACATTTCTGTAGAATGAGAATCAACTTGAATTTAGTAAAATATAAATGATGCTTGCTGAATGTATTTTGGAAACTGCAGAAGTTTGAAAAGGAATAAACTGCCTTATTAAATAAAGACGGAAGCTGATTAAATGTTCATTTGCTATGTCCTGGCTGTATGAATATTGCTGTCAGAACAAGTGCCAATTTCCCAAGACTGTGCTAAGGACAAGCAGGTTTTGAAACTGGAGAAAAAAAGTGTTTTGGTGCCTAAGTTTTTCTCTAGGCTCAGTCACTGTCTCTGTGGAGTCGGCATGCTATCTCTGTGTTTTCAAAGATGTGTGCATGTTTTAGGTTAATTGAAAGCTCAACATTGGACTGTTATGAGTTACTGTGCCCTATTTGGACTGGCATCTCTTTATTATTGATTACAATCCTGTGCCTAATGCTAAGTAATTCTCCCGGTCTTTGTGACAATGTATTGAATAAAACTGTTTTAAAGGATGGATGAATAGATATTGCAGAAAGCCTCTTATTTGTGGTGATATTTATTATTTTTAATTATTTTATCCAGATTTTATTTCTTGTCATTTTAGGTAAATTTTACATTTAATCTTGCTGGAATCATTTAAATGGTGTCTCGGGAATTAGAAATAGAAGCATGCAAAACAGCAGTGTTTATGCCAGTAAAAACTTGTGCACTATATATTTTATTTATTTATTTTATTCTATTCTGAAGGTGGCAGCAAGCACATTGTCTCAGCACATTGTGTTTTTGCTTAAGTGTCATGTGTTGGTACAAAATGTCAAAGGTGCTACATATAATAAATCCTGACATATTTAATGCCTCTAAGTATGAGTTTGCTTAGCTAATTCCTTATTAAATGAACATAATTACAATAAGCAATGTGGTAGAAAACGTTAGACTATACAGTAGGGACCGTCCATCCATTATCAAACTCACTTAACTGTGTTTTGGGTCAAATGCCAGCAATTACCATTTGCGTAAGGTATACACCTAAAGATAACAAGTGGAACATTTTTTTAGAAAGTGTTACAGGGTCAGTTGTTGTAAAGTTGAGATAATGTTGGGCCTTTTTTATTATTATAGTGGGAAAGTTAATTTCTCTAAGAAAAATCAGATATTAGAAATCTTTGATGTGACAGAGTTATCTAAAAAACAAAAAAATAATGCATTAGAAAATGCAAATCAAGAGAAACAAAAAGTAATATGCAATAGTGATATCTAATCCTATGTCAGCATAGAATATCAGATGAATAAACTACTATGTGAAATAAGCAGCAGAGACCCAGATGGTTATTATTATTTTCTGGTGAATGGAGCATGCAAAACAGAAACTGTTATATAAGCTAAACAATAATAAAAGAAGAAGAAATTACCAGTCCAATTAAGGTTGATTAAACATTTTTGGCTATGTGTATTTCCGCTATGAATATTTCAAATAGGTCATTTTTTAAATTATATTACTCTATTACATAAGTGTCAGCTGATTCAAAGAATCCCGAAAATATTTAGAGCAGAACTTATTTTTTTTCTTCCTGTGCACTTAGTGTATGTTGTACCATAAATTGTTTGTGACAAGTTGTAAAAGCGTCTTGTGGCCATGGAAGTTGGACACAGAAGATGATGTGTGTCGACAGCTGCTTTGCAATACAGTGATACAATCCCATCATTCTGGTTGGGTTAGCCTGTGTGGTATAAAAGGCTGCCTTGCGAATGAGATTCTCTCAGTCACTGGTCTCCTCAGCCAGGAGTGACTCTGCACTCACCAAGAGCTCTTCAGTTAAACAAAATAGTATCTGCAGAGTTGGGAAAAGGAAAGGTGAGGTTTTATTTGTTTTTCTTACATATTTTGGATTTCTTTGCAGGCTGGTTTTAAGTGTTTTTCTACCAGACAGATGCTGACCTCACAGATATTCATAATATTTATTGAGACATTTTAGAAATGGAAATATAGTATGTGCTTAACTGCATAAAATGCAGAGGATTAAGCAGTCCTAGCAACATATTTTTTCATAAACATTTTTCTTTTAAAAAAATAAGCAGTTGTCTTACATAACTTCACTTTTAAGGCAGTACTACACTGATTCATCATCACATATTCTGGATGAAAATTCATAGTAGTTTTTAAAATAACTACATTTGTTTATACTGTCTAAGAGTGATGCCAGTTTTATTCCATAATTTTGTATATAAGCATTTTGTCACATTCCGAATCAGACCAAGATAGTTTTCTAATTTCATAGTATGGTACATTACATATAGGAAATGTGTATATACAGTAGAAGTAAATAAGGAAAGGTAACCAGTACGTATAAAATACACAATAAAATATATTTATATGGAGTGCAGAAACACTGCATGTATTTCAGTTAGTAGCAGTACACTAATAACATTTGAAATTCTATGTGGTTGATATGTATATCAAAATATTTATATGTAAACATGTAGCATAAAAAACAAAAAATGCAAGTAGTACATCAAATGCATCTACCGGTTACATATTAATTTGGTTTTTTATATGTAAACTTAGACAGTTTTGATCCATTTTCATATTGTATTGCTATAAAAGGTATAAAAAACATTTTTATAAGGTGCTTTTTTAGATTCCTACAAGTATATTTGTGTATTTATATAATATGTATATTTTAGCAGTTAGAGAATGTGCTAATTGTTATAAACTTTATAAGATGGATTTAATATATATAGTTCAATATTGGAGGAATTTGTAATATAGGTATTCATGAAAATCTGCTCAGTAATGAAATGGATATTTTCTTAAATTAGACAACATGTTCATTATGTATAGAAACCTCTATATGTAAAAAGGTTTAATAAAAATACATTTACTAATTCACAATGAGTATGCACATTTTTCTAATTTTGCAAAAATGCATGTACTTTGCAATGAAAATTTTATACTTTTCAACAAAAAAATAGTACATTTCATAAGTACCATTGTAAGCTTAACTTGTGCATCAGGCAGGGTTTGCAATAGATAGATAGATAGAGCATGCAAAGCAGCATTTATTTACTGTGTTAGGAAGATATCTCAAAATAGAAGACTCCTTTAATATAGTTATTTAGAATCTAAACTCTGAGATTAATGCTGTACTAAATCACTTGAACTGAGTTGTACAAATCAGCAGCATGTAGCATATGCATCCAAATCGCTTAACGGATAAAGCAGACTGGAAGTCCCAGGTCCAGTTTTAATGTTTAATGTCTAACAGACTCTTTCTTTGGTGGAAATTGTTACTAGGTTGATGAAGTTAAAAGTGACAAGCTGATGATCACAACTGATGGTAACTCTGAGTGATGTTCTCTAACTGCTAGAAAAACCAGACTGAACAGACATGATCATTCGATTAGGTAGACTGACTCCTGGATACTTTCGGCTTCTGCAGGTTGGATTTAATTTTCCACTTTTTACCAAAAGATTTAAAATTTTAATTCATTTTTATAGAGTAATTTAGGTTAGCATTTTTTTTGTTTGTCTTAATTTATTATATTTGGTAAAGTTTATTGATTTTAAAAATTATTACTATGTAAATGTAATGTATTTTAGGGCTAACAGCAAGGATAATGGTATACAATAACAAAACTAAAGATTTATAATATATGCTTGTTCCTCATATAAATTATTGGTTTTTTTTATAATATTTTATATTTATTACAATGTCTAAATGTCATCTAAGAACATTATTAGATTGGTAATTGCTTTCTGTATTTCGGTTAAACCATGTAGAAACAAACATTTCTTTCACAAACAAGCATGAACTGATACAGATAAAAATAAATGGGGAATTCTGAATTGTAGCTACCCTATATACATATTTATTTTTTGCAATTTGTGGTTGTGAATACATGCTAATAAGGATAAAATTATTATAATGATTGAATAATTTCAATTACGTGCTAGGCATTGTTAGTAATGTCTGTGAGGGCATTTTGAGTTTGGGTGTCTTTTAATGTTAAAATGTGCAGCTCATTTGCTCTTTCAACTAGACTTTCTCTTAAAGAGTAGAAAGTGTTTTTTAATTTTTTTGTATCTACTGTATTTTGTTTATTCTAATTTTCTGTTTCAAATGCATTAAAATAGAATTATACATTTCATGCAATATGTCTTCTTAATGGATTTACCCTCTTGATTCACAAAGCCACAGGGAAATGCATATGTATCATTTAATTACAGATGAACCATGGTGAAGCGGCTTATGTAAGAACCTCACTGTGAATTAGAGCACTCATTCAACACACTCTAGAGCCCAGAGGTTGTAATGGCGGCCAACCAAAAATAAAGAAAGGAAATTCATTAATAAAAATCAACTATAAATGTACTCCACTGTTTATAAATATAAACATTTTAGAATACTGTCCAGTTATTGAAATTCTATTTAAATCTAAGTCTAGTGGACTTTGCATTTTTTCACTTTGTGACCTTTGTGTGTATGTGTGTGATTTGTTTTTTCGTTTATTGTTTTTTTTTTTCCTTGGTCATCCAATTTCCTTTTGTATCTGAAAGATATGTTTGTTAATAGTTGACTCTAAGTTGTCCTGGTGTAAGTGTTCCCTGAAACACATTTAACTTCCAAACAATGCCCTTATGTTGAAGTAGGGTTTAATTTTTTTTTTTAAAGTTTTGTGAATAAGACATTATTTTATTAACAAGGAATAATACACTTCTTGTTATAGTAATGTTCTGATCAGTGAGCCTCTTTATAAAATTGCTTTAACCAAACAGTTTGCCCTTGTAGCTTCTGAAATTGTTTGCTGCACTAGCATTGCCTTTTTTAGAGACAGGAGATAAACAATCTGTTGGTTGTTAAAACCTAATGGAAAACAAAGATGCCATTAAACCATGTAATGCTTTTTAATAAGCTATGGGTTGAGCTCTTAACAGTTTGTTGTAACACAATTTTCAAGATATTTTGTAAGCCTAAATTTTTTTTATGACGGTACATTCTGACTGCATACATATGGACAATAATGATTAATGAGAACTTATGATTTTATATATATATATATATATATATATATATATATATATATATATATATATATATATATATATATATATATATATATATTTTTTTTTTTTTCTTGGGAGCTTTAGGTATCTTTTTTACTTATTTTTCAATTATTAAATGTAATAATTAACACTTAGTACTGTAGTTATTTCTAAAATTTTACACCACTTTGTCAAGAAAGAAAACATGAATTATTCACAGGAAATACCTCTCATTCTGCAAACCATATATTAGTTTTTGTATATTTCTTTATTTTAAATTTCCTTATTAATATTTCATTCTATTGTGAACCTGCTCACCATCTGAGAATAATTATAAATGACAGGAAATCACTGAATTAGAAGAGTAAAAGCCAAAAACCTTTTAATGTTTTTGTAATTTTTTTGTGGTACATATGCTTTGAAGAGGGGGAATCAGGGTGCCTGAGTAAATAAGAATTTATGAAATTTCCTGAATAGTTCCTGCTGTTGTTATAGCACCTCAGAAGCAATCTTTGAAATGTTTATTTAAAGTATTTTTTTGTTTTATTTGTAGTTCTATAGCCAGTTTTTTGGGGCATTATTTAAGTGTAAATACAGTATATCTAAGTAAGCAGAGGTAGGAAAGGTGTAAGAAAATGACTTCAGTGATCCAAATTGCTGAAAATGAATAAGTGCATAGATTTTAAGATTTGCTGAATGTTTTATGCTTTATATTAAGATGAAAATCTATTTTTAATCATCTAGTCAATAACACAATGTATAATTTAATACTTTTTCATTATATGATAATCAAGATGGTTGTGAATGGTACTGGGTGCAAGCCTAAATGTGCCTTTGTAAGGGTTCCAATATTGACATCACCTGGTCATTGTCTGCACGGACTTGGCAGATTCTATTCCTGACTTTTTTTTTCCCCTAGCTACCCTGTCTTCTTCCTACATCTCAAAAATGTGCATATTAGGCTTATTTGCAGCTCTAGTTTGGCCTGGCAAAAAAACAACAAAAAAAACAACTGTACTATATGTGAAATTTTAGATATTACAAAACATTCAACTGTTAATAATACAAACCGTGTTTTCTTTTATTAAGTGAACTAGTCTTGTAATCTGCATTTCATTTTTCAACTAATAAAATATTAAAGTCCTACAAATGTGTGCTACATTTATATAGAAATTAAGTGTTACTTTTGCATTAGATTTTCAACAAAGTTCATTATGCAACAGCCAATGAAATAATGATGATTAATTATAATTTTACAATTTTACATTCATGAAATAGTTACTGTTTTTTTCTGTTTTGTGCATTTTGGATAATGTGATTTTGTTTAACCTGACATTCTATAAATGTAGTTTTTAGAAAGAAATCACATTCACGTTTCCATTTGCTTATTTTCAGAGACAAATTGCAGGGGAGGTTGAAACACAGCAAAAAGACAGAATGGTTAATCACATTGCTATGTTGCTAGCAATTGTTGGACTTGGTCTGTCATACTACAGTTCCAGAAGAATGGCCAGACAAGCTAACGGAAACCAGATTTCTTAAATCGCCTAAGTTGAATACTGATGGGAGAATGGTATAGAAGTGTTGGAAGACTGTAAAAATAGGAAACAGTAACTATTCAGATTCTTGCAAACACCATTATAGATAAGGCTGATCACTGAAAGCCAGAGGATTTAAGAATGAGCAAGGACCAGTTATAATAACTTTTGATCGCTACTTTTACCATTTGTAGCCAAAAAAACTTCATTGTAAACATTTACTAAACAAGAGTACATAAAGTGGCAATTCTGTCAGTGAAACATGAAGTAATGAAATATGATGGGAAGAGGTACCAAATTTTCACAAAATCCCATAGTGAACTATTCTTAGAGATGAAGTCTTGTTTGTAGTTACTCATTAACTAAAAGAGATACTAGCCTGTCCTGCCTATGACCACACCAGGACATGAATCCAGCAGGGTAGCAGTATCAATAACTATTTTCCTGCCATATTACCCTCAGGCTATTTGTCCTTAATCCAGGAAAATGTTTGTTAACAATTTCGAAATGAAACAAATTGCACATAGGTTGACATTTAAGTTAAAATACATATGAACATATAGTAGATATATTTTCGATCTTTTTTCTATTAGTTACTTAATTGTTATTATAGTTAAGAATTCTTACAAAATACCAATATGAAATTACATAAGTGGTTAGAGATGTATGTTTCTTAATTCAACTTTTAGCATTTTTAGTAGACAATGTTGTATTCTCATTTGTCTCTCCCACAGCCCTTTCAAAAGACCACTCTTCTCAAGTAAAGGAAGTTTTTTTTAATATTTTGTTCTTCCTTTGTCATGTATTCATATAGAACTTTCCATGAAACTCCATATTTCAGGGAATCTGTACAATATATTATGATGAACATTGTTACATTTGAAACATCGGTAGCTTAACTGACATGCTTAGATTCACACAATACACCAGCAGTGGCTTTAAAAACCTGCAACCATATGAATTATGTTTTACATCTAGAACCTGTAAGTCTCACTGTCAGTGCTTATGTATTCCATATATTTTACTCGGAGCGACTCATTGTTAAGTTTAAGGAATTCATTTTGACAAACTGCATGAATTTATTGAAACTAGGCTTCAGACCCAGGTGGTTTCTGAAACACTGGATCTCACAACATTTGGGATTCTTTAATACATTAGCAAAATACAAAATAAGTCCTTTTGAATAGCAGTTGTAACTGTTGTATTTTTCTAATGAGGAGTAATTAAGTAACTTGATTTATTTAGACATTGTAATATATATAATCCTACAACTTAATGTAATTTAAACATTTATTTAATTTTATGTTTAGGGTATATGTCCTTGCAAAGTATGTTTTGTTTTAAGCTTTGGTAAGGAATGAGCAGATGACCAAGTTAAGAGTTTAGCTGAATAGATGAGAAATTTAAACAAATGAAAGAAATGATATAAAAAAACTAACATTGCAGTAGAATAAAAAATATTTTAAAGGTCTGAATCAGACGTTGCTTCATTTTAATCATCATTCTTAATGTTCATTTCCTTGTCTGATATGTAACACAGTTTTTATTTTTGGCACAAATGTTATTTATAAGTAGGGGATGACTTCTGTTAACAAAAGAAAGGGTGCAATAATAAAAGTCGATCTAAACAAAGGACTTGACAAAGCAGAACATGGTGACTGTGCGGGTTTTTGTTGTCTGTGTTTTTCTATGACTGTCAGGAAGCTCTGTCTGAGATTTGAATCTTGTTTTTCCATCTCGGGGAGCACATGCCTTTGTATCAGATGTGATGTGCTGTGACAGGCTGAATCCACGTTTTTCGGCACATGCAGCCACCGTCATACTGTCTGTGCTTTGAGACAGTCCATTCTGCTGATCGGTGCTAGAGGGGGAGGGGGGTGACTTTAAAACCCTTTCAGGCACCAGTGTGACATGGAAATGTTCATCAAAACCAAAAGCCAAAAACCTGAACTTTGTAGTATCCAAATTATATAACACTATGTGAAGGATAAAAAACACCAAAGGGCCACGATTTATCTGCATGTTTCTGACATTTAAAGAACAGAGTTTAGTAAGACTGTCTCAGCCAATAGGATGGTAAATGACAAATGTTAAGGTCTACACTGGCCTGTGCACTTCTTCATGCATTATAGACAGAAGGCAGCATCTGTACAAGGCTGAAATCAACCCTAGATGGATCACCAATCCAACACAGGGTATGAATAAATCACTTTAAATAAAAATGGTAACATTTGTACACATTAACAATAGCCATGCCTTTTGTATTTACTGTTCATTATGTAAATTATAAATTAGGTTTTCATACATTGTATGACCCCCATAGAATTTGTGACTTGTAGTGAATCAACCACTATGAGGCTTTATTTGAGCCCTAGATGCTAACTGCAAATAACCTGTATTGTGTGAGTGTGCCCTGAAACTGACGGCGTAGAAGAAGACATGCTGCATAAACCTGCATCACATTATTTTAAGTAACATGCAGACATGAAAGCGGGTTTTCTTGCATTCGAGATCATTAGGGTAAGATGGTGCTGCAGAGTGCTATGTCCAAATTATGAATCACAGAGTAAGAGACAGCTCTTTATTCATCAGACTCATTATAGATTCAGAAGTAATATAAATTGCATAATTTAGTATAAAATAAATGCATTTATATTAAAACAAAAAGTATATAATAAGCAATCTGTGGCCAGTGTATTAGGTACACCAATCAACTACAAGGCATGACCTACTTTTGCCTCCATTTGCCATAAACTGAATTCACCAAGTCATGACTTCAATGTGTTGCTGGGAACATTCAGTAGGGTTTCTGATGGCACAGGGTAATGGACACATCTGAGGCTCACCTGCAGAGGAAGGGTGCAGATTACATTTTCATTATTATATGTTTTCAGACCTCATTTATGACTAAATGACACCTATTACAGAAGAAACATAGCAATGCCTGATATGAATATGTTCTTTAGAAAACATGTTAATAATAAATCCAAACAAAATAGAGAAAAAAATAATTTAAAAAGCAATAATCAAAAGGGCATGTTCATGATGGGTTTATTTAGGTCACTGTTCAATTTAATATTTACCAAGCAGCAATGTCCTAAAAATCTACAACAGATGGATTCCTGTCCTTTTGAAGCTTACAGTAAAAACCTTAAAACTGATGACTGACAACTCCATTTTTGTTAATTTCCGGCGTTGGCTGTTCGACCTTGTGCCACATGTTTAATGCCCAAAGGGACTGAGTGACTCCTGTTAGAGACAAGATGACTAAATATTTTAAAAGAACACCACAAACAGTTCTCTCCTAGCAGCAGAAAAGGAAAGACGGACCAGGCCGTTTTGAGCTTATCTCCTTTTGTGTGTTTGTCTCTCTCCCACTAATCTCTGCCTTCTACAGTTTTTCTCTTGCTCGCTGATTCATTTGGAGTCGTTAAAGCAGCTTATCGTCTTCCTATTTATGGTTTTATACTAGGCTTTAGTTTTCAAGTTAATTTTTTTGTCCACATTGGCCCATTTTCACAAAGCATTCAAATGCCACCACAGCTGAAAATATATGAAAGAAATGAAAAATATCAAAATCGAATAAATAATCTTCATTTTATATACAGTGCTACCTTTACATTGTATGTTAGAGAGCAAAATAAAAAAAAAAGTTCAATTGGAAGCAACAGGGTATAAAGCAGGATCATCCATCCTGCTTGTTTAACGTGCTTGACCCAGCTCTGGAATGCTGGGAGTACAGCACCATGCATATGACAGGAACCCAGCCTGGGTGTCGGCTTAATGCAGGGCATACTGACTCCAGTGGCCTTACTAAAGTACCATCCTACACTCTTAAAAATGACAGTTCTTTCGTGGCACTTTACTGGGTTGTTTGGCTCTTTGCTGGATGTTTGATCAGCAAATAACCATTTCATTTTTGGTTGGGTTCTTTGCATATGAAATTAGTTCTTTGGGCTTTGAAATGATTCTTCATATGTGGATAAAGCATAATCCTTTAAAATTTAAATTTATAGCAGGCTACCTAGCAAGATTTGGACATATAATGAAAGCCTGTGTTGTGGTATCCTTTTAAAATCATGAGCCCTTTAGTATTTCACAACTTCATTACCATCTCTTTATGGTTATGTATGAAGCCTGTTATGTATCTACATAAATGTAGATACCAAAAATAATTCCCTTATGGCATCTCTCAGAAGAACTGCTCTATCACCTTTATTTTTAAGAGTGTATTGTGGCCATTTGGATATGTAGAGAGGGTCACTAAAGTCCAAAACTTTTACTTGTATAGATTTTTCACTCACACACTTCCTACCTATCTGTTTTATTGCCAAGCTTGTCCCTGCTCTGACACAATGTAGCACTAAAGTTTTAGTCAATGCCTTAGTTACTTTGCTCATCAAGTACTATAATGGCATTAATTCTGGCATCTCAAACAAACCTCTTCACAGATTACAGCTTATTCAAAACGCTGCCACCAGGATCACCACATATGCCAGGCTAGTAGAACATATTACAGTTCACCTTGTTCGACTCTATTGGCCCAGTATGGCATTTTGGATCAACTTCAAAATTCTTCTCTACACATTTAAAGCTTTACATAACCTGGCCCCCAGCTACATCACCAGCCTCCTCCAACCTTATACTCCTGTTTGTTTCTTGCAGGTATACTAACTGTCCAAACTATTAACCTCAGTGCTATGGATGCTGGGGCCTTTCCTGTTGTTGCACTCAAACTCTGGAACACTTGACTCCTCCATATCCGAAACCTGGACTCTATTTCAAACTTTAAATCTGCTTGAAAAACTCACTTATTCTGACAGGCCTTTATGCTGTGAGTCCATTGTTCTATATGATATTTATTGTTTAGTTCAGTTTAGTTTTTTTAATGTTTACTGTTGTTTTACTATTGTGGATTTTACTCTGTGAGGTGGCCTTAAGTGCCATGAAATGTAACTTAAATACAGTGATTATTATGACTATTACACATTGATTAACCCCCAAGTCACACGTCCTCTCTTGCTTATACAAGGCTCATTTAGAGTTGTTAGTTTACCTAACACGCCCATTTCTGGAATGTACCTGGACAAAAACAAAAGTATGCCAACTCATACTATTTGAACCTGATCTCCCGAACCATTCACAGTATCACTCAAAATATAGACAATTCCTAAAAAAGCCCTCTTTGAAGAGTCTATCCAAACAAAAGTGAACTAATAGCACATGGGATGCATAAAGGAAAGCTGTGTGTTCTTTGACCATTTGCTTAGCTGATTACGACAATGTATGGACCGACCCAACCTTGCATACCTCTATAAAAAACAAATTTAAATGTCTGCTGGACAATAAAAGGGCATCTTTCTAACTTTCTAAATTTAAATTCCAGTCTGTTTTGAAAGAACAAGAAGAGAAAGAAAAAATACAGAATGAAAAAAATATCTGTAGCAAATACTCGATTTTGTATTGTTTCTAATTCAATGTTAAGAATAGACTTAAAATACACTTCAAATAATATTCTGAGCGTGAAAAATATTTACGCCTTAAAACAAAAGTAACTCATTTTTAAAAAATCATCAGTTATTATCAAAGCATTTTCACTGAATCCAATACCATGCAGAAACAATTTGTGGCAGAGAAATTCCAATTTCTAAATCTACAATAAGTACGCCGACTTCTTTCCCTGGGTGGCTCACGGATTAGCCCTGCTGTTTCATGGATCCAATGTCCAGGGTTTGAATCCTGCACCAAGTGGCTGTATGTGCTCCATTTACAGAGTCTGCAGTGCCAAAACTGTTCACCCCTTGAAAGCTGTCACGTTTTATTGTTAATATAACATTGAATTGCAGTGGATTTCATTTGGATTTTGTGAAACTGATCCAGAGACAAAGACTTTTTAATGTCAAAGGGAAAACCAATCTCTACTAAGCGATTAATGATACATACAAAACAAAAATATTGATTGCACAAGTGTTCAAGTCAGTATTTAGTAGATGTGCCTTTGACAGCCATGTCTGCCATTCAGTCTGTGTGCACAGGTCTCTTTGTCAATCCCACATCTGGACACTGCACTTTTCCCTGTTCTTCTGTGCAAAACTGCTCAAACTCTGTCAGGCTGCATGCTGATCATGAGTGTACAGCCTTACTTAAGTCCAGCCATAAATTCTCAATTGGACTCTGGATCTGGACTCTGACTCGGCCACTCCAGAACATCAATAGTGTTGTTTAAAAGCGATTCCTGTGTAGCTTTGATGTCATGCTTGCCGTTGGTGTCTTGCTGGAAAACAAATCTTGTTGACTGCATCAAGTTTTCTTCAGGACATCCTCATATTTTGCTGCTGTCATTTTACCCTCACAATCCTCGCAGGGCCAGCTGCAGAGAAGTAACCCCACAGCATGAAACTGCCACTGACATGCTACACGGTGGGGATGATGTGTTTTTGATAATGTGCAGTGTAACAAGACATCTAGTCTGATGGCCACAAAACTCAAGTTTGTTCTCATCAGATTGTAGAATCTTCTTCCACCTAACTTCAGAGCCTCCCATGTTCCTTCTGGCAAATCCCTACCGAGGTGTCATGTGCGTTTCTTTTTAACAGTGGCTTTCTCTTTGCTACTCTCTGATAGAGCTGAGACTAGTGAAGCACATGGGTAAAGTTGCTGTCAGCACAGTCTCTCTAGTCTGAGCTGCTGTAGCTTGTAACTCCTTCAGAGATATCATAGGTGGCCTCCCACGCTTGTCTTCTTCTTGCTTGATCACTCAGTTCTTGGATGGCCCTCCTCTTTCCAGATTTACAGTTCTGTCATATTCTTTTCATTCCTTAATGACTGATTTAGCTAAGCTTCAAGAGATATCCAATGACTTGAATATTTTCCTGTCTCCATCCCCTGACTTGTGCTTTCCAATGAGTTGCTTGGAGTGTTCTCTTGTCTTCATTGTGTACAGTCATGGCCAAAGGTTTTGGAATGACACAAGTGTTGGTTTTCACAAAGTTTGCTGCTTCAGTGTTTTTAGATCTTTTTGTCAGATGTTTCCATGGTATATTGAAGTATATTTATAATCATTTCATGAGTTTCAAAGGCTTTTATTGACAATTACGTGAAGTTTATGCAAAGAGTCAATATTTGAAGTGTTGGCCCATCTTTTTCAAGACGTCTACAATTTTCCCTGGCATGCTGTCAATTCACTTCTGGGCCAAATCCTGACTGATGGCAGCCCATTCTTGCATAATCAATGCCAGGAGTTTGTCAGAATTTGTGAGGTTTTGTTTGCCCACCTGCCTCCTGAGGATTGACCACAAGTTCTCAATGGGATTAATGTCTGGGGAGTCTCCTGGCCATAGACCCAGAATTTCAATGTTTTTGTTAGGTATCACTTTTGCCGTATGGCCCGGTGCTCCATCATGTGGGAAAAAAAGGCATTGCTCATCACCAAACTGTTCTTGGGTGGTTGGCAGAAGTTGTTCTCCGAGGATGTTTTGGTCCCATTCTTTATTCACGGCTGTGTTCTTAGGCAAAATTGTGAGTGTGCCCACTGCCTTGCTTGAGGAGCAACCACACATGAATGGTCCCGGGATGCTTTACTGTTGGCATGGCACAGGACTGATGGTAGTGCTCACCCTTTCTTTTTTCCAGATGCCCCAAACAATTGGAAAGGGGATTCATCAGGAAAAATGAGTTTATCCCAGCAGTCCTCAGCAGTCCAATCCCTGTACCTTTTGCAGAATATCAGTCTGTCCCTGATGTTTTTCTTGGCTTCTTTGCTGCCCTTCTTGACACCAAGCCATCCTCCAAAAGTCTTCGCCTCACTGTGCATGCAGATGCACTCACACCTGCCTGTTGCCATTCCTGTGCAAGCTCTACACTGGTTGGTGGTGCCCCCCGATCCCGAGCCATGAATCAACTTTAGGAGACGGTCCTGACGCTTGCTGGACTTTCTTGGCTGCCCTGAAGCCTTCTGGGATTAAGTTCATTTTCAAGGCAAAGAGGGACATTGCAATTAATTGCAATTCATCTGATCACTGATAACATTCTGGAGCATATGCAAATTGCCATCATAACTTTGTGAAAATTAATATTTGTGTCATTCTCAAAACTTTTAACCATGACTGTAGGTTAGACCACCATACTTACTCACCATAAGCTGGATTTTCTACATGCAAGAGAAAATCCTGGAACCCCAGACTGGTGACCTTCACCAAACTAATTCTATTTCTTCTAAAACTAGTTTACCTGCACCAGTGATGATTTAGGGATGTTGAATTACAGGAGGGGAATATTTTTGCCATTAATTATTTTGTGGGGTTTTATGTTTTTAATTCATTTAGACCACTTTGCACAGATCTGTTTTCACTTTAACATTAAAGACTCTTTTTCTGTTGATCGGTGTCACAAAAGTCAAAAGAAATCCACTGGGATTAAGTGTTCAGTATGACAATAGAACTTGAAAACGTCCACGTGCTCAGTACTTTTTATAAGCACTGTACATGGGTTTTCCTCCCGCATCTCAAAGCCGTGCATCCTACAAAGGACTGTGCATGAGTGGCCCTTTTGGTGGACTGCCACCTTCTGCAGGGTTGATTCCTGCCATAAGCTCAGTGCTGAAATGAAAGGCTTTGACTCTCCACAGCTCTGAATTTGGCTTAAATAGCTGATTAAAAGCAGGATAGAGACAAATATGAACCTGATCAAAAGCCGTATGCAAATTTCAACTGAAAAAAGCGTCACATCTCAGTTCCTGTTTATTTGCCCTAAAGGGACTGAAACTATCAGTGCAGATGCAGGCAGCAAAAGGTTGCAGGAGTCCAATTTCTCCCAAAAGTGTGATTTGCTCAGGAGTAGCACCCTTCTACACCAATGAGGAAAAGGCTTTTTACTTTATAATTGTTAGTAGCAGAGCGTAACCAATATAAGCGGTTGTTTGGCAGCCCTGCTAAACCACAGAAAGAGGTATGGGACCTTCCAAAACAGGTGGATCACTTGGGGTTCCAAAAACGGCTAGAAACAGCTGTGGTCAGCACAAAGTCAAGGTTGTGTACTTTGTAGAGTCCAGTAGAGAGGCAGAGAGCAGCAGCTGACGGACATCTGTTGCCTTCAGGCGCAGGCAGTGCGTGTGGACGTCTGGCTTAGCCAGGCCAAGTATGAAAAATTCCATTTTCAGCAGACATGCAAAGGTCTCCAATTTATATTGTGTAACGCTTTGGTTATCTTGTGACTTTGAAAGCAAATGAATATATAATTATGATGAAAAGACGTCTGAGCTAGACCAGTGGGTGACTGCCATTCCATCCAGAGGTTGCCCCCAGCATGTAACTGACGCTACCAGTTTAGGCTCCATCCTCCTACAACTCTCAAGTTGACTGAGTGAGTTTTGTAAGTGGGTGGTGTCACTCATGTGCAACTGGGGGTCAATGTAATGCTACTCGGGGACAGGTATCTTCTCTTACACCCACTGAGGTCATCCAAGCTCAGCTGTAACGCCCAGAGTTGGCCCTGCCCCTTCTGGTTGGGATGTCATTAAACTAGAAGACCCAGTTGCTTCATAATCAGGACGCGAGAGTGTGAAATCTTTCAGAGAAATGCATTCAGAACTGTTGTGTGAGCTGATTTTGGGTTAGCTGCCTTTTCAGGTGTGCCACAGTGCACCTCTTTATGCTTTTGTTTGGCATACGCAAAGTTACCTGGCTGGTATGCCAACAAGTTCTGCTGTCTTGCTTGTGTCTGTCTGCCGTACAAAGTAGAAAGATGTTGTTTTGAAACACATATTGAGCTTTTCATTTTGTTTGAACATTTTGCCATTAGTGTTTTTCTCTTATAACAATTCGTAAGGAAGTGAATGCCATAATTTAGGCTTAATATGAATGCAAAGTAAACTTTGGTCTTATGTAACAGATGGCCGTTTACTGTCTAACCTGAAAACAGCATACTCGCAATATCCTAATGTATGACTGTTGTGACCTGTGGGGCAGAGGCGGCCTTAGGGGTGTGCGGTGCCTAGGGTTGACCACGCAGGGCTAGTTATGTCAAACGATGTTACTGGTATATGTGGACTGTATAAACTTGCGACCGAATTTAATAAAAATAATTTTATCATACACTGAATTTTCTCATTACAGTATTCAGATAACACGGGGACTTTATCAAAATATAACGATATAATCTATTAAAAAAGTGCAATTCATCATTCATGACAATACCACGACAGTGCGAAATGCGATGTGGTGTGATGTGGAAATTAGCAGAGCCGCTTCTAGAAAAGTACCCAAATTGCAAGTATACTCTGAGTCTCGATATGCAAATGTCATACTTGAAACTCACGTTAATGTCATGTCAGCCGTTTTATCATTAGTGATACATGTTTTTGTGCATTAATATTTGTACATATTTATGGCTTACAAATAAAATGTGAGTTTCAATGTTTTTCGACAGGAAGTGTGAAATTAATGTAGAGGCATCATCATGAAATCCCTTACCGGTTTCCAGGTTCAGAGACGAAAATCCACTTTTCTTGCCTGCCGATTGGAAAAGTCGTTGATGACATCTTCGTAGTCTAATCTGGATGCAATGTCTTTTTCTATAGATAGGAGAAGCCAACCCAGCGACTAATGGGCTATACCTATTTTAGGAAGGGATTATACTGGCGACCCTTTTCAGGCGATGAAGGTGGACTCTGGAATGTTTTTAAAGACGTACATGTACGGAATTTGACCTTGAAGAGGGATTTTAAAAGGGTTCCTCTTAGAAGCATCTCAAATATATATATATATATATATAGTCACACACGCGCACTTAGGAGGCAGTCAACAAGCCTGGAGGTGAGTGAAATATCGCGAGACAAGGGGTCGATTTACGGTACTAACACTTCTCTCTCTCTCTCTCTTTCTCTCATCAGACCAATAGAAGAAAACTGAAAATACCTTTCTAACTTCTGGGTTCCAAAGATGGCGTCCAACCGTCACTTCCACCTTTGCTTCCTCAAGACCATGTCACTTTCCGGTGCCTTCCTGATGACGTCACATCCGGCTTACAGCAAATCCGGCCAACTCATTTCCGTCCACCATCTTTACTGTATATAAACGCCAATATTCTGTACTGTTGTTGTTGAATGACTGTAAGGAAATTTAACTGCAATTTATTTGCATTCCTTTTCCACTGGACATCATACGGGGACGGTCTCCAACTCTTTTTTGTGCATCTTTGAAGTATTATTCTTACACAATATATACTGGAGAATATAACTTGACAAGTCTGCTCGAACAGACATGTGGATCTCAAAAGCGGGGCCCCCTTGCCACCCCCAAATTCCACTCTTGCTGTGGGGAGTGCGTCTGCACCCCAAACACCCAGACACAACCAGTTACAGTCACGGGTTGTAGGAAAGAAGTTTTTATGTAAACAAAATACCCTTTGCAGGTTTTTATCACCTGGTAAATCAGTCACAAGTCTGTTCAGTTTGTTTTTGTTTCTCTCCTTTTCCACATCCACCTCCTCTGACTGATGCTTTTCAACATGAAACCTGTAGTACTTCTGGTATAACAGGATTGCCGCCTGGAAGCACTTATGGGCCGGGTAGAATCTCTCCATAACAGGGGAGCCGGCTTCCAGCAGCTCCCCCTAGTGACACCCGAGAACCCCAACAGTGCTACCCAGCAAAACTACAACTCCCATGCAGATCTTTGGGAGCCCAAACGGGAGCCATACCTTAGGAACAATGCCACCTGGTGTACTGGAGGAACTAGGCAGTCACTCTCTGTCCTCCTGACCAGGAAAGGCACCATTAATCAAACCATTGGGATGCCCGTTCATCAATATCCTTCCTTTATCATGGCTTCCTGGCCAGGTAAGGAACAATCCACAATGGCAGGGGTGCCATGTCTTCTAAGACACTGTCTATAAAATAAATTATTAACTTTAATTCATCAATGTCAGGGCCTAAGCGTGGGGTGAGGCGAAGAGGCAATTGCCTCAGGCAGCAATTTGGTTAGTGTGTCATTTACAAGTGACAGAATTGTTTGAAATGATGGAATAAACGTTCAAAAAATGAGAGTTAAGACTTACATAAACATCCAATGTCTTATTTATATACTGCCTTTAAAATTTTGAGAAATAGTTTCCTTTTAAAAGTTTCAAATTCCTCACAGAGCAGTTCATCGTGCCACACTGTGAGCTTGTGAGACTCAAAACAATGCACGAACATCACGAAACTACAGTTCAGCACATGATATTATTATTCATGATTTTCACACATGTCCCATTGTCTACATATTGATTTGCCATTTTGTAAAGATTTTGTAATTTCTGGAATATTTTTAATATGTCTGTTAAATGCCTCTTAGTTAGTACTGTGTGTGTTTACTAAAAAGATAGACAAGGGCCTTTAGTACACCATTTAAAGCTGACAAGTTATTTAGAAAAGTGTCTGGGATGAGTGAAACAGGTACATTTTTATTTTGTGTTCAATTTCACAATTACTAAACTCAGTAAAAATATTGTTTTGGAGGAGGGGGAGGTCAAACAATTACAGTGAAAAATGTATTCAAGAGTGGCACAACTCCAAGACTGGAGCAAACAGCAGCCATTGTAGCCATCAAAATGGGTAAGATGTTAAAAAGTGAACTTCAAACACCCTTGCAAGAATCTACATTTTGGTGTTAAATGTATTTCTTTATCTGTTTAAGGCCTGTTTATCTTGTTTCATTTCTCTAAGTTTGTCATACAGACGTACTTTAGGCATGTTAAGCTCGGTGTTAACGGCATCCTCAGGACATTTTCTCTTGCATCTTTGGCTGTTCTATGCAAAGCATAATACAACACAATACAATTTATTTTTGTACTGTCCCAAAATCGCACAATTAGTGCTGCACTGGGCTTTAACAGGCCCTGCCTTTTGACATCCCCCCAGCCTTGATTCTCTAAGAAGACAAGAAAAAACCCTAGTAGGGAAAAAAATGGAAGAAATCTCGGGAAACACAGTTCAAAGAGAGACCCCTTTCCAGGGAGGTTGGGCATGCAGTGGGTGTCAAAGAGAAGGGGGTAAATAAAATACAACACACAAGTAATAACTCAATACAATACGATAGTACAATAGTAATATTACAGGTTTAGAACAAATGCAAGAGTAGACGATATCACATAATACGATTCTGATTTGTTCACAGTCCTGGAGACCTCGGCCATCAAGCTGCCTCCCCCCTACTGGCCATTCCACCGCTTAGTCAGTGGTGGGCCAGCCAATATGATGAAAGGACCCCTCTGCCCGACAACAACAACAACAACAATAACAACATTTATTTATATAGCACATTTTCAAACAAAAAGTAGCTCAAAGTGCTTTACATAATAAATAAAATAAAATAAAAGACAAAATAAGTAATTAAAATTAGACAACATTAGTTAACATAGAAAAGGAGTAAGGTCCGATGGCCAGGGTGGACAGAAAAAAAAACTCCAGACGGCTGGAGAAAAAAATAAAATCTGCAGGGGTTCCAGGCCACGGGACCACCCAGTCCCCTTTGAGTATTCTACCTAACATTATTGAAACAGTCCTCTTTGTAGTTACGGTTCTCACGGAGTCACTTGATGTTGATGGTCATACAGACTTCTGGCTTTTAATCCATCCATCATTGTTGGAACATCATGGTGCTTTGAGTAGATGGTGGTGGCACAAAGGACACTGGAAAAGGAAAGAAGAGAGAGTAGAGGTTAGTACAGATTTTAGAGCCACCATGAATAGTTATTATAATGAACTGGATATACAGAGTATCAGGATTTTAATTACAGTGAAGTTATAAGAAGGCCATGTTAAAGTAATGTGTTTTCAGCAGTTTTCAGACGACTGCAGTGCTCCTCCACATTAGAGCACAACTGGATGAGGAAGCTGTTAACACCGTGCTTAACGTGCCTGAAGTACTCTTTATTGTTTTTCATGTTATCACACATTTGCGCATGAGAGGCAGCTAAAGGGCCCAAATGAGGGTAATTCCACGCCAGACCAGGGGGTGGCAGAGTGCGCTAATCCTTTCTCTCTTTCCACTGCAGACCAGTTATGGAAAATTCTGCCTGGCCTGATTCCAAACCCAAATCAACCCGTCCTCCCCTGACCCCAATGACATTGCTTCCTCTGCCTTGCTTTAAAACCACCATCTTTACCTCAACTGGTTAGTTATGTTTTAGTTAAGTTACAAACGCAGAACCCTGAGGCACTTGTGCTAATGTCTAGAGACTTTAACCAAGTGACGCTGGACAAAACATTACCTGCCTTCTCCCAGTATGTGGATTGTAACACTTGGGGAAATAGGACTATTGACCTACCTTATGCAAACGTTAAAGACACATACAGCAGCACCTCGCTGCCTGCGCTTGGAAAAGCAGATCATAACCTGGTTCTGCTTCAGTCTCACTACAAACCAAGAGTGAGGGCGGTACATACAACCACACGCTCATTCAGGAAGTGGTCCCCTGAGGCAGAGCAGGCTCTGAAAGACTCTGAGAGACTGCTTTGGAACTACAGACTGGGATATCCTGCAGGGGTCACATAGTGAGAACATTGAGGAGGTTGTTGACTGCACTACTGACTGCATCAACTTCTTTATGGACATTGTAGTTCCAGTAAGAACAGTACACTGCAATGCTAAGAACAAGCCATGGATTACAAGTGACATTAAGGGCCTTTTGAACCAGAAGAAAAGGGCTTTTAAAGGCGGTGATCAGCAAGAGCTTAAGCACGTGCAGAAGGAACTCCGAGTCAAGCTCAGGGCGGCGAAGGAGCAGCACAGGAGAAAGCTGGAGTAGAAGTTGCAGAATAACAGCATGAAGGAAGTGTGGGATGGGATGAAGATCATCACTGGCTGCAGCTCAAAGTGGGGTGCCACCATCGAGAGAGACGTGGAGAGAGCACACCAAATGAACAACTTCTTTAACAGGTTTGACCACCCTAACTCACTCTCACCTCAGAGTACTGTACCTTCCACCCATCCTTCTGCTGATACCAGCATAGGAGAGACATCCCCACCCACAATTACAGTAACCCAGGCGAGCAGAGAGCTGAGGAGACTTCATACCAGCAAAGCAATAGGTCCAGATGGAGTATCGCCACAACTGCTGAAGGCCTGTGCGCTGGAGCTGGGGAGTCCTCTACAGCGCATCTTCAACCTGAGCCTGGAACAGGGGAGAGTCCCGAGGCTTTGGAAAACATCTTGCATCACCCCAGTCCCAAAGGTATCACGTCCTAGTGAGCTGAATGACTTCCGGCCTGTCGCTCTGACGTCACGTGATGAAGACCATGGAGCAACTGCTGCTTCACCACCCAAGGCCACAGGTCCGCCACGCCCTCAACACTCTGCAGTTCACATACCAAGAGAAGGTGGGAGCGGAGGATGCCATCATCTATATGCTACACTGATCCCTCTCCCACTTGGACAGAGGCAGTGGTGCTGTAAGAATTATGTTTCTGGACTTCTCTAGTGCCTTCAACACCATCCAACCTGTGCTCCTTAGGGACAAGCTGACTGAGATGGGAGTAGACTCACACCTGGTGGCATGGATCGTAGACTATCTTACAGACAGACCTCAGTATGTGCGTCTTGGGAACTGCAGGTCTGATATTGTGGTCAGCAATACAGGAGCGCTGCAGGGGACTGTACTTTCTCCGGTCCTGTTCAGCCTATATACATCGGACTTCCAATACAATTTGGAGTCCTGCCACGTGCGAAAGTTCGCTGATGACACTGCTATCGTGGGTTACATCAGGAGTGGGCAGGATGAGGAGTATAGGAACCTAATCAAGGACTTTATTAAATGTTGCGACTCAAACTACCTACACCTGAACACCAGAAAAACCAAGGAGCTGGTGGTGGATTTTAGAAGGCCCAGGCCCCTCATGGACCCCGTTATCATCAGAGGCGACTGTGTGCAGAGGGTACAGACCTATAAATACCTGGGAGTGCAGCTGGATGATAAATTGGACTGGACTGCCAACACTGATCCTCTGTGCAAGAGAGGACAGAGCTGACTATACTTCCTTAGAAGACTGGCGTCCCTTAACATCTGCAATAAGATGCTGCAGGTGTTCTATCAGACGGTTGTGGTGAGCGCCCTGTTCTACGTGGTGGTGTGCTGGGGAGGCAGCATAAAGAAGAGGGATGCCTCACGCCTGGACAAACTGTTGAGGAAGGCAGGCTCTATTGTAGGCACGGAGCTGGACAGTTTGACATCTGTGGCGGAGCAACGGGCGCTGAGCAGGCTCTTGTCAGTCATGGAGAGCCAACTGCATCCACTGAACAGGATCATCTCCAGACAGAGGAGCAGCTTCAGCGACAGACTGCTGTCACCGTCCTGCTCCACCGACAGACTGAGGAGATCGTTTCTCCCCCACACTATGCGACTCCTCCGTTCCACCCGGGGGGTAAACGTTAATATTATACAAAATTATTGTCTGTTTTACCTGTGTTTTTATCACTCTTTAATTTAATATTTTTTTTTATCAGTATGCTGCTGATGGAGTATGTGAATTTCCCCTTGGGATTAATAAAGTATCTATCTGTCTATCTATCTATCTATCTATCTATCTATCTATCTATCTATCAGTTTTGAACTCTAATCTGTATGCAACTGTACAATCAATTTACCAAATTATATAGCCAGGTTCAAGAATATTGGAAGGCTGCCCCAAACCTTTTTGTGGCTCTTTTGTATTTCTTTGACAATACCTAATTTGTTTGTTTATTTTATAGCAATTTTCAAATAAAATTCCCAAAGTATGATATACTATTATTTGCTTGTTTATTTATTTACTATTTTGTCCAGTGTAATGTATTGTGGGACTATTGTGTTATGAAGCCTGCATCATAGTATTTATTGTATGTGGTTTAAGTGTATCAGTTCATGCTTAATTAGGATAGAGACGAGGGGGGACAGGGGGTTAAAACATGCCTTGTTTTATTAATATATTTTAGTAATACTGTATAATAAAGGGGTGGCATGGTGGCGCAGAGGTAGCGCTGCTGTCTCGCAGTTAGGAGACTCGAGTTCGCTTCCTGGGTCATCCCTGTGTGGAGTTTGCATGTTCTCCGTGTATCTGCGTGGGTTTTCTCTGGGTGCTCCGGTTCCCTCCCACAGTCCAGATATGCAGGTTAGGTGCATTGACGATCCTAAATTGGGGTTGGTGCCCTGCCCGGGATCTTTCCTGCCTTGCGCCAGGTGTTGGCTGGGACTGGCTCCAGCAGACCCCCGTGACCCTGTAGTTAGGATATAGCGGGTTCGACACTGACTGGCCCTGACTATTATTATTCGGTACCATTTGATCAGTATCACAATGACTGCGCCTAGTGTTGCCACCTTACAACACTTTGACCCTGTTTGAGATGCCTGGTCTTCAAAAGCTCATATAAGTTTTCTTCCAGATCAGTTTACCAGGTGTAAGTGAGCATTTAAGGGTGTTCTGCAAACAACTGGTGTCCCAGCCAGGGCTAACTTGTATTAAAACAGGCTTTGGCCTCCTGCCACTATGACCATTGAAAAACTGGGTTCAGAAAATGAATGTGTGCTTTAAAGTGATCATTCACTCCATCTGTTACCCATTTTGCAGTCCTTTGGAGTTGGCTGGGTGTCACAGCCTCTCAGTCAATCAGTCTTTACTTTATACAGCATGCTTCGCAGAGTGTATCGTTTACTCAGTAAGAAATTACACATTTCAAAGTGAAAAGTACACACAAAAAATTTCAATATCGTTACATTGAAAGAGTGAAGTGTTCGTAAGTACAGAGTAACAGATGGACATCCTGAAAGATAGTGTGGCAAAATCAGGATTAGCAGAGTTAGAATAGGAATAGATAAATATAGGAATACAGTTATAGTCAAGTAGACCAACACACAAGACAGCAGAGGTGAGTCTTTAAAAGAGAGCTGAATGAGTCCATGGATGGAGCTTCAGGAACAGCCCCAGGGAGTAGCAGCCATAAAGCTCAATGAAGTCTTTTCAGAAGTTGCCAGCAAATGTTTTCATACTTGCTGTATTTTACCTTCTGGTCAAAGTCTGCAACAGGGCACTCAGGACAGTCAGTGGCTAAAACCTTACAATCCCTGGAGTGTGTTGGGGCAGATAGTTATGAAATACAGAAACATCACAGACTGGGCACATCCTTACAGAAATGAACATCTAGAGTGAAGTGCTACCACTGGAATATGAGATGAAAAAATAGCCAAGCAGGAAATCTGCGCCAAAACAAAGAGAATCTTCAGTTGATACAAGGAGAACCTGAAAGCTGTTTTTGAGCTCTGCTTCATTTGTAAGCACCAACAAGCAAGTGGCCGAGCCTTGGTTCTCTAAACAACTACTAATATTGTGACTGTTACTGCATATTACATATATACTGCTCAAAAAAATTAAAGGACCACTTTGAAAACATATCAGAACTCAATGGGAAAAAAAATCCTGCTGGATATCTGTTCTGATAGGGACTGGGTAATGTGTTAGGAACGAAAGGATGCCACATCGCTTAATGGAAATGAAAATTATTAACCTACAGAGGGCGGAATTCAAAGACACCCCAAAAATCAAAGTGAAAAAATGATGCAGCAGGCTAGTCCATTTTACCGCAATCCCATTGCAGCAACTCCAAATCATACTCAGTAGTTTGTATGGCCTCCACATGCTTCTATGCATGCCTGACAATGTTGGGGCTGCTTCTAATGAGACGATGGATGGTGTCCTGGGGGATCTCCTCCTAGATCTGGACCAGGGCATCACTGAGCTACAGGAAAGTCTGAGATGCATCCTGGCGTCGTCGGAAGGACCGAAAAATAATGTCCCAGAGGTGTTCTATTGGATTTAGGCCAGGCGAGAGTGGGGGCCAGTCAGTGGTATCAATTCCTTCATCCACCAGGAACTGCCTGCATACTCTCGCCACATGAGGCCGGGCATTGTCGTGCACCAGGAGGAACCCACTGCACCAGCATAGGGTCTGACAATGGGTCCAAGAACTTCACTCCTATTCCTAATGGCAGTCAAGGTGCTATTTTCTACCCTGTAGAGGTCTATGCATCCTTCCATGGATATGCCTCCCCAGACCATCACTGACCCACCACCAAACCAGACATGCTGAATGATGTTACAGGCCCCATAACGTTCCCCACGGCTTCTCCAGACCCTTTCATGTCTGTCACATGTGCTCATGGTGAACCTGCTCTCATCTGTGAAAAGCACAGGGCGCAAGGGGTGGACCTGCCAATTCTGGTATTCTATGGCAAATGCCAATCGAGCTCCATTGTGCCAGGCAGCGAGCACAGAGCCCACTATAGGACGTCGGGCCCTCAGGCCACCCTTATGAAATCTGTTTCTGATTGTTTGCTCAGAGAAATTCACACCAGTGGCCTGCTGGAGGTCATTTTGTAGGGCTCTGGCAGTGCTCATCCTGTTCCTCTTTGTCCAAAGGAGCAGATACCGGTCAGTACTGCTGATGGGTTAAGGACCTTCTACGGCCCTGTCCACTGTAACTGCCTGTCTCCTGGAATCTCCTCCATGCCCTTGAGACTGTGATGGGAGACACAGCAAACCTTCTGGCAAAGGCACGTATTGATGTGCCATCCTGGAGAAGCTGGACTACCTGTGGGGCCTCTGTAGGGTCCAGGTATCGCCTTGTGCTACCAGTAGTGACACTGACCATAGCCAAATGCAAAACTAGTGAAGAAACAGTCAGAAAAGATGAGGAGGGAAAAATGTCAGTGGCCTCCACCTATTAAACATTCTTGTTTTGGGGGTCATCTCATTGTTGCCCCTCTGTTGTTAATTTCATTAACACCACAGCAGCTGAAACTGATGAACATCCCCCTCTACTACTTAACTGACCAGATGAATAGCCCAGACGTTTCATTGACTTGATGCTATACTTGGATTAAAAAGTGTTCCTTTAATTTTTTTGAGCAGTTTATTTTGTTATAATGTGTCATTTTGTCCCCAACCTAGTATATACATACTGCTCATCACAGTGTATCACCAAGTCAGTTAAGCTTCAGGGATATCAGTCTGTCCAGTTGGGAAGCATAAGTGATTTTGAATCAACTTCACCTGCTTTGGTGCAAATAAAAGAGACACCAGGTGCACTGCAGAGGCAATACAAAATGAACACATGTTATATAGAGTTCTGTAGCAAAGGATAACACTGAAGGTTGCATTCACAGCAGAGGTAACTTTTGAAAAAGGACTTCAAACGCGCTAATCAGACAGAGGACAGAGTAAAGATGGAGACAGCAGGGTAAGATCACCAGTGAGGTCCTCCGGGGCCCGTGCTTCGACTATAACCTCTTCTAATTGACTTTACTGATGTTGTTTCTGATATTGTATGGAGGCTAGACTGAGAGTAAAAGGAGACCCTACCCAGTATCATTATACTGTTGCTAATAATTAAGCAGTGAGCGTACCGTATATATGGAAGTGCTTTTATTTTATTATGTATTAGGGAAACCCAATATCCATTATGAACAATGTCGCACATTCTCTCTAGGTAATTTCAGCAAATACATTATTCAGCAAAAGTGTGTCAAAAAACGCTACTGGGGCTCCTTCATAGTTATGGCAAATACATCTTGTAATCAGCAGGGGGCACCACCGAACACCCAAACCCAAGACTCAATCAAACTCTACACAACCATGGGATCAAATCATGTCTGTTTTACTACTCACAGACTTCAATCGACAGTAAAGCACAGCCACAGAGTCAACAACACACTTATATGCAATTCCTGCTCTCTCCTTCCACTGGTTCCAAGAGCTTAGTCCTCTGCCTACCAACACTGTGTCTCCGGGCCATGGAGAAGTGGCTGGCCATTTTTATCTTTGACCCTGGAATAGTTCCAGGGCTAGGACATGGTCTGTCTGAAGCACCTCTGGGCCGGACGGGAGTCCCACAAAGTAGGGGCCATATTTCCCAGGACCTCCCCATGGCAGCACCCATGGAACCCAACAGGGCTGTACTCCAACTCCCATGATGCACTGTGGGTATCCAAAAGGGGACCTGAATCCCAGGAACACTGCCCCCTAGCATATCGGAGAATACAGTATCCACATGCTATTGTCTTCCAGTGTACTGGCCTCCCAGCTGGGTAAGGATTTCCGTTCCCATCCAGTTATAAAGCCTGTCCTTGCAATTCTCCTTTTTCGTGGCATCCCATCCAGGCCAGGAATCACCCTCTGGGATGCCCGTCTTTCTCCTGCAGCAATCACAGCCTGCATAATGGTGCATTGTGACTGCCCTCTTATCTTTAGCCAAATCAGACGTCTTCTTCTTTTTTGTAATTCTTGTGTGTGTTTGACGGCGGTTGCTGTTGTTGTTTGTTATATTATCTCTTGAGCTTCTGTAAAAAGTTTAATTCCCTTTTTGGCACAAATCAAGTTCTACCTTTCTGCCTGTTTTTATGTTAATATCTGTGTTACATCTGTGCTGACACATGCTTGTAACGGCACTCTGAGCCTGCACTCAGATTTGTTATCCTGATTGGCATGCTTTACCTTGTATTCAAACATCATGGCAGCTTGGCTGATGCTTAGACCTCCCTCTCTACTGATCCATTCATGTTTTCTTCCATATTTCTTTTTCCATTTCAGAGTTGTGGGGCCAATGGCCTGAAAGACAGAATGCACATTCATGTAGGCACACATCTACTCTCACTCATTGCAGAACAACTAAACTAGCACATACAGCCCATCTTTGGGATTTGGGAGGAAAGAGGGGTACCTGCAGTCAAACTAAAATCTCACTGTAAGACCCGTCAAACTCCATACTGTTAGCATCCATTTTCTGACTTGAGCCTTGGCCCCATGAGCTCTGAGGCAGCAGTTTCAATCCCTGTGGCTCTCCTTTTACTAATGTACTGTATAAAACAAGGCCGAGTGGAAGGAAGTGTGGTAAATATATTGTATATGGTCCAGATATAAAAATATTGTAACAGATCTCAGCTTCAGATACTGTAGCTCTCAGGACAGTTCACTTTCCCAACTGAACTTGAACTTGTAACTTCACACTGATCAACGCAGCCAAAAAACAAGCGACTTAAGCTGCAAAATTAAGGGAAGAGCTCAGGAAGGGGCAGCCACTGACTCTCCTTCAGTGCGGATTAGAGATGTCGGCCTCACTCTTTAACTCTGTTACACTAGGATTGCTTTCATTCTTCTCGCAGCTAACAATACAGCCAAAACAGCAGTGGTCTAATTGATGGTAATCTGGACAGACATTGCAAAGCTTAGTGCTTATGGATGTGTATTTCAAACTAGCAGATCTTGTTTAGGTCTCAGCTGGAGTTCTGCTGATCCTACACGGAAACAGGCCTGCTATGTCCGCGTTGACACCTGATTAATGACCTTAATGCAGGTTTTGTAATGACCCAGGAGTAGGAATAGCTCACCAGCTGACTCCCAAGAGATAATCTGGTGGACAACACCCAGATATCTTTGAAACATGCTACCAATTCACCCATCAGCTTCCTTATCCCTTGAGGCTCAGGTTGTGTAAACTTTTATTGGTTAATCCATGCCCTTGTACTCAACTGCCAACTGCTGCTTAAGTAGTTCCACCACTTAGAATTGTTCCTATTCTTTAAAAGGTTGAGGGAAAATGAGTGAATTGAGACATGAGTTAAAATAGCTTCAGAAGTAGATGTCTCAGCCTCCAGCCAACTGTGTGCCACCCACCACTTCACTCATCTTCATTAATGTTCTGCTAAACAAAATAAAACAACAGAAAACTCACTCAGTACCCAGTATTCTCTTCAGCCACGTATACAGTGGAAGACAACCATAAATGTGGTCATGCTACACCTCAGCATGAAGAGAAGAAATCTTCTCCAGATGCTCTCCAACTTCATGTGTGTGCCATGGGGATCCTAAGAGAGAAAAACACAGTACAAAATGGTCATTTCTTTCAGGCTAAAATCCACCATTATTAAGATGTCCTTTTGATTCCACATCAGTAGAATTACTGGCCAGGGCTGTTAATACAGCAAACTGCCAACTGCTGCTTAAGTAGTTCTACCACTTACTATTGTTCCTGTTCTTTAAAAGGTTGAAGGAAAATGGATGAACTGAGTCATGAGTCAGAATAGCTTCAAAAGTAGATGTTACCACATCCAGTCCTCCAGTGTTGGATGGATGGATGGATAAAGGCACACAACAAATGTCATACTAAAAATGGAGTAGCCAAATTAAAGAATAACACAAGTCTTTCAGCCTGCCCACAGACCTGCACAAAGGACTTAAAGGGGATGTCCACTGCCTTTAGCCGACGGGGTCACTGTAGCATTGTTTCGGGGCTTGTGTTGATCCTGCTGTTTTTACATACCTACCTATTCCTGTATGCATTTATTAAAATAGAATAATCTAATTTGAGCGGCATGGGGACCTGGAGCCAATTGTAGTGACACTGGGCACAAGGCTGTTTGATGGACAACACACATGGTTGGCCGTCACAGTTGGGAAGGGGTATGGTTCCTTAAGCAGACAGGAGGCCAGCCTAATGCCACCACAAGAAACAGGGCAGAGATCATCCTATCTTGCCTAGAAGACAGGCAGAAGATGCCTATAACAGAGTGGGTACACTGGCATCCCGGCTGGGTTGGACCCAGAAACAATACCCGGCCAGGAGGCCAGTATAATGGAAAGATGGGGAAGGTGAACACTATTGAATATCCTCTTCCCCATATGCTGGGTGGCAGCCCCCTTGGATTAGAATTCCCACATGGACACCCATAGGGCATGCTGGAACCTGTAGTTCTGTGATGCAGCCTCATTGGTTCCCCTGTGGGCCAGCAGGGGGAGCTGAGGGGATTAATAATGCCTACTTTGTGGGATTTTCGACTGACCCGAAGGAACGTCCATTGGGCTATGCCCCGGCACCGGAAGTACTGCCGGATCCAAGATAAAAGGAACCCCCTGCCACATCCTAGTGAGTCAGAGTCGGGTGGAAGTGGATGAAGTTCGTCCTGGAGGTGGAGAGGAGGAGAAAGACAAGAGAGAGCATAAAGAGATTTATATTATTGGCACTTCTGGAGCTTTTGTGAACTGTACTACTGGAAATAAAATATCTTTATTTTAATAGGACTTGTGTCAGTGAAGTTGTGTCTGGGGTTGGGTGCTTCAGGCGCTCCCTGGGGTCCACAGTTTGAATGAATTGTAGATCAGGTGCCAGTACAAGACAGGAAGATTCATTTATATACAGATTTTTTTTTGCAAAGCAGGTGCTTAGAAAAAACAGTCAAGCAGACACGTGAAGAATATGAAAACTTCACACAGATAGTGAAGGGACTGCGATTTAACTCCAGTTAGCGTGAGATGTGAGGAGGTTTTTATGTTTGTTGTTAAAATTCTTAATAATTTGTGTTTTTCCTCCAAAAGGCTTTTTCAAAGAAGCCAACTATCTGTCTGCTTAATCTATTTCAATATCACAGGTGCCATAACCTATTATGCCATCTTGGCACAAGGAAAAAAATCAACCTTAGTGAGAGAGATGCCATGGAATCACACGGCACACACGACACTACTTCCCAGGTGAATCGAATGCACATATCTTTGGTACTTGGGAGGAAAAACCCTGAAGACAAAGGGAGGACAAGCACACTCCACCAGATTCAAACCCACGACTGTGTAGCTGTGAGGCAGCAATGCAAACCAGTGCGCCACCAAGCCACCCACTGACCAAAACTTGATTTGCCACGCTAGGAACAGTGTATCAAATGTCAATGTTATATTTCTAAGATACTTTAAGTTTAAGCTGTAACTCTTTATACTGTACAAGCAATGGATATAAAACGATTTAGGGCATTGGCTCTGATGTTATAATCAGCCCAGGTGTTAAAAAAGTGAACGTCAGAATCACATGTATTTAGAATCAGAATCACATGTATAAAACGCATGGCAGGAAATTGATTCCATTGTGTCATTTTTGACTCTCCATGTATAGTCACATGACAGACATGCACACAATTTAATTGACTGCACACACTTGAAGAAAATACAAAAAAGGAGTGTAAACATATATCCGCATAAGAAATACTGAATGACTAGTGAGTTAAGCAGCAGCTGTATGTAAGAATATTGCACGATATTCTGGGGGAAACCTGTGAAGGGAGAGCTGAATTAACCATTTATGAGCTAAATGGCCTGTGGAAAGAAACTTCTCTTATATCTGCTCATTCTGGCGTAATTTAATCAATAACATCTGGCAGATAGGAGAAGTTCAATGAGATGTGATGACTCTGGAATGGTACATGTCCTATAAAGAGGGAAGACTAATACCAATGATCTTTTCTGCAGACCTGACTATTTCTTGTAGACTGCTCATGTCATATTTTCTCTTTACTTTACCCATCCATCCACCCATCTACCAATCTTTTGTTTAGGCTAAAATCCATCATTATTACAACATAATTTTGATGCCACCTCAATAGCAGCTCTGGCCAATTGCTGTTTAAGTAGCCCTACCACTTAGAATTGTTCCTGTTCTTTAAAAGGTTCATCCATATTTCAGCTAGGTTAATCCAATTAGGCCTTATGGAGAGCCGGAGCTTACAATGGAAGCGTTGACCTCTAGGCAGTAACCAACACAAGCCAGTGGACCAGTCCATTGTGGAGAAAACTCATATGCACCCTCACTCATTCTTCTTGGGCCATTTCTACCAACCTGTAAATCTGTTTAGGTGTGTGAGAGGAAAACATACTAGGATACTGGATAACATCCAAAATCCACCAACACAGTGCCCTGGCTGGGATTTGAGCCCAGTCTCCTGGAGCTGTGAAGCAACAGTGCTAAATATTTTAATTATGGACTTTCCTAATTTGGGCGGCACGGTGGCGCAGTGGTAGCGCTGCTGCCTCGCAGTTAGGAGACCCGGGTTTGCTTCCCGGGTCCTCCCTGCGTGGAGTTTGCATGTTCTCCCCGTGTCTGCGTGGGTTTCCTCCGGGCGCTCCGGTTTCCTCCCACAATCCAGACATGCAGGTTAGGTGGATTGGCGATTCTAAAAATTGGCCCTAGTGTGTGCTTGGTGTGTTTGTGTGTGTCCTGCGGTGGGTTGGCACCCTGCCCTGGATTGGTTCCTGCCTTGTGCCCTGTGTTGGCTGGGATTGGCTCCAGCAGACCCCCGTGACCCTGTATTCGGATTCAGCGGGTTGGAAAATGGATGGATGGATGGACTTTCCTAATTCTTACAAATGTCTGATAAAATGAATTGGTCCATTTATCTAGTCATTTTGGGACAGGTAACTCAAACTGGACTTGACTGCTGCAAAAAATGGACACCTACCACCAGACAACTCACAGCAAAAGGGCAGACTCTAAATTATTTTCAGCCACAGTTTGTTTTCTTCCATGCTTTTAATACAGATGACATTTCCCATACATTCTTTGGACTTTTTCTATTTCCTAATCTGCTTATCCTGTTCAGTTTAGGCAACAAGTGCCTATCCCAGCAGCACCGGACACAAAGCCAGACACCAACTCTGAGTATGGACTCCTAATTATACACTTTCATTAATAAATTAGAGCGTGTGGCTGTTAATAAATGTTACAGAGACTGTTTGATAAATGAAACAGTTTTGCTGTTCTTTTTGTGGATGAGAATCAACAGGATATCAACCACATATTGCAGAGCACGTACATGTTCTTCATTGAAGCTTGAAAATGTCATTGTGCAACATTCCAAAGACCAGTTTATCATATGTGTCCCAGCTATAGCCACTAAGCTTCTGCTTGTGTTTGCTTGTGTAGGTGTTGGCAAGATTCAAAGCTGTTCTGCCCCAGGCAACAATGACTCCCTCTCACACTGGTGTTCACATGTTGATACCGAACAATTTTAATTATGACTTACAAGTGTTGCTGTGAGGCTCCCCTACAGCTTGTTTCATGCTGTTGAGTTTAGAAATGCAGAATGGCTTTTGCTTAATGCAAAACATAACTTTTAGAACAAAATAGCTTTTGTTTCCATGAAAGGCAAGTGTTAAGGATGCCACATGAATAGGGAAACACCATTAAAAAAGAAAAACAACCCACACCTCGCAATGTCCGGTCTATGACGGGCCTACAGTCTGGAACTGATCAAGCAGAACATTAATGTGCAAAGTCACAGAACATCTTCTACACCGGCCTCGGAGTTTTCCTGGAATAAAGTGCAATGATACACTAGCCCCATCCACTCTTATCTCTTTTTTAACAGCATATGTTGTTTTTGTTATAAATACACTGTAATGTATCACCACAAACAGAATTATATAGCAAGGCATGGCCCGCTACAAGCCAAGCTCAAAGTCGACATGCCCTTATTAGAAGACAGACAGACAGATAGATAGATAGATAGATTTTTAATAATGTATACAAATTTAAATATAACCTTCAGGAAAAACTCTCCCTTTTATCTATGCCAAGAAACTGTGCAACATTCTGGTGAACAATGAGAATAGCAGGACAAATACCTCCATGATAGCATAATAGGGTAATTTTTGTGAGAGTACTTTGAAATTTTTACTTGTAGGTAGTAATCAACATGCAACACATCATCACTCTCAAGCACCATGATGAGTTTAGTATAATTATCTTAGTTTAAAATGTCACCCTCTCCTTAAATAAATACCGTAAAGTAAAATATAGGTAATATTGAAGACAGACACCAAGGAAGAAGTGAAACACAGAACAGGAACTGGTAATGAATATCACGAAGAAGAGTGAGCTCTAAAGCTGATGTCGCATTACGAGTCTTCAAGTTGTTGGGTATGTCAGACTTGCAGACTACAGTTGCTGATCTCACCGCCAGAACATGTCAGTTTACATGACTGAAAAATCATTAGACGTGTCATGCCTGACAGAGCCAGTGCTGTATGAACGGTTTACAGGTATGGTGAGTTCAGCCTCAATCTTGGCCTTTTTTTTTCCCCATTCTGTTGTGGTATCTACAACATGAGATATCAGAGACATGTGCTTCTATTCGTTTTTTGAGGCCCAAAAACACCCACATTCCTTATTTCTTGTCACTGTATACATGCATTGTACTTCTGCATGAGCATTCATTCAACGTCAGCTCTCATGCATATAAAGCCTAGCCCCCATGTCTAGAGACACAATCAAACTATTTGATTTTGTTAGGGTAAGTTGTGGCCTAGTTGGAGTGAGTTGCTGGGCATATCATATTACATGACTGTTTTCATGGGAGCGTCTGACTCACCTACATGTCAATTTCAATGTCAAATTTATTTATATAGCACATTTAAAACAACATAGGAATGCTGTGGCCAAAGTGCTTTACAATAATATAATAAAAGAAAAACATACAATTAACATGACTAACATAAATAGAAATAAAATAAATGAACATAAATAAAATAAATAATAAATAGAAGTAATGTTACATAATCACAATGAGGAAACCATCAGTATTACTGAAGGTCACAGAATGCAAGTGAATAGAAATGAGTCTTTAATCTTGTTTTGAACCGTTCAGTTGTAGACGACTCCTTTATGTGATGAGGTAAAGAGTTCCACAGGCGATGAGCAGCAGCTGCAAAGGCCCTGTCCCCCTTAGTTTTACACTTGGTACGAGGGACAACAAGAGACAACTGACCAGAAGATCTAAGCACTCTAGATGGCTGGTGTAAAACACACACAATTCGGATAAATAGGCAGGAGAAAGTCCATGTAAAGACTTAAAAACTAGCAACAAGATTTTAAAATCAATTTGAAAACTGCCAGGCAGCCAGTGTAAAGAAGCTAATACTGGAGAAACAGAATCAGACTTTTTTGTCCCAACCAGGAAGCGAGCGGCAGCACTCTGGACCAATGGTAACCTGCGTATTAGGGATTTGCTAATCCCAGAATACAGCGAGTTGCAGTAATCAAGGCAAGAGAAGATAAAAGCATGAGTAGCTGTCTCAAGATCCCTAGAAGATAAAAAATGTTTGATCTTACCTAATAGATCAAGCTGGAAAAGGCAACTCTTGACTACAGAATTTACTTGTTTCTCAAAGGAGAGGTTACTGTCAAAGATAACACCAAGATTGCAGACTTGAGGTTTTCAAAAGACAGAGAAAGAGCCGAGAAGTCAAAGACCAATTTGGGCTTTATCTGATGGTCCCACTATAAGTACCTCCATTGTATTTTGATTCAGATCAAGAAAATTATTAGCCATCCAGGTTAGTTCAGAAAGACAATTGTGCAGTTGATTTATACCAGAATTGCTGACGGGAATATAAACCTGAGTATCATCAACATAGCAGTGAAAAGAAATGTTACATTTCCTAAAAATAGCTCCAATAGGGTGAAGGTATATAGAGAACAAAATAGGACCCAAAATGGATCCCTGAGGAACACCACATTTAAGAGGAGCAGTAGACGAAAAAGGGGAATTTAAAGTCACTGAAAAGTGTCTACCAGTTAGATATGACCTGAACCAGTTAACAGCAGCCCCTTTAAGCCCAACAAAATGTTCAAGCCGCAACAGTAATATCTCATGGTCAATAGTGTCAAAGGCAGCCGACAGGTCAAGGAGGACAAGGACTGCAGTGCCTCCTGAGTCAGTAATAATAGAGATGTTGTTGAATACTTTAATAAAGCCAGATTGGTAGATCTCAAATAAATTATTGGAGTTAAGGTGATCAACCAATTAATAATAAATAATTCTTTCTAATATTTTAGCCAGAAATAGCAATTGGGAAATCAGGCGAACATTGGCTAAAACCCCAGGATCTAATTCTGCCTTTTTTAGATAGGGGTGGACTGCAGCATGTTTAAAAAATGAGGGCACAACCCCTGCACTAATAGAATCATTGATAATGGCTAGTAAAGATGGGCCCTAAACATCAAAGGCTTCCACTACGAGGCATGGTGGTACAATATCAAGAAGACTGAGAGCTGGTTTAAGGGTGTCAATAGTTTTTTTTTTAACTCTGAAAGTGAGACAAGATCAAAAGATTCCAAGACAATACCATGATTAACAGTAGGAAGTTCATTGCCAGTTGGAACAATACCACAGTGAATTTTACCAATTTTACTGACAAAGAATGAAAGAAACTGCTCACAAGAAAGAACAGTGCTATTTAATCCCATCACAGAATGAGGGTGACTGGCTGCATTAATTGAATTAAATAAGACCCTAGGATTCTTAGAATGATGGCATACTAAATCAGTGAAGAAATCATGTTTAGCTTTCTTAACTACAACCTGGAAATTGAAAAGAGAAGTCCTAAAACTCTGTTTAGAAACAAAAAGATCATCTTTTTTCCAGCGCCTTTCCACAGTTCGACAGACGTGGTTCAGCGATCACTAGTTTCATTTAGCCAGGGAGCAGGTCTTCCCTTATTACAGCGTATCTTGAGCGGAACAACAGTACTCTAGGGTGACCCCTTGCTGCCTGTATGGATATGCTGTATATATAGGCTACCAGACCATCCAATGTAGACAGGGGTCCTTCAGACCATAATGGTTAGCAATCCTATTTATGAGAGGCATGATGGCTCAACTAATGTCACAAGTGTCTGACTCTTCAGGTGTGAGGCCACAGAGGACTACAAGGAAGCCCATATAACTACTCTCGGTAAGGGAGATCTCACTAGGGATTGGTGGAACCTTGATGCCTGGATAAACAATGGACACACTTGCCACCATGTAGCTGCCTTATCCCAGGAAGTAATTCTGGAGATGGGAGCAAAAATAAACCATGGGGGAATTGTGAAATAAATGTGCTGCCAGTGCCACATCAAGTTTACATGTAGGAAATGAGTAATGACAAAGGCTCCCTGATAAGGGAGAAGCAGCATTGGAAATAAGAAGTAGATGCTTCACTTTAAAGTAGGAAAGAATGAAAAGACGGATGCCGCAGAATCTAACATGGGGCTACTGCATAGACCCAGTGGAGCAGGAAGAACCTTTACTACTTCAGTTCTTCTTTTCCACCCCTTTCTTGACTGTCGTGTGCTAAATACATTTTCATATTTCTGGACTACTTTTTTTAGTTACTTACTCTGGGTTAGAGACATTCTAAAGTGTGCTCTGATGTTTCTATGTAATTAAATGGGTCTACCAACAGCTCTAAATGCCACCTAGTGGAGTTAAGCCAGGAGAAATCTCCTTGAGGAGGGGAGAACCATGTTAGTTGCTGATTCAACAACTGAAAGCCATTCCCATCTAAGACAACTATGCCATTCATGAGTTAGACACTTTGTTATAGCAAAGGTGACATTTAAGCCACATACAATATTCCACTTTTAAACCCAATCACAGAGGATGCACAAACCAGTGTGTTTCTTCATGCCAGTCCCAAGCCTGGAAAAATGGGGAGGGTTATGTCAGGAAGGGCATCCGGTGTAAAATTTTGACAAATCCATATGCGGACAGATCATCTGCTGTTGCAACCCCTGATGAAAGCAGCCGAAAGAAGAAGAAGAAGAAGAAGACAATATTCCACCTTTAGAGAGTTTTAAGTTCATTATAAATTTATTCTGTCTCAGTTTATCTCCTCACTAATACAATTGCACATTGGTACATCATATCTCTGTTCCTTTTGCTTAGAAAAGCCAATTAGCTAACATTAAACTAAAAAAGTCATTAACTAAGAAACTGTAAAGCAATGTGGAAAAAGCAAGGGCTAAGCAAAGAGTAATGCTTCAAACAGGCCATCCAGAGCTGCTCAGCGGGTGGGCTATTTCAGCATTTGGAGTTTAATTGCCAAGAAGCTGGAACTGATGGGGGTCAATGTAAACATCACAGATTATTGCATTTTAAAGTACAACATGCCAGTCTAAATTGAGTTTTTGATCTAATGAAAGTACAAATATAGCCAAAATAAAGTTTTGAATGCTCTGAGTCTATGTTTGAATAACATAAAAGATTCTGCTATACACATGAGTCAAGGCTTCCTTGAAACAACTGCCATTACGATTCTGTCATCGCCTCACTTCTCACCTTGGGCAGATCTCAAGTTCTCAGCACACCTGCAAATAATAGCATTGCTGTTAAAAATGCCAGAAGGATCACTGGTATTTACTTTGATGCACTTGTCAGGTAAGCCAAGACAGCTGGCACATATATAGGCTGTACATGATGGGTTGGAGCATGTAAGGCTGCAACACAAATGTAAAGAAAAACAGTTTTCTAAAGCTGTGACATCTGTGAAGGATACTACATATACTGCTCAAAAAAATTAAAGGAACACTTTGAAAACACATCAGATCTCAATGGGAAAAAGAAATCCTCCTGGATATCTATACTGATATAGACTGGGTAATGTGTTAGAAACGAAAGGATGCCACATCGTTTGATGGAAATGAAAATGATCAACCTACAGAGCCCTGAATTCAAAGACGCCCCAAAAATCAGAGTGAAAAAATTATGTGGCAGGCTAGTCCATTTTGCCAAAAGTTAATTGCAGCAACTCAAAATTGTACGCAGCACTTTGTATGGCGCCTGTGTTCTTGTATACATGCCTGACAACATCAGTGCATGCTTCTAATGAGATGACAGATGGTGTTGTGGGGGATCTCCTCCCAGATCTGGACCAGGGCATCACTGAGCTCCTGGACAGTCTGAGGTGCAACCTGGTGGCATTGGATGGACCAAAACATAATGTCCCAGAGGTGTTCTATTGGATTTAGGTCAGGAAAGTGTGGTGGCCAGTCAATGGTATCAATTCCTTCATCCTCCAGGAACTGCCTGCATACTCTCACCACATGAGGCCAGGAATTGTCGTGCACCAGGAGCCACTGTACCAGCATAGGGTCTGACAATGGGTCCAAGGATTTCATATTGATACCTAATGGCAGCCAAGGTGCCTTTGTCGAGCCTGTAGCGATCTGTGTGACCCTCCATGGATATGCCTCCCCAGACAATCATTAACCCACCACCAAACTGCTCATGCTGAATGATGTTACAGGCAGCATAATGTTCTCCATGGCTTCTCCAGACCCTTTCACTTCTGTCACGTGCTCAGGGTGAACCTGCTCTCATCTGTAAAAAGCACAGGGCACCAGTGGTGCATCTGCCAATTCTGGTATTTTATGGTGAATGCCAATCGAGCTGCATGCTGCTGGGCAGTGAGCTCAGGGCCCATTAGACGACATGGGGCCCTTGGGTCACCCTCATGAAGTCTTTCTGGTTGTTTGGTCAGAGACATTCACACCAGTGGCCTGCTGGAGGTCATTTTGTAGGGCTCTGGCAGTGCTCATCCTGTTCCTCCTTGCCCAAAGGAGCAGATACTGGTCCTGCTGATGGGTTATGGACCTTCTATGACCCTCTCCAGCTCTCCTAGAGTAACTGCTTGTCTCCTAGAATCTCCTCCATGCCCTTGAGACTGTTCAGGGAGACACAGCAAACCTTCTGGCAATGACACGTATTGATGTGCCATCCTGGAGAAGTTGGACTACCTGTGCAACCTCTGTAGGGTCCAGGTATCGCCTCATGCTACCAGTAGTGACACTGACTGTAGCCAAATGCAAAACTAGTGAAGAAACAGTCAGAAAAGATGAGGAGGGAAAAATGTCAGTGGCCTCCACCTGTTAAACCATTCCTGTTTTGGGGGTCATCTCATTGTTGCCCCTCTAGTGCATCTGTTGTTAATTTCATTAACACCACAGCAGCTGAAACTGATTAACAACCCCCTCTGCTACTTAACTGACCAGATTAATATCCCATAAGTTTCACTGACTTTATGCTATACTCTGATTAAAAAGTGTTCCTTTAATTTTTTTGAGCAGTATACAATAAAGTGGGGCTCATTTATACTTTTCTTATACTGTAGCTTGTAAGGGTTAGAATAAATTTAATATCTGGAATGACATGCAATGAAACGGAAAAACTGTGACATCTCACGTACTAATAGCTGTTTTTTTTTTTTACTGCATGTCAACATGGAAATAAGCAACTCAACTACATTCAGAATTTAGGCAGGAAAAAAGTGCAGTGAGAGAGTAAATATGCATGTTGAAAGGTAAACAAGAAAGACACTTTGGACTATCAGCTTGTTTAATGCTGAACATTAATCATCAGTTCAAACTGTAAGGTGTTCCTTCTATGTATGTTAGTGAAGAAGAGGCTCACGATAATTCCAGCTGCAGGAAATCAATGTCATCATCTACGTTTTGACTTCATTTTTAGTAGTAGAAACATATACGAAATAAAGAGTCATTTACGCAATGCTGAAAACATTTTTGGTTGTGGTTTCATTTGCAGGTGTTAGTAAATATAAAAACACGAAGAATGAACATGTATTTCAGGTCGTCTGAAAATATTTATTGTTGCTAAGCCTATCTGCTGATTCGTTTTTTCAGGCATTGTCAGAACATCTCTTGACTTAATTAACAATTCAGAAACCCAGTATACGCAGGAGTAGGCAATTTGATGTCCAATAAAATGTTTAAAATAGAATGGAATGTGCTAAATCTCAAGTGCTTTAAAACAAAACAGCCCTGGCAGTAGTAAAGCAGCCTGTAATACAGCAGGCAGGTGCTAAAAGTGGGATGTATTATAGGGAAGGG
The DNA here is from genome assembly GCF_016835505.1 of Polypterus senegalus. NCBI lineage: Eukaryota > Metazoa > Chordata > Cladistia > Polypteriformes > Polypteridae > Polypterus > Polypterus senegalus. The sequence continues at coordinate 35,450,877 of NC_053170.1, read as the reverse complement.
CATGGCAATGTCAAGTCTTATGTAAGACTGTGTCGTCAGTTAGACATGTCCTCCCATATTAACTCCTGTCGCGGTATAGCTGTGAGCCTGCTGTTATGTTTAGAGGAACCTTAATTAACAAGCTTAGCTGCAAAATGGAGGAGGCATGGGAAGTTTTTTACAGTTTGATGTATGCTTGTAAGGGTAAAGAGATCGAGATTGCTAAAGTAAAAACTGAACATAGAGGGAATAGTGGTGATTCTGGGAGTTCAACATCACAGCACGTCAAACTTTTCAACCAAGTTTTGCATATTTGTCTTGAACCCTCTGGATACGGTCTAGACAGGAGATCTAATAGTAGGAAGGGCTAACCAAGAAGAGTCTACCGTTTTCAGTAAAAAGAAATTTGAAGTCTCACTTATGCTGTCCTTATCCATCATGGCAGTGAGGGGACAGTTCTCTATTACACTTCTAATATCATGGAGTCCATTTATTTTCAGACATATTTCCTGAGAATATTAGAATTTTTTTGTGGCAAAACTAATAGCAATACCATGGTTAAAGTAATTAATTTATCCTGAATATGAAATCACCTGTCATTTTCAAACCCAATCCATCTATTCACCCATCCCCGTATGAAGTTGCAGTGGTCCTTTGATTGTACCAGCAGCATAAAGTACAAGGCAGAAAGCAACTCTTGGACAGAGTGCCTAGCCAACATGGGGTATATCATACATATACGTACACTCGCTCTAAAAGGCACAATTTCATGCCAGAGAGCCTCAATACAACTCTTTGGCAAGTGGTAGAAAACTCATATAGCCCTGAACCTTTTTTAAAGATCCTAACTCAAAACGCGAAACATCGTCTAGTTTCAGCTTTATTTTTTGCCAGTAGAAAAGAATATGAAGAGTAGGAAAAGTTTAGAGTGCATCATACAAATAACAGATGTGACAATAAATTTAATTTTCAAAATGCCATTTTAAAGGACACTTGCAGGTAATTAACAGATGTGCAAAATTCACTTCATGCATTTTTGATGGTTTAATCTACATCATTTTTAGGAATTCTCTACCATTTATGAGTAATGGAAATCACACATCCCTTTGGTTAAACCTCACCACTGCCCAGTTTACAGCACTGAGCTGATGTTTATACTATGTTTAATTGTGTCAAAAGAGAAATGATTTTGATTTTTGTTATTTTGGGTACTTACATAGATCACAAAATATTTAGACTGCTATTTGACACCCCTAACCAGATTTTTGTTTGCAAAGGTACACAGCAAGAACATATAACGTAGGTGTGAACAGTCTCTCAAAGTGTTTCCACAAGTGTACCATATATATATATAAGGTATACCAACAAAATCAACAGTTAAAAACAGAAGATCAGATGTTTTAGGTAAAAATAAAAGCAACAACAATGTTCTGCTCATAAGTTCCGAAGTAATAAACTTTACTGAAGTTTCCACCCCATGGGTCATTTACCAGTAAAATGAGACTGATGCTGCTAATTGGTTGCTCTAAGCTGCAGTGCTGTGTGATGGAGTGGAACTTGACTGACTGGAAATGATTTTGACACCTTTTAACACGAGGTTTACATGCCAGTTTTAATTTGCTTTAAAGGCATAATGAAAGCCTAACGCTTCTGACAATGGAAACCACCTAAATCTCAATATAACCTCATATATACTATTTTAGTATTAACATGTGAACCAGAAGAGTTTGCATAAAGCAAAACCAAGCAAATTAACTTAAAAATTAAACTTATTAGATGACTAATTTAATATCACCTCCAGTGACAATTAAGTGTTTTTCAATACTAAATCCAATTCTGGTTTAACATTTCACCTTTCTAAATCTAACATGTTTGACGAGTAGTTTAGCCTGAGGTCTGTCTTCAAGCTGATCTCCACCTTCATTATTAATCACCATAGCCAGGGAAATACAAATAAAAGTTGAGTTGTCTTTGTAGATCAGAATCATGCGAACAATGGAGGCAAAACCAATGGCCGAAAACACATTTTATCTGAACCATTTTATTATTGCTTTACTTTAATATATTAATTACAGGTTATATAACTTTATATTATTTTGAAAAGAAAGGAAATAGTTTATATACTACACCCAGATGTACAAGTATACAGTATAAATGTGTTTTTATGTGCTCTTACACATATTAATCATTAAAAGAATAGGATGGAACCTTGAACTAATTTAAATTTTATATTTACAGTATTCACTTAGCAGAAACTTTTATCCAAAGCAATTTACAAAATAACTATACAAGATACAGTATGTATGTTGCACTGGTTCTGGCATGCTGTTATATATGAACACTCACTCTCTGGGCAGATTTATTTGTTCACTACTTAGAAGATGAATGAACATGACCATTAACTACTTTTAAGTCCCTATATTTATATCATCAAAAAACAGTCTAGAAACTTATATTTATATCAAATATACTTTTATAATTGTTAGTTGTCCTAAACATTACAATAATGTTATGGCATATTAGGAATAGCCCAGGTGGAATCAGCAATATTAAAAGGGTATAAGCAGACAAAGCACAGACACAGTACAAATATTCATAATGGAAATATTAATAAAAAATGAATGTAAATGCAATCAGCCCTTATTTCTCCCACATAAACACATGAGTAATGTAAACTTATATTATGGTGTGCACAGAAGACACTAAATTTCATGTTGTCAAATGATTACTAAATAAAAAAATTACATCTTATTTGTATGACATTTCCTTTAAATAAATACCTGAAAAGTTATTTAATATTTGCTCCACACTCTTTGACGTATCCATATAAAGCGTATTAAAGGTGCTTGTTCACCTGTATTAGTTGCTACCAGACTGTGTTACCGTTGAGAATGCAAAAAAGAAGGAAAAACCACACTTACAACTTGCCTTTTGTATTTGTGTTTGATAGTCTTAACTGCAAATTGTACTCGCAATGTTTGTATCTTCTAAAAGTCAATGAAATACAAATTTACAAAGTTCCTCCAGTTGTAACAGAAGTCTGTCATTAGCTAAACTTCATGTGAGTCAATCCTCCTGCAGATAAATAAAATTTATTGCTGATTCTGAAAGGTTTGTATTCATTTACCAGAGAGTCTCAATCAATAAACATAGATTTGTGCTGCTACGTTTAGTTTTGTTGTCGTGTTCAGAAAGGCAACACATTTTAAAAATGCTCCTTGAACATTAATAAGTGAATCACTTTTATTCCACTATTAAAGTTACATAAATTTAATTAATCTTTTACAATGTTAATCAAAAAATTCCTTAATGTAAACAAAAAGTGAACAATGATGCGCATCTGTTACACGTTTACATTAAGGTAATATGTTAGAAAAACCTGCCGACATTTATCTTTGCATATGTCTTGTTGCACTATGTGCAATGGTCGACAGTGCCCATGACATTTTACAGCAGATGGCAATCTGCTAAAATCTTTTGCATTTGATTCACTTTAAATACATTTTTAGGCTTTCAAAAAATATGCAATGAAAGATCACAAGACATCAATATTTTTTAACATTTAAAACATTACCAAATACCATAATACAAGAACTGCATGTGACACACAGCTCATGTAGAAGAGCCAAACTACACCTCAGTCTTAAAGTGTTCTAACCCTAGTCGAGTAAACTGGGAAAAAGTAAGACGGACGTAATAACAATGAAAAAATATATGCCATTCTTTATTTCTTGATCTCAATTCACAATTACAGTATAAAATAAGGATTTAAACCAAGAACATGTTATAAATTCAAGTATAAAACAAGTCATTTTTTGGCCTTGGAACCACAAGAGGTTTACTTTTGGCTAAATCGTAGCTAGAGGGAATTTTTATTTTCATTTCTCTCTGCCATCTGATCATATAATGTTTTGCAACTGGATGCTAATTTTGATAATTTCTACCATTAGAGACATACAAACTAGGAATTTGTCCATTATACTTCTTATACATGTTCAATTCTTCTTTTACAGACTGTAAAGCACTTTTTAGCCACACTTTTGAATAAAGGGCAGAACAATTACAGTATTGTGCACTAGTAGGTCTGAATTTCATCCTGGCCACATTCTATGTGGAGTCTGCATTTTCTCCCCCATGTCTGTCTGAGTGTTGGTCCAGGTACTCCAGTTTTCCCAGCATTCCGAATGAGGTGCAATCTGTGTTGTTTGGCGACTCCAAATTAGCCTGGTTTGAGTTCATGCGGGTACCCAATTCCTTGTACACTTTGACTGAAGTGTTGCCCTTTCCATTGTTGGTTACTACCTTGCCTTTGATGCTGCTGAGAAAGGCTCGAACTCCCTGAAACCTTACAATAAAATTAGGAAGGTTCAGACAATTGATTTATATTAAACACAGGCTTACCACCATTAAACTAAATGAACAAAATGTCTTTATTTCTGCATGGGCAGTATAGTAGTACAGTGCTCAGTGCTGCCATATAATGTATCCAACTCCCTGGGTTTGACAATTCCCTGCATGCCCATCTGACACAAACATACACACATTAGGTTAATCAGCCCGGTGTACAAGTGACCGAGTGGGACATGTGATGGACCGCATGGCATGCAATACTGCTTTCTACTTTGCATCTACTCCAGCAGGCATAGACTGTCCCCCACCACCCTGACCTGGTCAGAGAAGGTTATGCAGCTCATTTAGTGGACACCAATAACTAACAAATACAGTAATCACTATACATATACGCTACATATATATGTTATATGTATATACGAGCACTTAGAGGAGTCTTTACCAAAAAAGTACAAAGTAAACAGGCAACAGAAAAAACAATCTTGGATAGAGAACAAAAAAAAAAGATATTCTTATACTAAAATAAAGAATCAAAAGGGGTCCTAAATTATTCCTACTTGCTGTTTACTTTCTGCATACACAGATTAAATAAATGCCTCCAGTAACATGTATAACTTTTATTATTCTTTGTATTATTCCATGCATTATAATTGACTAACAAAACTAGAAAATGTGACAGAAAATGTTTAAACTCTGTTTTCTTACAGTACAATAGCACTGTCAAATACAACAGCACAAAAACAAAATGGCTGAAACCAAATTTGCAAAATCTGATTTTTTTTTTTTTACAGATGTTTATAATATTTACCGAGTACACATATGGAAATGTTAAAAGATAATATGTGAAAAGAACACTATGTGAAAATGTTACTTTTTTAAAATAACGTGTAAAAAAAGAAGCTTTACTTGTAAATCAAATTCTAAAAATCAAAAGGTAGTCAGAGGCTATTCTAGTTGCAGCAAGCTAAAGTCAGGAAGGGTCTCCGAACGGGGCGCCATCTCGTCTCAAGAAATACAAAGTCAGGCATCGTAAACTGGCATCGTAAGCTGGATTTTTTTTTGATAAATTTTCGCTTTCTTTGCAGGACTTTATTCATCACTGATACACCGCACTTCCTTTGTTGTGCAATTCAAATTTCAGCTACGTGTCGCCGTCATGTGGACGCGCTATCTAATCAATCGATTGAATTTTAAAACCAGTATGTCGGTATAATCATGTATGTTGCTAAACATTTTTAGACGGTGTACATGACTGCATCCTGCTGTATACTAACTAAAATCCTGTCCGTGATTTTTTCCTGCCTTGCCTTTACAGTTGTTTGTGATAGACCACATCTTTCCACGGCGTAATTCGAGTGGATTAAGCGAGTTCCACAATAAAGGGATGGAAGGATGTTAAAGTCGTGAGAGACACTGATTACAACTCTAAACCTAGCGAAAATACCATATGAATTAACCTTTTTCAACGTTCGTGGCAGCTTTGACGTTAATCCGACTTAATAAAATGGCAGCTCTGTCACGTCTGCTTTCTAATAAAGACAACATACGGTTAAGCAGAAAACCTCATCACTACAGGGAGGGCACCTATCACAAGGACTCTACACGCGTTTTACGTTTCTACCACTCTCTCTCCGTTTATCACTGTTGCTCCATTAAACAAGGCCCCACCCAAAAAACACTCGGAGCAAACCAATCACCGACTGGATTTGAGCTTCCGGTCGCGCAATATTTAGGGATTGACAGCCAAGCAGTCCAAACGAAGCTGCTTGCAAGTGAACCGTTTTATTGAGCGAATACGACGTTAACGACAAGGTTCAGCTGTTATCTGATTGAGCGAACCACGGTACCACTAACAGGCAGCCGTAAAGCGTTAGCTGTAACGCTTTCTAATTGTCAGCATTTAAATACAGCGAGGTGGATTCTTTCCAGTGGGGCGAACGAGAGAAAGATGACCTGCCCGGTAGGACAGCAGCACCGGCGAGTGTGAACCACCGCAATGTGTTCTTTTAATCTGTAACCATCAACCATTATGATCGACAACAAAAACTCATGAGCTTTTTCTCTTTTTCGTTCACTTGTTATCAAGAGCGGCGTTTGAGGGTGACAAGTGGGGCGCTTTTGAGGTCCGCGTGCCCCGTTCGAGCGAATTTACCAAGTTATATTCTCCAGTATATATATATATATATATATATATATATATATATTTTGAGATGCTTCTAAGAGGAACCCTTTTAAGATCCCTCTTCAGGGTCAAATTCCGTACATGTACGTCTTTGAAAATATCCCATAGTCCGAATATTAATGCATGTATTGCTAATGATAACCGGCTGACATGACATCAACGTGAGTTATGTCTGTGACATCCTGCATATCGAGACTCGGCGTATACTTGCAATTTGGGTACTTTCTAGAAGCGGCCCTACTGATTTCCGCATGACACCGCATCGCATTTCGCACTGTTGTGGTATTGTCATGAATTATGAACTGCACTTTTTTTTAATAGATTATATCGTTATATTTTTAAAAAAGTCCGATGTTGTATCTTGCAAAATTTAGCTGAATACTGTAATGAGAAAATCCGGTGTATCTTAACATTATTTTTTATCAAATTCGCGCGCAAGTTTTTACAGTTCACACATACCGGTAACGGCGTTTGACGTAACCAGCACCGCACACCCCTAAGGCCGCCCTCTGCTTGTTATCAAAGTGACAATTGCGTTGGTAATCGACTGGGCAAACCAGACAATTCGAAACATCAGGCCATTTATGTAACCCCTTCAGGAGACACCCTCCATCCCAATGGTCCGTACGCCATACCCCTCACGTAGGAGGCGACCAAGGTGGAAACACGCTAACTTGAAGCTGATAAGCATCTGTATACCATTGGGTGTATATTGCGTCCAGCAAAGCATGACAACTGCATTTGGATCAATTGTATTCCCGCTCGGCCATTTTCTATTAACTGTAATACAAGGCAGAGACGAAGACGGACCGGACGTCTGTTGTAACATTACCATATACAATATTGTGTCGTGTCCCATCTCGTGAACGAGGCTCATTAACTACTCAGTGGTACGCCTTTACCTGTAAAGATGTTACTCTTCTCCGGGTGCTAATAGCAAGCAAATAAAAATTAAAAGTCTGCACATGTCTCCCAACATTCAGCCTAAATGCAAACTGAAGCGGTCTGAGCCCGCTAGTCGGTAAAGCTATTCTATTGGTTTCTGCCGCTGTCAATCTATTTTTTTTTGGCTGCGCTAGTTTCACTATTAGCAGAGTACGCGGATCAGTCCTACTAAATTCAATATACTAACACAGACACACAAACCTACGAATTTAATTATTAAAATATGATTGTTTTGTAATTTTAACAACTGAGCACATAATAGTTAAAACATGGAATTGGATTGCCGCTGAGCGTAAACGGTTTGCAGTGAGCCAAAACGAACAGCTGCTACCATCTAGAGGCGATTAAAAGAATTGTACGTTTGTATTATTAGTCACACTGCTGAGCTTTATTCTCAAAATATTTTTTTTATGTAGTCTTCTCATTTGAGTACTTAATAAATAAACGACAGATTTGTTGACACTTGACTAATGAAATGATATTTGACTTTAAGAGGTAGAAATCTGCATGCTCATACATCATTGTTCTAGATTTGGAGGTAGAAATAGTGACTGAATATAAAGAATAAAATATTTGGACTATTAATACAAAAAATACGAAAGTCTGAATTTGAATAAGCTGCCTTAATTCGTCCTGTTCGTAAGAAATGTATTGATTTACTTAATGATGTATAAGTATGCAATAAACAAGAATAGTTGTGTCAAATATTTAAAGTACTATAATCTGTGCTTCAGTTTAAATATATAATGTTGAAACATTTTCAGTTGTAATACAAATCTGTCATTTTCACCCTCTTTTATAGGTTAGTAGAGGGCTAGGTCCCTAGTAAAGGATCAAAAATAACATCATATTTGTGATCACTGACCTTGAAATACAGTAGTTTAAAAGTATACCCACTCACTTATCTTTGAAATTTGACATTTTAAACCTTCTGGGAGTTGTTGTTAGAGGGCAAGGACCACTAGTGAAGAATCGAATATCAAAAATATATTTGTGATCAACAACCTTGAAATAACTTAAAACGACACACCACTTACCTGTATTACTATCTCCAGTTTTTCTTTTTTTTTAAATTTTATTGAATTTATTAAAATCAAATAACACTCCATACACATAACTCAGGTTTTACAAAAAGAAAAGAAGTTCTAAAGAAATCAATCCCCACCCCTGAGAAAGAGAGCTAGGCCACCAGTGTAAGACTTTATGCTAGTAAAGACAAATGAAATGATAAAATAATAAATGAATAAAGATAAATAGAGTAAAAGAGGGGAGAGAACCTGCTTCCTCAATTTAATTGCTTATTCTAAAATGTTATTGATTAGATCCTGCCAGATTTTGAAAAAGTTTTGTACAGATTCTCTAAGTGTGAATTTGATTTTTTCCAGTTACACATAATATATAATATCAGTTACCCACTGACTTAGAATAGGAGAGTTAGGATTCTTCCAGTTGAGCAAGATAAGTCTACATGCCAATAGTGTAGTAAAGGTAATTACAATTTGTTTGTCCTTCTCCACCTTAAGCCCATCTGGAAGTCCACCACACACAGCTGTTAATGGATTAGGAGAGATTGTGAGATCCAAACCGCCTGAAATGCATTTAAAGGTTTTGGTCCAAATGATGTTAATTTGGTGCAGGCCCAAAACATGTGACCCAGTGAGGTCAGAGCTTGATTGCAGCGTTCTCAGGTTTGCTCTTGCTCTGAAAACATTTGGACAATTTTAAACGAGAGATGTGCTTAATATGTAATTTTAAGTTGAATAATTTTATGCTTTGCATGTATGCAGCGCGAGTGAATTCTGTGTATTGCTACTTTCCACTCCTTTTCTGAAATATTGAGTAAGAGATCCTTTTCCCACTGTTATCTTGGATCTTTGAAAGGGAGGGACTGTAAAATAGTTTTATACATTACAGAAATGCTGTCTGAGTTCTCGAGACGGAGCAATATTTTTTCCGGCATAGAGGTAGGTGGTTTTCAAAGTTTTGTGAAAAGAAGTAACTTTGAACCCCTGTGGTCAGTTGATGTGGTATGCACAACTTCAAGTTCTTCTGAACATTTCTGTAAATGACACCTATTAGTTTACTCTTTATCATAAGGGTGTAATTTCCTACATGGAACTATGGTCCTAAAATTGCCTGAAAATGAGGGATTTTTGAGGCTAGAGGGCCAAAAATAGGGTGGACCGTTACATAACTAGACATCACGACGAGTCGAATGGTGTATCTTACGTGGAGGTTTTTTCATACTGCTGAGTCCGGAGGTGCCAGAGAAAAAACATGAAGTAATTTTAAATTGTTCATAAATCATTCTTATGAACACATTACTGTAAATCCAATCAGTGCTCAATTCTCCTCTGTACACTCAGACTATTTAAAGTGGACAATGGCCTCATGTTGTCCACTAGTTTGTCATCACTTTCAGTGTTATTGCTTGATTTAATGGTCTGACAGATCAAAATTAAAAAAAAAAAGCTCCAGCAGATTACTAAATATGCAAATAAACTTATTGAGTCTGAAATATATAAAGAGTTTGTTAGAGGACAATGTTGAAAAAACTGGAAATGATCTCAATTGATGACAGACACCCTTATCACGCAGAACTTATCTTCATAAATCAGGAAGGATAGTCACTTTAAAGATACACACAAACCACTCCACAAATTTCTTTCTTTCTAGGGCCATGCATTATTTTAAAATGGAATATTGAAGATAATAAAAGTTTCTGGAAGTGTAAAGTATTTCATGTGTATCATGTAATCATTTTACTTAAAAAAGTACTATCAAACTGTTAGAAGTAGCAAAAAATGTGTTTCAATTTCAAAAATTTTGGAATTTACATGTTTTGTCTCTATTTTTAAAATTCTTTTACTCTCTTTTGTTTGATGCCACCGAGAACGCAAGTTTCTAATTTTCTTGTGGAAATATGATCAAAGACCTTGAGCCTTGTTTAATATTTTGAAGTTGTAAGTGCAAAGTATAAAGAGACTACCAATGATACAGTTATGTTTCATTTGCAAGAGCAAAATGCAGTATGCATAAGTATTAAATAGAAAATAAATGCCTTTAATCTGTGGTGCAGAAGTTTGATTTCTTGCTAGACTATATCGGGGAGTCATATTTTCCACTTGTTGGTATCTGTTTCCTCACACTGTTCAAAGTCATGCCCTCTTTCCTGGTGTTTCCAGTGATTAGCTGGCCTTCCCTTATGGAGTGATTCAACAGGCTGTACCTCCCCATGATCCTTTACAGGAAAAGCAAGTTCATGAAACAAATGTGCTTTACCATCACATGCCTTGATTCATTTTGTAAAGCACTTTGAGCTACATTAATTGTATGAAAATGTGCTATATAAATAAATGTTGTTGTTGTTGTTGATGAGGGTATCTGGAAGGAAAATAGACAGATAATGTGTATTTGACTTGCAGGATGTTTGAAGGAAGCTTAAATCTGGGAATTAGCCGAGTGCTTAACAGACCGTATTATACAGAATTAAAGTAGCAAAGACAAGCAAGCCCTTTGCATGAAGTTCTTTTTAGACTTTCATTTAAAATAGACTGCCACATTATAACATTCAATATTGTATAACAACCCCGAAGCTCACATTAATTATGCATTGCGTATTTTACAGAAGAATGTAACACAACTCCCACATTAACTATGCCAGACGTGCAAAAATTATTCGGTGTGTTAAGAATAAAATTTCTACATGCAAATATTTTTTTTTCCCAGGGAATATAAAGTGGTATATACCACATTTGAAGAATGATTTGGAAAGTTATTTTTTCTTTTTATCTTTAGCACATGATTGTAAGTGAGCAGGTATGTTGTGTTCAAAAGGAGAAGGTCAGTTAGGCTTCCAATCTCATTCTGAATTATTTACAGCGGCATCAAGGGCCATGTTGCTAATTACTTAATTATATCTATTCAGCGTGGAGTGAAATGGTGATGAATACTTGGCATTGACTTCTTTTAGCCTTCTGGCCTCACATTCATTAAAATAAAGCATTTCATTTAACTTAATCTTTATTGTGTAAAAAGCAACTGTTTACTATTTTTATTAAACTGTATCATGTAATAATATACATCACATGTAACTCCTGTAACATCCATCTCTTGTGTCTTGTACCTGGTTATTCCATTGTAAGAGGTTGGAATCCAGCAACAGTAAGCTCAAGGCATTGATTAGTCCTAAATGGCACATCAGCTCACACTCACACACACACCTACACTCGACTCATACATCACTAATCAACCTAAGATTCTGGACCTTGGGAGGGGAGTAAAATGTGTTGCATGAGTGAACCAGACTAGAATCTCAACCCAGGATCCATTCAGCTAGTTGTGAAGAAGAAATTCTAATCAATGTCCGGTCTGATTCCTAAAACCTTTTCCCAGTATAATACTTCTTGGATCCACTTCCTGTAAAGAGGGTAAAATCCAAAGCATTTTTTTCATAAATATTAGAAACAATGCTTTTTGGATTCTGAAGAATCCAAACACTGTGTGAAAACAATACAGGTGCCGGTCATAAAATTATAATATCATGGCAAAGTTGATTTATTTCAGTAATTCCATTCAAAAAGTAAAACTTGTATATTAGATTCATTCATTACACACAGACTGATGTATTTCAAATGTTTATTTCTTTTAATTTTGATAATTATAACTGACAACTAATGAAAGTCCCATATTCAGTATCTCAGAAAATTAGAATATCAATTAAACACCAATGCAAAAAAAGGATTTTTAGAAATGTTGGCCAACTGAAAGAAATGAACATGAAAAATATGAGCATGTACAGCACTCAATATTTAGTTGGGGCTTCTTTGGCCTGGATTACTGCAGCAATGCGGTGTGGCATGGAGTCGATCAGTCTGTGGCACTGGTCAGGAGTTATGAGAGCCCATGTTGCTCTGATAGTGGCCTTCAGCTCTTCTGAATTGTTGAGTCTGGCGTATTGCATCTTCTTCTTCACAATACCCCATAGATTTTCTATGGGGTTAAGGTCAGGCGAATTTGCTGGCCAATCAAGAACAGGGATACCATGGTCCTTAAACCAGGTACTGGTAATTTTGGCACTTTGTGCAGGTGCCAGGTCCTGTTGGAAAATGAAATCTGCATCTCCATAAAGTTCGTCAGCAGCAGGAAGCATGAAGTGCTCTAAAACTTCCTGGTAGACGGCTGTGTTGACCTTGGACCTCAGAAAACACAATGGACCAACATCAGCAGATGACATGGCACCCCAAACCATCACTGACTGTGGAAACTTTACACTGGACCTCAAGCAACGTGGATTCTGTGCCTCTCCTCTCTTCCTCCAGACTCTGGGACCTTGATTTCCAAAGGAAATGCAAAAATTACTTTCATCAGAGAACATAACTTTGGACTACTCAGCAGCAGTTTTGTCTTTTTTTTTTTCTGGCCATTGAACCTTACTCTTATTCGATGTTAATTAATGTTGATTTATTTTGTTTTCTTATTGTGTCTTTTATTTTTCTATTCTTTATTATGTAAAGCACTTTGAGCTACTGTTTGTATGAAAATGTGCTATATAAATAAATGTTGTTGTTGTTGTTGTTTAGCCCAGGCGAGACACTTCTGACGCTGTCTCTTGTTCAAGAGTGGCTTTACACAAGGAATGCGACAGCTGAAACCCATGTCTTGCCTACGTCTGTGCGTGGTGGTTCTTGAAGCACTGACTCCAGCTGCACTCCACTCTTTGTGAATCTCCCCCACAGTTCTGAATGGGTTTTGTTTCACAATCCTCTCCAGGGTGCGGTTATCCCTATTGCTTGTACACTTTTTTCTACCACATCTTGTCCTTCCCTTCGCCTCTCTATTAATGCGCTTGGACACAGAGCTCTGTGAACAGCCAGCCTCTTTAGCAATGACCTTTTGTGTCTTGCCCTCCTTGTGCAAGGTGTCAATGGTCGTCTTTTGGACAACTGTCAAGTCAGCAGTCTTCCCCATGATTGTGTAGCCTACAGAACTAGACTGAGAGACCATTTCAAGGCTTTTGCAGGTGTTTTGAGTTAATTAGCTGATTAGAGTGTGGCATCAGGTGTCTTCAATATTGAGCCTTTTCACAATATTCTAATTTTCCGAGATACTGAATTTGGGACTTTCATTAGTTGTCAGTTATAATCATCAAAATTAAAAGAAAAAAACATTTGAAATACATCAGTCTGTGTGTAATGAATGAATCTAATATACAAGTTTCACTTTTTGAATGGAATTACTGAAATAAATCAACTTTGTCATGATATTCTAATTTTGTGACCGGCACCTGTACTGTACATGTTCTGGGGTGTCTATAGCATGTACTCAATTCCCAAACCACACAAATGAAAGCCTAATTTTCTGAAATTTCTTTTACTATCTTTGCAGCAACAGACACATGTCAGGAACCAAGGTGGAGCTGGATGCCGGGCACACTCATACATACATTAACAACAGCATACCTGACACATATCTTTTTGACTTCAGTTTCAGCAAGCAAGTAAAACTAAAATTGGGCAAAAACAAAAATGTTTTCCATCATTAGTTATAATTGACCTATAAGAAACCAATGAAGAAATTAACTGGAGTGAAAACGTGTAGTACTCCAAGGACTGAGTTTCACACCCCTAGAGTAAAAGGTTTTGATGAGTAGGCTGTGTGAATTAATGCTGCTTGGGACATCAGTCAATAAGAAGGCAAATTTATGCCAGTACCCATTTTCATTCTAAATTACAGTTGCCATTTATGTTAACATGCATGTCTTTGAAATGTAAAAGGAAACAAGAAGACCCAGAGAAAATCCACCTTGACAAAGGAAGAATATGCCAACTATACAGAGACAGTGACTAAGCCAGAGCATGAAGCCGTCACTCTAGAACTGTGAGGCAGCATTGCTAATCGCCTTTGCACGTCATTACCAGTATAAGAGATTAATAGTGGTCACCGGCTTAGTGTCTGCTCCTCTGGATTCCTCAACATCCCAAAGATGTGTGCGTTAGGTTAACTCTTATTGGGCTTGTAGTGACTGAGTGTACCCTTTGTTGAGCTAATGCCCCCTCCAGTACTAGTTCTAATATTGGGATAAGCACCAGCTTACTGTGACCCTTTACTAAATTAGTAGTTTAAGCAATGGATGGCTGGATTGATTAACAATAAAGCAAAAATGGAAATACAACCTATATTTAAATGGATAGATTAACATTAAGGCAAAAATGGAAATATAACCTAAAAAGAATGATGCATTTTTAAACAGATTAAATTTCTTAAAGCACTTTAGGATGGTCTGCGGTGGGCTGGCACCCTGCCCAGGGTTTGTTTCTGCCTTGCGCCCTGTGCTGGCTGGGATTGGTTCCAGCAGACCCCGTGACCCTCTGTTAGGATATAGCGGGTTGGACAATGACTGACTGACTGACTGACTTTAGGATGGTAAGGCCATCTGGCAGTGGAGAGGAGCCAAATAAAAACTCTGGTAGTAATGCTGCCCTTGCTGCCTTGTCTAATGTGTCAGTTTCTTTCATTTATGCATCATATGAACTGCATTTTCCCATATGAAATATTTCCCTTTATTTGTTTTATATTGAATTATTTTTGTTATATAAATTAAGAAACATTACATTATATTTAATTCTTGTTTGATTTGGAAATACCTGGCAATTGTTCTTATAGGGAAGAGGTGTTATACAAAGTAAAGAATGAATCATGGTAGACATCTGTTACTGGTAAACAGTCCTAGAGGCTGAAAGTGTTTTGAATTCCGTGAAAATTGAAATTCTAGATAAAGAATAATCTAGAGGCTCGGTAGATGCGATGTACGAGTTTGATAAGAACTAATGAAATTTTAACGTTGTCTGGCCCTACCACAACCACTTAGCCTTCGGAGGTTATTTTAGATCTTGTTGCTGCGATACAAGGCTACAGGAGACCTCCTTCAAGTACTTTAAAGTCCTTTCAGAAAATGATCTCTTGTAACAGAATATTCTGCTGTCTATAAAAGACCATGAAAGAAAATGAAGCCCAAATGTGCTTCATTACCTTTGAATCTTACCTTCAAGTGCCTACAGAATGTGCTTGCTGCTTTAAAGAGCCAAATGTTCAATTTGACCCATATACTCTGATAACAATTAAGATCTGAAGGTCTGAAACAGAGAAGAAGTGACATATAAGTAAGAAACAAATGGAAAACCGTAGCAAAGAAATGCATACAAAATGGTCCAGAATTGGTTTACATGTGGGTGATTTTAGTAGTGGCTATGTATTTGGGCTAAGAGTTTTACAGGTGCCAAATAATGTCATGTGGCACATCTAACTAAGCATTGAGCAGCTGCGGCTCCAGGCTTGCAATACACCTTGGAGGGAATCAAACCCTCTGTACTTGTTACACAAGAATGGTTCACACATCCTGTGTTATTGACAGGTCCAGGGGTACAACTGATCTTTTTAAGGTTAGTAAAGTGAGACGGGCATTTCCAGAAAATGGCAGCCATGTATGGCCATAAGTTGTCCTTTTGCTAAATACTGTATAGGCAGGTAGGCCAGCAAAAAATGATAATATAATAATAACAAGAAGAATACATATTATTATTTATATAGCATCTTTCTCATGTGAAGTTTGGCTAGGTCTTCTCCTGTCATCGCAAGGGTCACCTCTTGTTTTCTAGAAATATGTTATTGTATGCATTGTTCACATTGTACTCAGTTTTGAATCTGATGTGCTTCAGCCATAAGACAGTGGTGATCACTGCTGTAGATTACTTTACACCTATTCAGATACAGTTACTGATGGTGAGTAGTAACTGGCAGAGATCACAGTCGATGCCATGAATCCAGTTTGGCAATGCACTTTGGGAGGTATTGAGCCCTCTGCACTTGTTACCCAAGAATGGCCCACACATCCTGTGTTATTGACAGGTCCAGGGGTACAACTTTTTAAAGGTACTAAGGTCAGATGGGTGTTTCCAGAAAGTGGTAGCCATTTGTGGCCACAAGTTGTTCTTTTTCTAAATAGAAGCAGGTAGGCCTGCAAATGATATGAAAGGTGGCAAGGTCTTTTCCCATCATGGGAAAAGGGTCACCACTTGTTTTCTGTAAATGTGTTATATGCATTGTTCACACTGTATCAACTTTTGAATCTGATGTGATTCATCCATTAGATGGAAATGGTGAAGGTTACTTTATACCTACCTATATCTAGATAAGGTTAGTGATGATGAGCAGTAAATGGCAAAAATCATAATAGATGTCATAAATGGAGTCCCACCACTGAGAGTTGTTGAACCATTGTCTGAGGCTTAACTCAGTAGTCCACATATTGCACCAAATAAATGACAGTGGAAAGTGCTGATGAAAGAATGATCCACCAGTCTTCCTGTGGTTTTATTTCTTTGGGCCTCTCAGGCCTTGGCTATTGAAAATGTTAGCGTCTGTACAACCATCATTATCAACACTGACCAGTTGTTACATCTGCACTGCCAGCATGCAGCATGCTGGACGGACCACTTTATTTTACACGACCAACAGTTCAACTTGTTTTAAAGGTACTTGACTGTCAATATAACCGACAGCAACATATTGGAATCTGACATGGCAAGTCATAAAACACAGTGCCAGATGTTTTTTTTTATTTATACATGAGATTTTGTTTCTATTTATTCTTTGCACAGACATTTTTCATGAGAACATCAGCCTGATGCACACTAGCACACATACAGGTATGTCTAGAAGTGATGTCATTTTATTGACATCAGTGGATATTTTTAGAAGTATCAGGTACAGTATTTATGTGCTGTGATTCCAATTACATATGCTTAAATGTAACCTCAACACTAAGCAAAAGATATTTAGGCTTTTATTGATTTGACTTTTTGTTTCTTTATTGTCTGGTTTGGTATCTGAATTTAGGTTTTGTTTTGTCCTTTGGTTTTAGAATTAAAAATACTTGTGCATGAATATAGTCTGAATAAGACTAAACAAGAAGGAAACCCAACAACCTATTTCCTAACCCTAAAATCTACAATGAAAAGATCTTTTTAAAACCAAACACTACAATCCTTGTAGATCATCTCTACAAGGTCAAACGAGTCACAGAAACTTTCTTGGTGGCGAGTAGTAGGAGTACAACTGTCCTGACCCATTATTACTTCAGTATGAATCTGTCTTCATTTCTTCTGTTGTGAGCTTATCACACCTCTCTGTAGTGGTGGTTGTGAAAGAAACTGATGTGCAAATTTAATCATTTGCATGAATTTCTCTCTGTTTAGATAATTATTTCCAGGTGCAAGTGCAATTGTTTTACTTTATGAAAGTGAAAGTATTCAAATATTATTAAAACAAACCCCTCACAGTGAACATGAAACAATGCTAACACCTGCCAAGTTCATGCTGCACAACATATGCAAGATCAGATCTTATCTGACAGAATATGCAGTACAACTTCTTGTCCGGACTTGGGTCTTGTCACGTCTGGACTACTGCAGCTCACTTCTGGCAGGAGCACCCGCATGTGCTATCAACCTGCTGCAGATGGCCCAGAATTCAGCAGCCCATTTTATATTTAACCAGCCGAGACGGGCACATGTCACTCCTCTCTTCAGGTCGCTACATTGGCTCCCTGTAGCCTCACACATTATGTTCTGATCCCTGAGGCTTGCCTACAGAGTAGTCACTTGGTCAGCACCTGAATATATGGTGTGGTAAATAATCAAGGCTTGACACAACTAAAAGGTTTGGGGCTGCTTTCCGTATAACTGAAAGTGGCTGCAGATGCAAAGAGTTACAGACGAGTTCAAAACAGAACTGAACAGGTTAGGAAACATGGCAGATATTTATCTGAAAAACAGAAAGAGGAGGGAACTTGGGGCCGGAACTGGAAATGAGGTAATCGGGCTCTAACTTCTTGGGATGTGGAAATTATGATGTGGTCTACGGGGAGATAAGAGAAAAGATTAGTGCACTGTGCCACCCCCTGGTCTGACCAGGAATTACCTGCTTTTGAGCACTTTAGCTGCCTCACATGCACACATGTGTGACAATGGATATACTCATGAAGTCCTATACTTCTTCTCACCTACTCAGGTCTGTGTGGTATCAAGTCTCAATCCAGACTCTTTTCCTGTGTAGTTCCTATTTGGTGTAATGAGCTGACCACCTCTATCCGATCTGCTGACTCCCTCAAGGTATTTAAGAAGCAAATAAAAAACCCATCTGTTCTGTAAATGCCTAATTCATTGAGGAAAAAAAACAAAAACTTTGCTCTCTATTCTTTCATGCTGTTGTTTGATTTGATGTTACATTAAGTTTTATTGATTGTTAATCTATGTTTGTAAATTTATTAGGTATGTAGCAATCAGAGGTGGGTAGCAACGAGTTACATTTACTTGAGTAACTGTTTAAAAAAATTGTACTTCTAAGAGTAGTTTTACTGCACCATACTTTTTACTTTTACTTGAGTACATTTGTGAAGAAGAAACACTACTCTTACGCCACAACATTGGGCAACACTCAACTCATTACTTTTTTCCCATTTAAACATTAGATACACTATATTTTGCCAGAGAGAAGTTGCCAGTGCATCTACTGCATGGCTGTTTCACCAATCAGACGTAGCAACAATAATCACATGACTACGTTTCACCAATTAGACTTAGCAATAATAATCACATGACTCCTTTTCACCAATCAGATGTAGCCATGCAGTCACATGACCACACACAAACTTCTTGCGTCTGCAGCCTGTGAGAGACTTTTTTAGTCATACGGGGCTCCTGTTCACTGCAAGAACCTTGAAAGCCAACTCCTGCTGAAGCTTAACCATCACTTCACTGAGTGAAGAACAAGCACGTTTTAACCAAACATGCACAGGCAGTCATGGTAAAGTGAGACTTCTTGTATGTGTACAAGCTGCCTTGTTCTAATGTTATTTTCTATCAGCTGTGCTATTTGGAGGGCAAGTGTGTGACGATGCCGGTCCCCTACAGACTCCCTCTTCCCACATGGTAGTCTGCTGAACCCACACCGTCGATAGTTATGACTGAGATGCGCTGCCATATGAGGATAATTCACTGATGAGGCCAGAGGATGGTGGAAAAAGTGCTCAAGTGCTTTTATTAAAAACCAGTCAAAACAAAAATAAAATCAACAAAAGTGTCAATGATGCAGTGTTCTTAAAAAACAGTACATATATAAATCCATAAAAATCATTATGAAAAGTGGGGATAAAAAAATCAATAAATAAATCCATTAAAAATCCGAGGTTAAAATGCAGACTATCTCCTCCTGAACTCAACCCACCTCCTTCTCATTCTCCCTGTCTCACCCATTGCTCGTGTAGCCAGCATAAACTCAGCAGCCACGAGCTCCTTTCGGCCGACCTCCGTCTTGACTGCCTCCAGGCATCACAGCCACACCGTCCAAGGTCGGCTCTCCTCCCTTCTTCCTTCACGCTCACATGGTCCTACCTCGGAAGCCTAGGGAGGACACCTGCCTTGCTCGCCACTCTCCACCCGAATGTTCAGTGGGGCAAACTAGCCCCTAGAGTGCCACAGCTAGCGCTCTTTCATGGGGCCCTACCTTGCACTGCTTCCTCCCTCCAGGTGGCCAGATCGTCATTCCCAAACCTGCCTTTCATGTCTTTTAACCTCTTTTCTTTTCTCCTTTTCTTTGATTCCCCCTTCTTTTTTTGTGCCGACCCATATATATACACACTCCCTTCTCCGTGGGCCTTAATCACACGCTGCAGGAAGCCAATGAAGCAATTGAGAACGTTCACACCCGCATGTGCAGGTGCGACTCGCTCCAACTACCTCATTAACTCCCCACGGTCGTGCAGTTGCGTTATGGCTTTATGGATTTGAAACTGTCCTTTTTTTTTTGAAGCCGTGGACCCGCTACACCACAAAGTGAATATGCAGTATTATACTGTCAGTGTACAGTATGTCTTGTCACTGTAAGTAGTTTGCACTGTTCAAACATACATGTTACCTACTGTAGGTATTGGCTTCAAAAGCTTTGTTGTGAAAAACTAAGATTTGGAACTTAGTGTTATTTGTGCATCTTTATTTTGTAAAGATGTTATTTATTTTTACTCATTTTTTATTTTATTATTTGGAAATAGCAGAATTTGCACATTATTTTATATTTTTGTCTGTCTTATTACAACATTTCTAAAAAATAAATCATTTATTATGTTCAAACAGTTACTCAGTACTTGAGTAGTCTTTTCACCAAATACGTTTTTACTCTTACTTGAGTAATTTTTTGGATGACTACTTTTTACTTCTACTTGAGTAATATTATTCTGAAGTAACGCTACTCTTACTTGAGTACAATTTTTGGCTAAAACCTCTGGTAGCAATCAGCTTTTGTGATCTGTCCTATGACACTTGCTGAACAAACTGGCCTTAGCCTAATGTTGCTCGATTATGTTTACCTCTTTTGTAAGTTGTGTGACAGGCACTATATAGCGCCTGACCCGACACAGATTGGACACGGGAGGCGCGTGTAAAATAAAAGGATTTTTATTATTCTTCAGCTGGAGGGCACGTCTTCCCCGTGCTCCCCCCAGCCACAACACAGTCCCAAACACCAGTACAAGCACAAACACAAACACACTTCTCTTCCCTGGCACCACCACTCCTCCCTCGCAACCTTGTCCTCCTCCATCCGACTCTGGCCGATGAGTGGTGGTTGCTGGCTCCCTTTTATAGGTCACCTGGAAGTGTTCCAGGTGTTTGATCACCAAGATCTGGCGGCACTTCCAGGTATGATGAATCTGTTGCCCACACGGGCTCAGGAGTCCCAAACACAGCACCCACTGGCGGTACCTGCGGGACCCAACAGGGCTGCCCCCAACTCCAATTCCCAGGGAGCCCTGTGGGAAACCGAGGCACTACACCAGCCCAGGGGGGCGGCCATCTAGCGTCCAGGGGCAGGTATTGCACTGTCCAGGGCCGCTCCCCCTGAATACAGTGTGCAGGGGCGTCCCAGCTGGGCATGGACGCCAGGCGCCTGTCACAGTTGCTTTAGATAAAAGCATCTGCCAAGCAATAAATGTAAAGTCACTCAAAAGTCAATAGATTTAGTAATAGTTATTGATTAATTACATAAAAGTGACCATATATACAGGTCTTTAAAAAAGATCTTAGGGATTTCATAATATCATACTTCTTTAAATTTATAACCACCCTGTAGAAATGAAAAAATTGTAGAAAAGCTCAAAATTCAACATCATAACTAAGCAGGATTCATGTAGCTCTACAGGCAGTTAGGCTGCTAAACTTCTCGCTCAAGGCCTTGCTCTCCACATGCCACTGGGTATAGTGAGCGGGTGGAAGGCCATCAGTAGACCTTCTTGTGAGTTTTCAATGGGTTGTGACTCAATATCATTTGTGTGCATCTTCGAGTTCTTCCGGAGGAGAGCCATTTGTGTCTTGGGTTGGGCACGTAATGTGACTACTAGCGAACGGCTAATGTCAATAATTGCGGCAAGACAAACCATACTCAGTGAGAATACAATTCATAGGGTTTTCACACATTCTAACACATAAAGTTATTGTTATGTGTTTTCAGCTTAAGTTCTTCCATGACATAGTGTTAAATAACAGTTTTGGATCTAAACAAAAAATTATTTCTCCAAAAAAATTCATACATGCTGCTTCAACTATTGAGAGGACATGTCATGAGGAAGGGCTGGTAGTTTCTAATCATATATGCAGCATTTCAAAATGTGATTAGCATAGTAAAGCCAATAAAAAAGATAAATTCAATGGAAAGTAGAAGGCAGTGATAAAGGAACTGAAGAAACAACCTGCTTATTCACTGAAACAAAATGACTCAACAATGCGAGGCATTGAAAGTTGCAAGTTTTCTTCAGGCCTGTCTCTTTGTCTTTTTATCCGTCTCTTTGCTCAGTGTCTTTCAAGTGATCACCAGCTCATCTTTCAAAGACAGTCTTCATAGAAGTAGCCTAATATGAGTGCTGTCTTCACTGACTGGATTGTACAAGAACTGCTTTTTCTGCTTCTAATTTAGCTTGTGCCCCATAAAAACGTAATGTCTGGACTTCACAGTAGCTTTATGCACTGTGACTGCATGGCTGTTCAATTAGAGCATCAATCAGCTAATAGCTTGTATTTGAGAGTGGAAAACATGGTCTCAGCCATCAATTTAACATCTCCCTGTAATTCTTAATCGGGTTATGATGTAAAAACTAACAAGGTCATTACATAAGAATGTTGTTGTTGACATGCTCATTTGTCATCATGGAATACACACCTTTCCTGGAGGATAAACT